>NC_022018.1:57918488-57963660 GCF_000317375.1 Microtus ochrogaster
TCAGCCTGATGGACGTGATGGATGATGACAACTGTCAGCCTGATGGACGTGATGGGTGATCACAGCTGTCAATCTGATGGACGTGATGGGTGATCACAGCTGTCAGCCTGATGAGGTCTGGAATCACCTGGGAGACACCACTGAGCATGCCTCTGGGAGATGTGTTGACTTTTGGGAAGAAGAATTCTCAGGTGAGAAAACCCCTCTATAAGACTAGAAAATAGGCAAGGCTGTCAGGCTTCTCCCTGATTAATGATTGATGTGTGAGGGCCCAGCCCACGGGTAGTGCCAACCCTGGGTAGGTGGTCTTGGGGTGTCTAAGAAGGCAATTTCATAGCAACAGAAATTCAAACTAAGACAGGAGATTGCCTTGATAGGGCTAATTGATCCCTAAATGAGTAGATCATTCCCTGAGGTAGAAAACCAGGCTGAATAAAAAGGTGGTCTGAGCAGAAGCATTCATTGCTTCTTCAAAAATTTGTTATTGTTGTTATTGTGTGCACATGTGTACATACATGTATGCATGGTTGTGTGTGCCTATATGTGTGGAGGTCAGGGGACAACTTAACTTACAGAAATTGGTTCTCTCCTTTCAGCATGTGGGACATGATGGTTAAACTCAGATCATCAGGCTTGGTGGCAAGCGCCTTCACCCACTGAGCCGTTTTGCTGGCCCCATTCTCTGCATCTGTCCCAGGCTCTTTCGATAAGACCATGCCTCCTAATTATTCCTAAACGGTTCCACCAACAGGGGACAAAGTATTGAAACACATGAGCCTATGAGTGGCATTTTTATTCAAAGCACCCCATGATGGCTGTCACTTCGGCTGCCATGTTGGACTTTAGAGACCAGATCATAGGTAGGCCGTGTTGGGAAGTTGGTCTACCTCTGATTTTTGTGTTTGGACATTGCCCACTAGACTGTTAATCAGGCAGTCCTAAGTAGAAACATGTTCATGGATTGTTTCACCCCTGTAGAATATGGAGTTGGAAGAGTTAGTCTAAAATGCTCCGCTCTCAGGATGTTTCTGTCATGGAAGTTGTTTGAAAGCCATGGTGGAGAAATAAAAACTCTCTTCCAGGGGTTCTCTGTGGTTCCCTTGGCAAATGAGCGTATTTCAAAGCAATCACAGGTTAGTGATAAAACTGTTGGGCAAATCTTCCTTGGATAGTGGACAAATCAGTCCCAACTCATTCTATGTATAAAACTTACAAAGACCGTGCCAGGAAACGTGGTGAAGGTCATCTTTTTAGTAAAAGAAGGTGTCAGAGCAGCGTCTTGATGGGTGCATGTCCACTGTGGGTGTGTGAATGGCAAGGATGAGAAGATCGACAACATGGTAATCCCAGACACATCGGCTCAGGCTGCCAGTGGGATATGCCTTGTGCTCTTTCCTGATTTCACACCTGTGCAAACAAGGGTGCAGTGACACCCCTAAACTGGACTGACTGGCTATGGGTGGTAAGTATGGAACTGCTGTATGGCTATCTCTCAGGAGCTAGAGAGAGTTGCCAGAGCCATCTTGGGGAGTCGAAAGCTCTCATATCCGCCTCTCGGGACAGAGAGAGCATAGAGACCGGGAATGGTCACGACTGTCTCTTGGGAGCAGAGAAGCGGAGTGTGTGTGTGTGTGATGGTGTGGGGGGAGCCTTGCTGGTTTGAAAGAGAAGCATGTAGCTATGGAAGGGAGTAGACCCTGGAACAGGCTGAGTTTGGGGGCCGGACAGGTCGTGAGCTAAAAGAGCACCGTGGCTTTGATATGCATCACAGGTATATGGCTAGGAGAGATGAAGGAGCGGCTCTTCCTGGCAGACAGAAACCCATTTCCCAGGTTTCTGAGGACTACTGATGAAAGCAGTCTTTGATCTATGACAACAATCCTTCTGTTTACCCTGTTAGCATTCCGCCGGAGCTGAGCCCAGACTGTCATTTCGGGATGCAGTCGGTGGCATTCTCTTTAATTTGTGTGTTGGGGGGATGAGACCTAACATTCAGCACCTTAGCTTACTGTTTTCGTAAAGCAGTGAGGTTCTGTTCCTGCTGCAGCTGTTAATCCACAGCAGTGAGCTGAGCAATGAACTCACCGCTGACAGAGGACGGTCAGGAACTGCCTTACACATTTTGAATTCAGAAAAAAAAATTTCTATGTTACTGTGGCAGCTACTTCATGGCTTCCTGGTGGTACAGGTCAAATATTTTATCTTCCTAGCTTTTCACCTGATCCTGCCACTCTGGAAGCAAAGGCCATTGGTTAAATGGCAGCCCAACATCCATATAGATCTCTCATGAGAGCCATTTTCCTAACCACCAGACCCAGGAGACTCTTTCCTGAGAGCACCCTTTGCTGCCTGAGGTGAGACCTGGGGATTGGCAGCTTCCAGTGCCTTACCCATGTAGCATTTGGCTATCTCCCAAGCAGTTGACATCTGGGAAAACTGTTTGTTGTATGTTCTTCATGGACCAGGAAATTAAGGCAGTGGAAGGTTCCCTACTGTTGCCCAACCTCCGAGAGTACTTCATTTTTAACTAAGCACATAAAGGAAATACACTATCTTTATAACCTTTTTATTACTCAAACAGCATGTTTACTGTAGAAAAATTAGAAAAGCATAGATAAGCAAAGTGAACAAATTAAAGTCAACCTCTGTGCCTGAAGGTAATTATTATTAACAATTTGGGTGGCATCTTTTCTGAATTTTTCTGTGTGTTTTAAGTGTTTAGATTGAATCACACTGTTTGTATTTTATAACATGACTTAATATATGAATAAAATATTGGTCAATAAAACCTTATCACATTTTAAATGACTTTATAGATAATGGAAATTCATGTATGTCTATTCATTTAATTGAATCAACTCTTGGTAAACATTTATAGAATTTCCTGTTTAAGTATTATAAAATATGTTACAGTAAAAATTAATGAAATATTCATAGGCATAATAATGATTACTTGCCAAGTAAAAATAACAAAGTTTAAGAGCTTTATGAGAGTCAGAACATTTTATATATTTTTACATATTATGAAATTGTCTCCCAGAAAAGTCATCCCAATGTGTACTCACAAGAATATAACATTTTATGACTCCTCATCTTTCCTTACTCTTGGCAACCTTAAGGTAGATTACTGGTAATTTTTCTTTTCTGTCACAGAACACATGACAGAAGCAGCATAGAAAAGGAAGGATTTATTCACGTGCTGGCCCACAGATTCAGAGAATATCAGTTTACCATGGTGGTGAAGGCATAGCAAGTAGAGAGTCTTGGTCCCTGGGGGCAGGAGCTTGTGTGTAGCTTGTTTAGATTCAAATATCAAGAAGTGGAGAGCTTGGGCCAGAACCAGAAGTGGTATAATCTTCCTCATTACCCATGGGCTCCACTTCTGCCAGCCGAGACCCATGTCTCAGTGATTCTGCAACATCTGAAATGGTACCAGAAGCTAAGGAACAGGAGAACAAACTCATGAGACCGTAGGCATCTCACATTTAAAATAAGACAGTCTGTTCTTGGTTCCCATAGGCTCACGACCATCTCATATTATAAAGGACATTTATTTCAGCCTCAAAATCCTCATGATAATAACAGCCTTAACACTGTTGAGACTTCTCAAATATCTCTGAGCAGGCTCTTCACTCTGAGGCCCTATAAAAGTGAGGCCCATAAACAAGTTATGGCTGTATATGGAATGGTACCGAGAAAAGATCTGGTCCTACAGGTGAGGGCTAGAATGTAGTAAGCAAGCAAGCAAACAAACAAAAAGCCACCAGGCCAAACAAGACTAAAACCAAAACACTAACTATAGCCACCTCCATGTCAGGCATCTGGAGCCTGTGTGGCACTGGCTGAGCTCCAGCCTCCTGGGTTCTCTGGCAACTGAGGCTTCACCTTCATAGCCCCATCACTGACCCTCGGCGCCTGCCTGCATGGAGCCTAAATTCTGAAGCACAAAGCCTGGTCTCAGCATTTTTATTTGTTTGTTTGTTTGGTTGGCTTTTGTTGTTTGTTGTTGTTGTTTTGTTTGTTAAGGTACAGTTGCAAGTTTCCATGACTTTGTGCCTTGTACATTTTGCATGTCTGCAAAATCATAATCACACGGAAGATGCCAGGTTCTGAGAGTAGCCTGAGCTGTCACTGTTAGCAGTTGCTGTCGGCTTTGAGCTCTGGTGCAGCCAGACTTAGGAAAACATTCCCCTCAGCATCCCTGTGAGCAGGGCATCACTGCATCAGGGGTGTCGCTCTTTTCTCCAGCTCTGTGCTTGCAGCTGGATTTTCATTTTGTGTCCTGGAGCCTTCAATAGCAAAGATCTCGCCCTCAAGATACTCTTGCTGTTGTCTCCATTCAAAGTCCTAACTTTTCTTCAATGGTGCTAATTTCTAACAATCAAAGGCTTGTCCGTGACTTTAAATTCATGACTCTTCCTTTCCTCACCGAGCAGCACGTTTTCGACGTCTTCCTCCCAGCTCTTTGTTTTCAGTTCTCACTGTACAGCCTGACGAGAAACAGCCGGCAGCAACCACACTACGGACTTGTACTACAGCATTGCGCTGTCTCGAGACCTCTTCCGTTACGGCCTAATTCATGCTCTCATTCAGCACAGGGCAGATTTAAGGCAAATTCTGTCCCAAGGTGTAATAGGAATGACCTTGTCTAGCTCCCAGCAGAGACTTGCTCCTCTCTGAAGCCTGATGTCCTCACAGTTTGTATTTCTACTAGTGTCCTGTCCTTCCAAACTCTCAGCAAAAGCGCCCCCAAGCCCCGCTCTTAGCAGTCAAGAACTCTGACCCACTCCAAAAAACTCCTCCACATTCCTCCTGCAAACCGTTCTCCATGCGTACCAGCCACCAAGCTTATCACCGCGGTGACCCCACTTCTCAGTATTGTTCTTCTGTTGGTCTGTCCGTAACCGAGTATCTGGCGGGAGCAGCTCCGAGGAAGGGGGTTATTTTGGCTCGCAGCCTTACTTGGTATCCCTCCCTCCTGGAGAGGAAGGCTGGCAGCTGAAGCGGGTTTGTCTCCAGGACTTACAGCTGCCGCTTCTTGTATTTCATCAGCTCACAGAGCTGGTGTCAAGCTTCAAGGTCCACTTCTAGTCACTCGGGGCTGCAAACTACACCCCAAAGCAAAGAGCAACCTCCTGGGTAGCATCATCATCAGCTGGGGGGGCCAAGTGTTCCTTCACGTGAGTCTGTGTGGGAGATTTCCTATTCAGACCATGGCATGTAATATGACTTCAGAAATCTCGCCAGCTCTGATCAATCAAATGGGCATTTAATAGTTCAGTGTGATGCCTTGGTCACTGTGGGCTTTAATAATTTCGTGACTATTTTCCATTTGACTTATTTTTTTGTAACTACCTCTTCACCTCCTTTGCCTATTTACTGTTGATAAAGCTCTTTTCTATTTTGTGAGGGACAAGCAGTTCTCCCAGCAAAACATCAGCACCTGTTCCCCTTTACTCAGTGGGACCATGGTACCAAGTGAGTGAAGACCAAAACACTTCCTTCTTCCTCTTCCTCATCCTCCAAGTATTCTTTCCTCGAGCTGAATGGGGACCAGCGGTAGATGCTCACGATGTCTTTTGTTTGTGCTCAGTAGTTCCCAGCTCCCTTCCTTCCCTGGCAGCCAGTGCCCACATCTCTAGGTAAAGGCTGGCTTGCAGTGCCATGGCCTTGGGTCCCCTGGGGCATGCCTTAAACAACCCTGTGACTGCACAGTCTGCCTGTGCTGAGATGGGCAACCATGGAGCTCCCCATGGGACCGAGTCAGAGTTCTTCATGGGACTGTCGGTCATCACCACCTAGTGTAACTCCCTTTCTCCACAGATGCCCTGAACGACTGCTTGTGAATCTCTTTTTCCCAAATCCCAATGTTGAATCTGGTCTGGCCAGCACATGCTAAGTACATATAACAATTGTTACAACTTGAAGTTTTATATTAGGAAAGCTCCATCCATGGAGGACTCCCAGGGCTAATAATATTTATGGTGCTTAACCTTTTTTTTTTTTTTAAAAAAAACAACTATAAATTTAGTGCGGTGACAAGCAAGTTCTCTTTTGCTATCTTATCAAATCCGTTGTCTCCTGATAAGAAAACTAAGATCGATATGTTTATATTCGTACTGAGTCTCAGTGGACAAAGTGTGTTCAAACTTCGGGCTCCAGACTCTGCACCCCACACTCTGAACCATGGTGCTTTCAGAGGCTGAGGGATTCCTGAGGCAAGTTCAGAAACCATTCTGGAGATGGAGCCCTCTCAGGGACCCTGAGCACTTTTCCCACAGCTAAGGAAATGTAGGGCAGCTTCTTTTCCATGGAAACCTTCCCACCAGGAGCAGAGGGAGAGTCCAGAGACTCCGGAAGCAAACAGGTCATATGTCTGGGGCAGCAAAAACTTGAACATTCTTAAAGGCCCCTCCCCTGCATTATTAGAAAAGTAACCTGCAGAGGAGGGCACCTGCAAGCCCTGTGGAGAGCTCCAGGGCTGTAGCAGTCCTGTGTTGGGGTGGCCTTTGTGGTGACCAGGTGCCCTGAGTCATCACTTACCCATCTTCCTCTTAGTAACCCCAATGAAAATGCATCAGTGCATCAGATTGGATGTTGGCGAGGTCCTTACTTTGGTCTGTTGTGAGTTTCCTTTCTGGACTGAGTGGAATTGTGAAAATGTGTGAAAGTCTGTCACACGACAGTTGTGTGTAAGATAACACTCGCCCCCATGTTCTGATTGTTCTCACTTTGACACAAATTAACTAGAAAGGACTAGCTTTGTCTTTGGCTCATCCCAGCCTTTTAAGAAAAAAAATAGAAACGCCTGTTGGTTAAATTCTTCCTGAATACAACACTGAAGATAATAACACACTTCACTACTGCTAACAGTCATTCACTCATCAAGTAGGGGTGCAGCCCCGTGGGCACCTCCTCCATCCGTGATAGAGAGTGAAAGGGCCTATGTTGTGCAGGTGTCTATGGCCACATGGATTTGTGATTGCAGCAGCTGTATTATGTCTAGATGGCATTGCTTCATCATGGTGCCCTCCCCCATCTTCCAGCTCTTATGTTCTGTATGCCCCATTTTCTGCAGTGTTCCTGGGTATTGGGGGTAGAGATACCGATGTCTCTTTTAGGGATGAGCTCTTGCTGTCAGCCTTTTCAGTTCCTTAACCATTTCCTTCTGCAGAAAGGAGAGGCTCTTTTTATAGGGTGAGAGTGGTACTAATCTACAGGTATAAACACAAATATGTCCAAGTTTGTCCGCATGTCAGGGAAGCAGCAGTTGGGTTTCCCTCCCTTGGTCTCATGACCCCTCCAGTCATTGGCTCTTTACTAGGCTTGTAGAACCAGCTGGGCATGCCTTTCCACACCAGTTGTGGATCCAATCACGTAAGGTTGTTTTCCCCCAGATAGTGAAGTCGCTCACCATTGCAGGAGTGACATCTCACCTGGTGGGTCAGCATGGCAGTGTGCATGTCCTACAGCCAGAACAGGCTAGCGATGGCCCTTCTCTCCCAGCAGGTGGCCTGCACAGCATCTTCAGGTACTGTGCTCAGGTACTTCCAGCTCAGTTCCACCTCCGGCCCTTTGTGTCCTGTACCCATATGTGTGGGTCTTACCATCTAATTCTGGTGGGTAGCCAGGCAGTAACAATTGCCTATATTCTTTTGGAAGCCTCTGGAAACCCTCTGACCAATTCATAGAGAGGTATCTCACACCAGACACCAGCAGTTTTCCTTAAAACAGTGGCTCAGAGCAGTCACATCCTCCCCTTTTTATTTCTGTTTTTCATTCATGTACGAACTGTGGGGCACCTCCTCAGGAGTGGTAGAGCAGGATCAGATGGAGATTTGAGTGTTAGCTTCTTGAGAAACCTCCATCCTGATTTCCATAGCGGCAGCGCTGGTTTAGACCCCTTCCAGCAGTGACTAAGGCTCCCCTCCCCATATCCTCAACAACGTGGGTTGTCATTTTGTTGTTGTAGTTGTTTCTTTGTTGTTGTTTGTTGTTCTTGTTGTTGTTATTTTTTAATTAGTCTTTCTGGGGTGATTTGGAACCTGAAAGTCTCTTTTAGTTGCTCTTCCCTGGTGAGGAGTTCTGTTAAACTTGTTTTCAGTAGCTCTTAAATTTCCTCAAGACCTCTGTTCCGTAATGTAGCCTATTTTTTGACTAAGTCATGGGGAGTGACCACAAAAAGGTGTACCCCATTACACGTGAATTTCAAATAAACAATCATTTTATTTATTTTTTAATTTACTGTGTGGGCCATACCATTTTTGTCCGTATAGTGTTCATATGCCAAAATTATAGGAAATTCAAATTTAACGGACTATCCTGTGCTCATCTGCCTCTCAGCCCACCCCAGTAGCAGCCTCTGTAACCGAGTCCACTATCAACTCTATGTGCTCAAAGAGTATCTTCACAAGACCGTTGGGTTGGCTGACACCAGACGCCCTTCCTGGGGCCCGCGGCTCCCAGGTTTGTTGCTTACAGATTGTTCCCTGCTCAGCTGTTCTCTGCTAGAACAGAATCCTCATCATGCTGGTCCCCTCCTAAAATCCTTTCGTGCAGCTCTCTCAACATCCAAGGCACGTCTTCACTCCAGCCGATCTCATCTGCTCCTCCCACAATTCACTGCCTCTGGCTTTAGAAACGCCCCGGTTGCTCTGAGAGCTTGCCATTTTGTATCCTTTTCTATCTGTTGCTCCTCTGTCTGGAAGGCTCTTCAGACACGCGCCTGTAGATCCATCCTCTGGGTGCTGTGGCCCCCAGTCAAGTGTCTCAGCAGAGACTGGCTTTGACAACCCAGCCAAAGGGGAGCCTCATCCCTCGTCAGTTGCTTTCTGGCAGACTAATTTCTGCTCTGACAACTCAATGCCATTCAAATGATCCCCTCCACTCATGTGTGTGTCTAGTCAAGGTGTCACCTCCCTGGGACAGCCACCCACCTTTGTGCTCAGTCACCAGTATCTCCAGCTCATGGGGTAGGATCCAGTGCAAGCTGGGAGCTCTAGAGGAAGTAGACTGAGTTAACCCTTCTGTGTCCAGGTTCTTTGTCCAGGAAAGCAGGGCAATCCTGCAGAGTGTGGTACTGTTCCCCAAAAGCCAGTTTGTGAGGTGGGGCTGATCTAGGCAGTTCCTGAAGAAAAGATATGTGTGCATCTACCCTTTCAGGGAAAGTTTTCAAGATAAATGTATGAGAGAGGCAGAGTAAGAAAGCAAGGAAGGTAACAAGTCCAGGTTAAGTCTTGGGCCAGATTGTATCGTCTTGTGTCAGGCAGGCGCATCCTGGCAGCCTATTAATACCTGGGTGTTTAGGCTCCAGTACTGACTGATGCAGCATCAATAACCCATAAACAGTTATTTGATGAAGGTTTCTTGACCATGTGACCCACCAGGAGCAAACAGTACATGGAGCCAGTAAGAGCATCTGGGAAGACAGGGTTTCCCACAGCATCTTTGACCCCAGGCCTGCAGCAGGACTCCACCACAGCACATCAGTTTGCCATCTTCCCTACAGAGCTCTCTGCAGGTATTGCCTGAAGCCTGGAGATGTTTGAGACAAGTGCACGCAGGGTCAAAGGAGGAGAAGGACCTGTTTCCGTTCTGAGTGACATCACACTGCTGTCTGGCCGGCATTCTCAGTAAGAACAAAAGCAGAAGCGAATGTCTCTTGGGGTGGGACTCTGAACGGGCAGTGGAAGATAAGCTGAACTTCTTTTAAGGAAAATATTTAAGCAAGATGGAATGGAAAGCCATACCCTCCAAGGTCTAAAAGTGGCACCTGAGGAAATTGAGAGTATCTATTATCTTGTAATGGGAAAGTCACAGGTCAGACTCCAATAGAAATAGCTAAATGCTCCAACAAAATGGCACTACAAATTTAATATGGACCTGACCTTAAAAACTCCAAAGGAATGTGCATACCACCTCTTGGGATGCAATGGTCTCTAAGTGGAATGGCGTTGAAAAAGTTGACAAGCGTTCATTTAAAATGCATGGCTGTTGGTGACCACTGCGATAACATTGCTATAACCCATCAGTTTAGTATCATAATGAAAAAAACATCTAACACATTTTGACCAAGCCACGACTGATAAGATAGGAATAGCATCTACGGCTCTGTGCCAAGTCTCACTAATTTAATAGCCTATTTATTCAAAACAGATTGAGAGTGAAGTTTCTCTCTTTGTGTTAGCTAGGTGGCTTTGAGAAGAACTCTCTTCAGTGTTCAGGAAGAAGGGGATCCTTCCAGGCCAAGCTAGAGTCTGGTGAACTCATTCGGAAACTTTATTCCATCCCCACTGTGACATGCCCAGTAATGCCCCTATCGTGCTGCTCATGTGTTCACTAAGACTTTAGAAAAAATGATTCTGTTTATTGTTGTTGGCAATGTCAGACCACGGCCTTTGGGAGTCTGTTCTCTTCTTCAGTATGGGTTCCAGGGATGGAATCACCCTGCTCTCCCTGTCCACTGAATTCCCTCCTCCGCCGAGCCATCACACAAACCCTGGCTTTGTCATGTGTTCTGAATCCTCAATTATATACAAATGATTCTAACCCAGATGCCCCAAGTCTAAATAATTCAAGCATTTTAAAGGAAGAAATTTTTAGGAATGCTATTTGCAGAATTGAATAGTTTCACTTTGATTAAAAGCAAAACACGTGCATGCAATATTTTTTTTAAAAAAAAAATCACCACCCCCCAAACCCCAAAAAGCAAAGCAAAACAAAACAAAGAATTCAAATAGTCTAAAAAGGAACCTCAGTGTAGGCCACCTCCTTAGAAATCAATTCCTTGAACAATCTCTTGTGTATAAGCCTTGGTTCCTTATTCTCATTACATAAGACCAAATGACTGCAAAAGTCAGTCTTCAAAGAAATGTATATACATGTCTTCTTGTACAGTCAGGCCCATGCATCTGGCCCTCTGAGGATGACATCAAATGCCATGTTTAAAAGTGGAAGTGTTGTTTTAAAACAAATAAAAGTAAGTGGTAAGTACACAGGCCCATCTATGTTATTGGTGATTAGAGGAGCACATGAATGACAATAAGGACCAGAAGCCTTTAAAGGCATGGCTGAGCAGGAGCAGAGAGAGATGCACCTTCCTCCAGATGCCTTTAAAGCCATGGCTGAGCAGGAGCAGAGAGAGACGCACCTTCCTCCAGATGCTCACAAGGAGTCCTGGTGTAAGATCAGGGCTTCAGCCTGTCCACATGGGAGGGCAGACCTGCCAGGTCACTCAAAGGTGAGTCAAGGCTGTGCCTTAGCTGCTTGCCCCTGTGGCTTTGTTTTCTGGAAGTTCCGCATCCTCACCAGGTGATGAAGAGGATGTTCTAGAAGTTCCACATCCTCACCAAGAGACAAAAAGGGAGAATCTCTCTCGTGTTATTCCTTCTCATCTTCCCTGCAATTCACTGAGACACGGTCTCATAGAGCCCAGGAGAGTTCAACCTCACTGTGGAACCAAGGATGACCCCTGGACTTCTGGTTTTCCTGCCTCCACCTCCTAAGTGCTAGGATTACAGATGTACATCACCATGTCCAGTATATAGGAGACTAGTGATAGAACTCAGGGCCTTGTGTCCGCTAGGCAAGGACTCTGCCATCAGAGCTGCCCCCACAGCACTGAGAGTTACATTCTAAAACTTTTAGAAAGGTGCCACAGACTTAAAATCATAACATTCAGGTGGCTGACACAGGAGAATCACAGGCTCAAGGTCAGCCTGGGCTATGTTTGGAAGATCTTTCTTTAAAAACATATTACAGTGTATCTACGTCATCTATGCTCAGAAGGGAAGAGAATAGTCTGGAATGATGTACAGAAAGTGGGAAGTAACCACTTCCGGGAAAGGTGGAGGAACAGAAAGAGTTTGGGTGAGGGAGTTTTCATCATATGCATTGTACAGTCTAATTTTTAAAAAAAGAAACGCAAGTTTTACTTTCCAATTGGAAACTTTTCAGGAATGTAATTTATAGGGCACAAAATTCAATCATTTTGTGTCTCCTGGCAACTCCTCTGATTCTGCCATTCTTCATCCCAGCATCCTTAGTTTGGTATTCCCGTCTATACTTCCTGCCTGGCTACTGATCAATCAGCTTTTTATTAAGCCAATCCAGGTAACAAATCTTCACAGTGTACAAAAGGATTATTCCATAGCAATTCTCTTCCCCAGTCACAAATTTTGGGAACCTTGTCAACATCAATCGACTGTAAAGATACAGGCTTATTTCTGAAAGAGAAACTCAAATACTCTGATTCTTAGTTTTCAAGCTCACTGCCTTGCATGTCTCTGTGTTAGGTGAGCTTTGGGATGCTGATGCCCAGAGCAGTAGGTCTGATAAGTCTCTGGGAGAGGAGCCATTTTATCAATATTTGTTCTCCAGTCCACAATCATGAGACATTTTTATATTTATTGGGTTTTCTTTTGCCAGTGTTCTGTGGTATTCTATTGATGCTTCTGTGGGATTTAGCCCTAGACATTGAATTCTTAAGGGTTTGATACTTGTTCTCCTCACAGTGCAGGTTTGAGTTGTTCTTTGATAGTGCCAAGAAATGAGTCTGAGTTCTGCATGGTGCTCGTTGATGTGGGATTCCCTCTGTATACTATGAATATGTTTTATTACAATTGGTTATTAAAGAAGCTGTTTCAGCCAATGGCTTAGAAGAGTAAAGCCAGACAGGAAATCTAAACAGAGATATAGAGAGAAAGTAGGTGGAGTCAATGAGATGCCATGTAGCTACCAAGGAGACAGATTCCAGCCAGAACCTTACCAGTAGGCCACAGTCTCGTGGTGATACACAGATTAATAGAAATGTGTTAATTTAAGAAGTAAGAGTTAACTAGAAATAAGCCTACACTATTCACCAAGCAATGTTGTAATTAATATAGTTTCTGTGCTATTATTTGGGTCTGGGTGGCTGGGAAACAAATGAGCAGTCTCCTCCTACAGCTAATGTTCTGCCATTCTTCTGAGTCCAGTTATTTTAAAAGAAATTCTAATTTCTTTCTCTGGCTTTCTTAGGATTTATTTTAGACAATACTGTGCATCCTTCAGAGAAATAGTTTTGTTTCTTTTCCCTTCATAGTTATCTGAGGCACAATGCTAAAATTTTGTTGGACAGACAGACATCTCTGGACTGGTCCTGACCTTATGGGGAGCATTTGGTCTTTTATAATTAATAAAGATGGAAATTATGGTCAGCTGCAAATTTCCTTTGTCAGGTAGGGGATTTCCCTTTGTTGGATAGTTTCCAGCATCCCTTTTATCCTAAAACTGCATTAGATTTTGCTAAATATATTTCTATATCTAATGATATCAATAATCACATGGTTTGTATCCCTTATGTTCTTACTATACTGTTACAGTGAGTGACTAGGAGATGAGGTTAACCTTGCATTACTAGAGTATATTTTCCTTGGCCATGGAGAGTAATCTCTTTTCATATTACTGTATTTGTTTTGCTAGCATTTCTTTGATGAATTTCACATCCATATTCTTAAGGGATAATGGGGTATCATTTTATTTAAATTTTTCTTCCTTTTTAGATTATATTATTTAATACTAAAGTAATCAACTCTACTAACCCCCTGTTGGTTGTTTTCTGCTTTTGTGGCTTTGTTTTGTTTTTAGACTCCATGCATGAGTGGAAACATGAGGTAGATATTTGTGAGGAAGGGAGGAAGAAGTCCTAAGAGAATGCATATGGTTTGATATGAGCTTGGCCTTGTCAAAGACCATAGCCTCAGGCCCATGAGAAATGGCTAAGCTTCCCCCCAGAGGGATGGCAGAGCCTTCCTTTTGTCTCTGTGTGGATGTTCATAGCTGTGGTGGTCTGAATAGGAATGGCTCCATAGTCTCATGTGTTTGAGTGCTTGGCCCAAATGGAGTGGCACTATTAGGAGGTGTGGCCTTGTTGGAGAAAGTGTCACTATGAGGGTGGGCTTTGAGGTCTCTTGCTCAAGCTGTGCCCTGTGTGACACTCCTCTGCTTCTGGATAAAGAACTCCCAGCTCCTTCTCCAGCACCATGTCTGCCTGCACACTGCCATGATGATAATGGACTAACCCTCTGAACCCTAAGCCCATCCCAGTTGAATGTCTTTTATTACAAGTGTTGCCATGGTCACGGTGTCTCTTCACAGCAATAGAAACCCTAACTAAAACACTACCTTATGTATTTGCCAAGTTTTCCTTAGCCACTCATCTGCTGGTAGGCACCTAGTCTGTGCCCATACCTTGGCTGTGGTGGCCCCTGCCACAGTAAACATGAATGTGCAGGTATCTCTCTGATAATGTCTTTGACTTCTCAGGGTGTGGCCAGACACGGAGCGTGGGACCATCCAGTAAGTAGTTCTACTTTCAGCTTTTGGTTGAACCTTCGTTCTGATCTTTATGGTTGCTGGACTAATTTATATTTCCACAGACAGCGAAGGAGGATTTCTTCTGTCCTATCTATATTCGTCCCAGAATCTAAAACAATGTGTTCCTTGGGGAATGGTGTTTTAAACGTCCATTAATTCATCCATCCCTTGCAGCAATGTGAGCAACAGTTTCCTTCCAAAGTTGTTTAAATTGGCAGACACAGTATCTGCTTGCTTTCATTGTGGATTTTCAAACAAAACCATTCTTTTATTGCTTTTCCACCTCCCAAACCCCATCCCTGTTTGTACCTCCTGCCTCCCCTCCCATAACTGTTTGTTCCATTGATTCATTGGATTGTGATGTGGAATCCCCCTCTCTATGCTATGAATATGTTTTATTACCATTGGTTAATAAAGAGGTTGCATTGACTATGGCAGGGCAGAATATAGCCAGGCTAGAAGAGATAGATAGCGAGAGTAGGCGGGGTCAAGGAGACACCATGTAGCTGTCAAAGGAAGAAGATACCCAGAAACTTTCTGGGAAGCCACAGCCTCGCGCTGATACACCAATTAATATAAGTGAGTTAATTTAAGACATTAGAGCTAGCTAGAAATATGCCCGAGTCATCAGCAAAATAGTGTTGTAATTAATATAGTTTGATATAGTTTACTTGGGTCTGGGTGGCCAGGAAATGAAGGTGCAGTCTCTGTCTATAGTGTTGTTTTTGTTGTTGTCCTCCATTTTATTCCTTTTAGGTATTTACTATTTCTTTATTGCTTCTTGCTTTATTATTTGCTTATTATTTATTTCTTTATTTCCTCTAATCTTGTATATGTCTTATTCTTGTTTCCCTAAAACCTTGAGATACATAATTAGCCATTTATTTGAGAGCTCTCAGAGTTTTTAACATAGACTCCTGTGGTTATTAAGGTCCTCCTTTAGAACTGCCTCTGCTATATCTCAAAGATTCTGACAGATAGTGTTTCCATTCTCATCTAGGAAACTTTAATTCACATCTTCTGATTCCTTCAGTTGCCCACTGTTCACTCAAATGTGTTGTTTGGGTTCCCTATGTACCCATAGTCTTTGTAGTTTCTCTTCACATTGATTTATTCTATTATAATCTGACATAATACGTGAAATTAATTCATTTTTGGTATTTGTTAAGACTTGCTTTATGGCCTAATATGCTTTCTGGTCTAATAATTTCTTTGAAGACAACTCCGTGGGCTGCTGAGAGGAGTGTGCACCACAGCTGTTGCACACCTTTTCTGTGGACGTCTGTTACAGCCATTTGGTCTGGGTGGAATTGTGACAGCTGTCTATGGGCTTTGCCTGTATGATCTTTCTCTGTTAATGAGAGTGAGATGTTAAAGTTTCCCACTTATTTTTGGGTCTGGGTCATTTGGTTCCTTGTGTCCCATGGTGTTTGTTTTATAAGACTGGGCATGGCAGCATCCAGTACAGGCATGTCTACAACCTTTCTATCTTCTTGACAGGTTGTTTCTCTGTGTGTATCACATAATCTTCCCTATTCCGACTGTTGTCGACTTGAAATCTGCCTTGTGAAATACAGGAAGCCTCTGCTGCTCTCGGGTTCCACTCGCTAGTAATATAATTTCTCCCTTTTTATTCTTCCACTTTCAGCCCATGCTCTTTGTAAACAGACAGATATGGGCTCTGGCAGAATAGTAAGATATCAGAACATTGAAACTCTGCCCCAGTATAACCTAGAGCCATGGCAAAGGTCAGGAGACACATATGCAGCAAAGACAGGGATTTCTCCACTTTGCAGAGACTTGTAACAAGTGCACAATTGATCATGTCTGCCTTACTCTTTTCTTTCTGTTTATACAGAGCTTCAAGGTCTCCCAGAGGTCAGATATTCAGACTTCTCAAGTATTTTTCTGTGCTTTTTCATAGCCCTACATGCAGGGAGGAGCTTCTGAGACACCTAGAATTTATTGTGTCTTTTCTAAATGCCTGTGAACATCTTTCTTGTTCTCAGGTCATCGTTTCCACTCTTTGGGCAGCCCTCTCCTGTGTGTGCAGATACTGCTGACTCAGGCAGCTGAGCCGCCTAATCATTTTCCTGCTTGTTGTCAACAAACACCTTGGGGAACTGGGCTTTTTCCCTTGATCAGGCTCTGAGTCGGGTAAAATAAAGGCAAGCATTGTAAGCTGGGGGTTTTCCAAGGAACTGCCACAGCAGTGACAGCCTCTGGGCAAGAGCTTTGTGGAGAGCTCCTTGCCCATCTCTGCCTCTCTGCTGACGAGGCAATGCGTGCATTCAGCCAGCATCGGTGACTGTGATTCTCCTTGTTTTCAACTTTACTGTCAGTCTCAGGAGAGGCAGTGGGAATAATGCAAGTTAATATCCCACAAACCTTGCTGTTCTTGCGCTGAACTTTTGGCTGATTTCCAGAGTGCTGGAGGTTTGTGTTTGCATCTCTTTCGGTGCTTTTGTGCTTCTCTGGCAGCATGGATTTTGAGTTCTTTACAACCGCCACATCATTAAAATGTCTCTACTTGTGTCCGTCAGCAATGAAGAAGTGTTTCATTTTTAAATATTCATGCAAGATGAGTGGGGGTTATTTGTGGGCGTGATTTACTATGAAGAACCTAAATTTTCAAAAATATTGCTTTTCCTCTTTTGCAACAGAGTCTGTGTCACCCTGACTGGCCTGGAACTCACTCTGTAGACCAGGCTGCCCTTGAACTCACAGATATCCTCCTGCCTCTGCCTCCCAGATGCTGGGACTAAAGGCGTGTTCTACCACACCTGGCAAAAACTGCACTTAAAAGAATGATGTGTGTATATAAGTCGAGTATGTCAGTGTGTAGTGTGGACCTGAAATGTATTGAGTGGTGATAAATAATGTCCGCTTTTCTAGAAATTTGACAGATACATTCCTAAAGGTTTATGTTGGCTATTTGAGGAAGACTTGAGTTGTGGGTAATTTATTTTCAAAAATTAACTATCACCATATTTTTAAAATATATGATCTTTGTGTCAACTTTCAGTGTATTTTTCCAAACTGAAACATGTATGTAAGATAAGGTTGTTTCCTGGTTAGAGGAATGTGCACGCCCACACCGTCCTTGGTTCAGAACAGCATTAGCGGCTCAGTGGCAGAATCCCTACCTGCCACAGTTGGTTCAGAATCAATGTGGTATAAAATTGCTGGGCTGTGTAGCTTTACATGGTCCCAGACCCCAGCTTGAAAGGAAATCTACCTGCATTGTTCATTGGAAAGCACAGGTCAGACAGAGCAAACAAACGAAGAGCCGCCCCTCCGGGCTCTATGCTCCTGTGCTCCTGGCTTATTGAAGTGGATTCCAGAGACTAACACCCATTGCCGGAGCTACTTCTGCTGTTAGAATCTGCATGGGTCTCTGGGAATGTATAATTTCCCCATTGCCTAGCAACAGTTCCATTATTTTCAGGAACTCGTTAAATGAATGAATGCATTTTGATGACAAGACAGCTTTATTCATGCCCTGCTCTGGGCCACCATGTAATAAGAAGAGATAACAAAATGAAATATTGCAGAGA
Organism: Microtus ochrogaster; assembly: GCF_000317375.1. Lineage (NCBI taxonomy): Eukaryota > Metazoa > Chordata > Mammalia > Rodentia > Cricetidae > Microtus > Microtus ochrogaster. Next base: position 57,936,401 of record NC_022018.1, read on the forward strand.
TTGTGTCCCCAGTCTCTTCTTCCCACAAAAACCCTCAGAGGCGCTGGCTTGGTGGGGAAACTTTCTGTGCAAACAGATTTGAAAAGCTAATAGGAAAAACATATTGATTCTGAGTAATTATATTGTCTATGCACACATTCCCATTTTCTTTTTTATCAGTTATTGCATGACCTTCTGGGCATAAAATATTAGTAAAGTGCTCCTGCATGAGTCTTTGACAGTTTCAAAATGCCCCCAAAGATCCCTGACTTTCTCTATACTCATGTGTGCCACATCTCCCAATTTTCTAACCAACACATTTGGCTAGAGAAGAATGCAGAATTTAACCCATGCAGACCCAGCTCACATGCACGTGGTACATGGTATGCACCTGCGCCCTCGTAAATAGAAAGGATTGTGAACAATTATGACTTAGCATGTTTATGTTTTGATTCTCTGGAAACATTTGGCACCTAAATTCTAGTAACAGGTTTATTCTGGTCTCATGAAACATTTCCTTCTAAAAATATTGAAAACACACACACACACACACATTCACACATGTGTATGCACACACGTGTGCACTTATACACACACATACACATACATGCGCACACACAAAGTAATACTCAGTATATTTGAGACATCAAGATTATGCCTTCTGGATATATGAAATGCTTTCGTTTACCCCCTCCCCAAACTTTAAGTTCGGGTTAAAACTCACTTTGAGTTTATAAATAGAACTTTGTGCGTGGGTGATGCATCAGTGTATACAGAAGCTTGTGCCTGAACCTGTTGGCCTGAGCGCAATCCTTGGGACCCATAGAGTGGAAGGAGAGAACCAGCACCTGGACATGTGTGTTGTAGCGGGCACTGCCCACCCCACCCCTACCACATACACACAAACACATAAAGACATTTTAAATTGCTATAAAATCAGAGTAATTCAGAAATACATAAAGTAAAATTTGTAAACCCTCTTTAATGTCCCATGTGTGGAATTTTTATAATGTGCAAGAGTAGTACTACCCTCGGTCATTTCAAAATGACACAAATGAACTCCAGCTGACCAGCACAATTAATCCAGTAATGACTATCCCCAGTGTGTGTCTGGGGAAAAAAACATGAATGGGTCACATAAAAGCATGAGTCATCAAAGCAACATTAACCATGTAAATTGAGGTGCTAGTATGTAACTCGGATAAGAGCAGATCATCCATGAAATCCTCCAAAGGGGACCAGAAGCTCTGATGGGCTTTGACAGGGGTGTAGCCTTTGCAGACACAAAGGGGAAGAAAGGAAACCCCAGAGATCGATTCTCCTATAAAGAATGCTATCTGTGGTTTTCATGACGATGAACCACTGAATTTCTCTGTGCCTCACTTGCTTTATTCTTCTTGATAAAATAAGGCAGTAAAAACAGAATTACTTAGAATTATAGCAAAAATGAGATGGATTGCTGACTTGTCTGGGACAGTGGCGAGAGTGTGCACGGTGCTGCCCAGTTCTGTCCTCCCATGCCTGGCACAGGCTAACATGTACAGAGCCCCAGCAGGCTGCATTGTGGCGGCTGTATCTCTTCTTTCTAGTAGAAGCAGTGGAGCACAGGCCTGGAGGAGTGGCTTCGGGGTTAAGAGCACGGACTGCTCTTTCAGAGGACCCAGGTTCAATTCTCAGCACCCAATGGCAGGCAGCTTACAGCCATCAGCAGCTCCAGTTCCGGGAGTCATCCCCTCTCTTTGGTCCTCTGTGGGTACCAGGCACATATGGCAGTTTACACACCCTGGTGAAGTGTCCATATGCTTAGAATAAAATAAACAAATCTAAGAACAAGCCTCTCAACAGAGCATTGAACTTTACACTCGAGCCCTCACAGCCAGCAGGCTCTGGGCTCCCGTTCTCTCTGTTTGGACCTGGGATGTCCACTTCTGGGGCTGAACCTCATCTCTCCGGCTCCTTCTCCTCACCCATCACCAGCTCTCTCAAAGCACCTTGCTGGGCGTCTTGGCTGCCTGCTTCCACCTCTGGCAAGCCCTCGTGCAGATGTGCTCATTAAGGCGTCAAACCTCACTGTTCCTATTTTCCAGTTGCAAAAAAAAAAAAAAAATGTTCTTGAGTCAAGGATGACTAGCGATGCGGATGATTGCTTCTAATGAGCAGACCAGAAAAATCAATCAGTCCCTTCTCAGAGCAAAGGCACTTGAGTGTGCTCACCTCTAATGTGAGCGAGGCAACGCTCCTTTAGTGAGAAAAACATTGATGATTAAAAGAAATAAGAGTGGGAGCTGGCATAATCTCAAACCAGAAAGAATTTGAAGAGGAGTAAATCCACAAGCAGGCGCCAGCAAAATCTCACATAAAATGGGCTTTTCACCAAGACACACTGGCCTGAATTAAAGGAAGTGCTTCTTTGTCTCTTCCCCGTTTTCTATTGGGAAGCATCCAGAAAATGCCCGAGAGGTAAGTTTGGTTTCACAAATGATTTGATTTAACAAATGCAAGATGCCAAGAAATAGATGGTTTTGAGCACTCTGGATTATCTCCAGGCCTCTTCCCTCACCCACCTGTGTGACAGTCCTCTGTGTTCATGTCCTGCAGTGCCATATCCACACCTGCTGGTGCGTCTGCAGGTCACGCTGGGTTCAGGGCCACTGTGGGGAGTCCCATTCCGAATACCCCTCTGTCTTCTTTCTAAAGTGCACGTGCATGTTTCTTTTGGGGCATGTACCCAGGATCACGGGACCCTATAATATGCAGTATTCAGCTTTTGTAAAGAATGCTGATGACTTACTAAATTACACTCGTGCCAACGGTATAGTACTTGTGAGAGAGGTGAGAAGGCTTTTCATTGCATTATAGCATATTTAACTGCGTGAAGTTGTCCATCTGGAATTTCGTGGACTACGTTCTACCAAGGTTCTGAGTGCTGTGTCCTTGGATAGTGAAAAGTCAAGTTGAGCCCTGGCTTATTGTGTTAATTCAATCCCACAATTAACATACCTCGTGTGGTGTATTGTCAGACTCCAAGATGATGGCTACTGCGTTGCTATGACAGTGGTTTTTCCTCGTGTTCTCCATTCTAAGACCAACAGCGAGAAAGATCAGGAAACAGAACTTTAGAGTTGCCAGTCTGCATTCACAGGTGTTCCAGTAAGGCCAAGCTACAGGAAACAGTTCCAGAAAAGGATCGGAGACAAGGGACATTTTATAAACTCAGACCCTGTGTGCCAGTGCAGTATCTGAAGACAGACATATGTCCCCCTGACAGGTCTATATTTCCTGGTCCCTCACAGTCAAGAGTTGCCCTGAGCCCTCCCCACACCACCAGGGACCATGAATTCTCAGCTCTATTGTTCTAGAGGTAGCCACCTGGCAACCCCTGAGTCCCAAGGCCACAGCTGCATGGCAGTGACATACAGTTGAGCCAGAGCACTGGGCTACAGCTGGCAGCAACTGTTCCCAAAGGACCACAGTGGCTGGCAGCCAGCAACACGGGGAAACCGGAATCACAGGAGCCAGCATCAGGGAGGAAACTATTGGAAAACATCCTTCATTGAGGGACTGGGAAGGCTGCCCATGCCCCCTCCGTACCCGGCTCGCTTAATCCCTCAGCAGCTCCTCTCCAGCATCTGCTCCTCTTGCCTGTCCTCCCAGCAAGATGCCTGGCAGGCATTAGAGACAGCATGTCCTGGAAGTAGCACTTCCATAGAGCTCTGCCTGAGAAACTCAGTACGGGTGCTCCTGAAGGGAGGAGGGGGCAGCTCCAAGGAGCAGGGCAGAAGTGAGCCAAGGAGGTGTGCAGCCCTGCTCCTGATGAGAGGTGTGGGTACCCAGTGGATTGCGGGGGCAGGGCCTGTTTGGGGTATTGAGTTGGCAAGACCATCTGTTAGCTGACACCATTGTCCTTTTAAGATGGAGCATCCTCTTTATGATGGCCTTCACCTGGAGCGGAGGTGTTGGAAGAGACTTGAGAGTCAGTTGGGCTAGCCTGGGGCTAGCTACACGTATCTCTCTGCGTGCCTACTAAATCCAGTGTGCTCGGTGGGCTCTCGTATCTGAACCTGATCTAACAGACTTTCAGTCACACCAGACATCCAGGCTGTCCATGCTGTGCGCCACATTTGCATAGCCCACTAATACTCTCTGAACTGCGTCCCCCTGGTTCTCCTTCTCACTTTGTCTTTCATCTTTATTTCTTCTTGTGATGGTTTGAATGAGCTGTCCCCTCATAGTCTAAGACATTTGAACACTTGGTTCCCAGGTGGTGGTGGTGTTTGGTAGTTGTAGGAGCGGTGGCCTTGCTGGAGGAAGTCTGTCACTGCGGGCCGACTTAGAGAGTAAAGATCTTCACTGCCCGCTTCCAGTTGCACTCTGCTTCAAGCTTCTGCTTTGGTTCCAGATGTGAGCTGTCAGCTGGCTGCTCCAGCTACCATCTCAGCTGTCTTGGCTCCACACCATAGATTCTAACCCTGTGGAAACCTAAGCCCCAATAAACCCTTCAGTGAGGGCCTTGGTCATGCGCTTTATCATAGCAACCATGAGTATGCGTCATTATTACCAAGATTAGTTATAGTAAGCTCAGCCAGTGTGTATTCATCACACAAGGAGTGATGGATTTCATGACATCTTAATGCAAATATATCCAACACTTTGATAATATTCACCCCCTATGACCCTGTTCTGTCTCCCAGTCAGTCATGGTCACCTTTCTGGATTATCCTTCCTCTGTATTTATGTCCTTCCTTCCTGTGTGTGTGTATGTGGGTGTGTGTATGTGTGTGTGAGAGAGATGTGTGTATGCATGAGTGTATATGTATGTGTGTGTGCACGCATGTATGGGCGCTCTAAATTCCATATATGAGAAAAATATGCATTTGTGTTCCTGACTCTCTCATTTTGCTTACTATCAGGGTCTCTGCTCCCATCTGTTTCCCACACATGGCTTCCTTTTGCTCATTGATCATATCAACCCCATTGTTCCTTCGTACCATTCTGAACTCGAAAAGGCTTCCAGTTCCACGAAACAATACAAAAGTATGTCTGGAACTCAAGGGTTTTCCCCTTTTCTGATTTAAACATTTTAAATTTTCTACATCTTTGCAGTGAGTTCTCTTTCCCTTCAGGTGGGGAACTCGCTGCTCCCATAACAGCTGCTCCTGGGGGGCCAACAGCTTAGAAACCTGTGCTCCATCACTGGCACCTTGGACCTGCAGTGGCTGGTGGCTCTGCCCACAGTTCTCTTCCCAGGAATGTGCAGACACACCTTGCACAAACACCACGGTCTACATAGCATGTGAAATAGAATCAGATTGCAAGTGAGCTTATGCCGTTTGTTTTTCTCTAATTTGGGGTTATGTGAGGTTTGTGCATGTTGACGTGAGCCTGTGCTGGGTGTGTGAGCTCTGAAGACCTAACGGTGACACTGGAAGTTATTAATCAATGTGAACAGTGTGTGCTGGCAAGCTGTACGTGAAGGGTGGCAGCCACAAACAGCCGTGTTAACTCTGATGTCGAGACTTGTCACATCGAAAGGGGTGGTTTATTACAGAAACAGAAAAGAACCGGCACTTCATTATTGCAAAGCTGTATCAGCTACATCAAGCTTAGCTAGTCTATTTGGATCACATAAAGTTATGAGTTTCATAATGGCATTTTAATTCACACTAACCTCCCATTACCCTCTGCTGTCTTCCAAGCAGTCCCCTTCATTTTATGCTTATTTTTCTCTATGTTTATGTGTGTGTGTTAAGTCCTTATGTGATAGAGAAATATGTATTTATGTTAGTGCTGAGTCTGCCTCATGTTGCCTGATGTTCTGGAGATTTAACGACACCATCATACTTGCCCAATGAGATTGTCTGTCCATGAGGTCATATGTCAAATCAGGAATGAATTTATAAATTGGAATAACTTTTCTCACCTGAGCAATTTAAGGTTTTCCCTATGAAAGAAGTTTATATTTAGTCAGGGATGGTGGTGATTCCTAGAATGCCTGCATTCAGAGGTAGGGGCAGGGGGATCAACTAGTTTATATAGTGAGAACTGGGCCAGCGAGAGCCACATAGCAAGACGCAGTCGCAAAGAGATAGACAAGCATTTATAGCGCTTCACATCCTGCTCTGGATATGTTTTCATCAACTGGATACAAGTTAGGGTCATCTAGGAAGAGGGAACCTCCGTTGAGAAAATGCCGCATCAGGCTGGCCGGTAGGGCATTTTCTTGATGAATGATCGCTACGGGAGGGCCCAGCCCACTGTGAGCAGTGCCACCCCTGGGCAGGTGGTCCTGGGCTGTAGAAGACATTGAACTGAGTATGTCAGGGGAGCAGGCCAGTAGGCAGCACTTACCTGTGGTTCCTGCCTCTGCTCCTGCTTGAGCTCCCGCCCTGACTCCCCTCAACGGTGGACTGTGATGTAAGCCAAAGGAACCCTCCTTTCCCACGCTGCTTTCGGTCATGGTGTTTACCACAACAGGAAGCAAACTAGGACAGATACATAAGGAAGGAGCACAGCAAACTGGAGCTGCAGAGTCCTGCCGTGGAAAGGAACTGGGTCCCATAGTGCACTACCCATGTCATCCTTAGCGCAGCAGACGCCCACTAATGTGTTCTGAATATTACAGAGAGTACTTGGAAAACATGGCCAAAGTTTTTCCAAATGTCTTTTCCAGGAGAGTAAAGAGATTGAAAAACACAAAAAACATAAATCTGAAACAGGATTAATAAAAACTCAGAGAGAGAAATTGGGGTTCAACCTGAAGACCAGAAAAATCAAAAAAGCCAGCCATTTCCTCTTACCTCAACCTCAGTCTGAAAATGGTGATTCTACCTCTAGTAATCTCAGAATGAGAGTGTGACTGAGAGCTGTCTCCTCCCATCTTATAACCCTCTCTAGGACTGGGATTAAAGGTGTGCACTGCCCGCTTTCTATGGTAACTAGTGTGGCTACTGGGATTAAGGGTGCATGTCACCACTGCCTAGCTGTAAAGCTGACCAGTGTGGCTGTTTTACGTATCTGATCCCCAGGCAAGCTTTATTTATTGAAATACAATTGAAATGCCACTACATAAATCTTTTCCTTATTTAGAGTTTATTAGCACATAATAATATGGAATAAGTATGGAATTTGCTGCAGCTGATTTTTCAATATATTTTATTTTATGGGTATGAGTGTTTTACCTGCATGTCTGTCTGTGCCACTCATGGATGCAATGTCCATGGAGACCAGAAGAGGGCATCAGATCCTCTGGAACTGAAGTTACAGATGGTTGTGAGACACCATGTGGGTGCTGGGAATTGAACTTCCGTCCTCTGGAAGAGCAGCCAGTGTTCTTAACTGCTGAGCGGTCTCTGCAGCCCCTGCCTTTGACTGGCTAGACACTGATAATTCCTTTCCCGATTCATCCTCCAGACATTGGAGTTTGGTTAGAGCATACCTATGCTCTAAAGCTGTCTCATTAGGAGCGATTTTCTCTTCACCTGGTGCCGAATGGCTCTGGTCCAGTGTGAGAAGTAATAAGCTTTCCTCTTGAATGCTTCTGTTCTTCTGTCTCAGAAGCTTACCTTAAAGCGCATACCTCTATGAGTTGATCGTGTGAAGCTTCTGGCTTCCTATTTACTTCTTTTGAATTTAAATGTCAAACTCAGTAACTTTGTTTTTCTTTGCATGTGTTATTTTTATCTAATTATGGTCATGATATGAAGTTTGATTCAGGAGTGCACATTAGGGAGAAAATGAGTTGGTTTAAAGAAAAACACGAGCAGATAATCATGATGTGGGAATCCCCTCTGTGTGCTATGATTGCCATCAATGAATAAAGAAGCCTTGGCCTGTTGATGGGGCAGAACTTACGTAGGTGGAGAGCACTGGACTAAATGCTGGGAGGAAGAAGGGTGGAGTCAGGGAGATGCCATAGATCTGCCATCAGAAACTAAAACTTTGCTGGTAGGCCACGACCTCGTGGTAATATACAGATTAATAAAAAATGGGTTAAATTAAGATGTAAGAGCTAATAAGAAGCTAGAGCTAATGGGCCAAAGAGTAATTTAATTAACACAGTTGTTGTGTGATTATTTCGGTTCTGGGCGGCCAGGACAAATAAGTGGTTCCTTGAAACATAATAATGTGTGTTTCCAGCAGATATGGCCCTATTGTGTCATGTGGGTATCCAAGGCTTTGGAAGCCACACATCCTTCCTCTAGGATGTCCTCATGACCTGTCACCTCTATTGGGGCTTAAAACTGTGTTCATCTTTCTCCCTTGCCGGTCTCCAAAAGTCTCAGGCTTTATTTTTTCAGCTTATTGAGCGACACCCACCTGGGGCATAGACCCAAATGCCATTTGCACACCAAAGCCCAAGAGTGGCATGGTGAACGCAGCTTGCTGTAGGCACAGGCAGGAAGGGGTGCCCTAACTGGAGTGAATTTAAAGTCAACCAGACTAGCTGAAATGCCACTTCCCTTTTGTTATCCTCTGTCAGCAATTCTAGGCATCAGTGATAAAACATCCCCTTCCAGAAAAATACTCTTGTTAGGCCAAGTCCTAAATAATTACTGCAGGGGCTGGTAGGTTTAGCCATTATTCACGCATGTTTCAGAGGACCATGTTTTTATTGCCCTCCTCCAGTCAGCATTGTGCTGTGTATGGAATAATTTATAGAGAACCCATAGTAGTACGGTCAGCCTCTGGCAGGTCAGCCACCCAGCCATCTCCAGAGCGACATATTCGCGTCTGTAGTCACAAGTTCAGGATGCTTTAGAGTTGCCGACTGCATCTTGTTTGCATGTGCTGTCCTGTGCCGATGTTGTACTGAAACACTAGGTTTGAGAGGAGCAATTCTGGCTCAAGAAATACAGCTACTACAAGTGTTTGCTTCAATATTGTCCAGACCCTTGAAATGATGTACATGGAGGAACGTGACATTTCTGTTTCATTAGCACAGATCTTAGTTCATATGACTATTCAGTTGAATTTGAGCATTATTTTAAAATGAAAATGTATTTTAAAATTTTTGTCATATAACTAAATGCCACAGGAAGAAAATAATGACTATTCCCAATACTTCTTGAAAATAGTTTGTTGCATATAGAAAGAACTTATTCCAAATGGTCTGATACGTTAATAGAAAAATCAATGCTGTGCACTGGGAAAGGAATAAATTTGCCATATCTAAATTACAACTCAATTTACTAAGCACAGGATCAAGCATGCCATGTACCCACTAAAATGGAGAAAGAAATGGCTGTGTTCCTCAAAGCTGTGGGAGGGCTGACTCCAGAGAAGGACTGGTGTGTCCCGGGAGCAGGGCGCAGAGAGACATGGCACTGGCTGCTCTCAGTTGGTCTGTGATGAAGACTTCCCGGAAGAGGGAGTGAATCACTGCGGTCACATCGCTGTCTGCAGCTTGGCAAGTTGTTGCATGGGGTGGAAAGACAACTGAGCCTTGCCCTCCCTCCTTCCAAGTGGCTGTCATCTCTGGCCCCGGAGCTGGCTCTCTGTCACACTGCCAGCAGCGGGAGCCCACCGAGGAGCCTGTGCTGTAGCCATCCTGAGCCCTCTGGGGTGGATTCGTGCATTTCTCGTGACCTGACGTTTTTTCCTTCTTTTGATTTGTGTCAGCTGTTTTCATATGGGCTTTATTAATAAGCACGGTAGCACAGAACATCACATTAAATCTGATTTTCACCTGTGGGTTGACTTTGCTTTTTTAATGCTCTGGAAATCTAAATACCTTATTAATTAAACCACGAATAGTGTGGAGTTCAGCTTTTTTTTTTTTTACAGTTCTATTATTCCCAGGCTAAGGACTTGATTTAAAACTTAAGGTCAATAAATATGTATAATTATTATGTGCCAATGAAACAAATTTTCCACTAAAGCTTTCACCTCCGTTCCCATGCGCCTGTGACAACAGATGAAATAATGAGGCCCAGAGAGTGCAGGAGTCTCGCTCAGAGTTTGGGGCTGATCAGGACCAAGGCTGCCAATCACGTTTCCTTCATTCACTGTCCAGCACTTTTTTCTCATAACTAATGATATATGTGTGCTTGGGTCAAGTCATGAGCTGCCTCTGTTTATAAGCTGTTGGCCACAAAGAGGGAAAGATATAGGTAAGCAAAATCTTCCTCCTCTTTTATCTGAGCAAACTATAGTTGTAATTCACTCATAGATGAGAATGAGTTCAAAGAGCCTCCAGGCAGAACAATTCATATACACAAACATGGGAGAACAATTCATATACACAAACATATGGGAGAAATGTGTGTAATTGCTGTCTGTCAATTTTAGAGTTGTTACTCTGATTGGTTTCTTGAGCCACCCAGCGCAGTCTGACTTGAACAGGCTGGATGCCATTTGCATTTGTGTTATTCGAGATAAATGATGTTAGCTTCTATGACAAATAACTCCTAAGCTTTGAGACTTTGCACAGTATAATTTATTTTTGCTTTTTGTCAAAGTTAGAGGTAAGTTGGGGAAGGTCAGGTGTTTGGGGACCCAGACTGCTTTGCCCTGGTCTTAGGCATTTTCTCCAGACTACCAGTAAGTGTGGAAGAGAGGAAGAAGCCAAGCTGATATAAAGCTCCCCTCCCTTCCCCCATTACTTAGTTCTGTGATCAAATTCACTTTAAATAGGAATTTGACATCGTGGAATTATTAAACACTGTCTTGCTCAACTCACTTCCAGCTAAAGACTGTGCACTCTGGCAAGGCACTGTGCTGAAGGGCTCAGAGTTGCAGACCCTCCAGAAACCACACCACCCTATTCGCACTTTGATAAGACCCAGACCCACCAGGTCATAAGAAGGCTCCTTTGGAAGGACCAAGGCCTCAGATATGGCACAACTTAAGAACTTGATCACACTCCTTTTTTTGTTTGTTTGTTTTAGAGACAGGGTTTCTCTGTATAGCTTTGGTGTCTGTTTTAGAACGAGCTCTTATAGACCAGGATGGCCTCGAACTCACAGAGATCCACTGCCTCTGCCTCCCAAGTGCTGGGATTAAAGGTGTGCGCCACCACTGCCAACTAGAACTTAGTCACTTTCCAACAACAACAAGAGCCCTTAACTGTAAGGGGGAACAATGAAGTCCAGGCTGCCTGCAAAGTAAACTGCCTTAAAAGATGTAATCTCCAGGATTTCCTGGAGACTTCTGAGGTGATGGGTTGTAGATACTCTACATGTGCTTGGCTCAAAGCCTTCCTCAGAAAGGGTAGTTCAATTTCTAATTTGTTTTAATAATAAAAACCCAGGGTGTGGTAATCATATAGAGGTAGCCTTTCTACAGAGTATAATTTCCCTCTCCAAGAAGTTGGTCTTGGGAGATTTCCATACCTCAAGCCCTACTTCATTGTTCAATGGTCTTAGCTTTATCTTCACCAGCAGGTCCTCTGTTGTAATTGAGGACCAGGTTCCAAGACTGCTGTATCCAAGTCTCTTCAGTCTTGAGGAACAATTCTATTGAACTGACTGCGAGTTTAACATCTGTTTCACAGAAGGTGAATGCATGTCATATGAGATGATTGCTTCCTTGAATCTCCTTGAATCTAACATTGCCATTCAGTGCTTATACAGCCTTGAGGATATCTGTCATTTGACAATTCCTATAAGGTTACTAGATAAATTAAATTTGGTTGTTTGAAAACCTTAGACTGTTCCTCTCTAACCTTATAATGCAATGCTGAAATTGGTTCTCCTTTAAATTACTATGTTTGGATCTGAATATCTTTATGATCTGTTTTAATAAGTTTTTCTAAAACATGTATCTTAGCACTCATATTAACCAACATTTTTAGCGATAAACCAAGAATGATCACACTGACAGTAAGGATTATCAAAACTATAATTAACATTATGTCAATTTCAGTTAAATTGATTATCCCTTCATTTAATTGTTCCATTTCTAAATCGTGCATTGCATGATCATACAGAGACTTAACTCTCTCCATCACAATAGTGTTTCCCATTCTCTAACTTGGGAAAAACTCTCTTCTTTAATTAATTCCTCCCTTTAGGAATTTCCAGTTTTCTCACCAAATCTGCCAAGGATGATGATGAAGATGTGAAGTTGGCTGCTGCACAGAACAGTAGAAGCCTGAGCAGGTTTCAAGGCAGCTGCCTAGTTTGGGAGCAGCCCAAGAAGGGGGTCCAGGGAAAGCCCAGAACCCACGAGAAGAAAAGAAAGGGAAACCTAGCCAGTGTGGTAGTGACTCTGGCCACCTGTAGTTCCAGCCTATGCCAGTGGCTGCAAAGCCACAGGCAAGTGACTTTGTCATTTTTTTGTGCCTTTTTGTGTACATAATTTGTGCCTTAAAGTCGGACACCAGATGTAGCACAATTTCTAATTGATCTTAACAATAAAAACCTGGAGTCAGATGTTAGGGGATGAAACCTGAAAGAGAAGCAGAGCATCCAGCCACTAGTTTTTACCCCTATGAAATCCTCAGACTGAATGGGGTATCCTGTCTCTACAAATCCTCAGACTAAATGCCTTGAACTCCTGTCTCCTCCCACCTTATATTCCTCTCTCCACCCAGTCATATCCCTTCCTGTCTCCACAACCCTAGTGCTGGGATTCAAGGTGTACGCTACCACTGCCTGGCCTCTATGGCTAACTAGTGGCTTAGCTCTGCACTCTGATCTTTAAGCAAGCTTTATTAATTAGATCACAAAAAATATCACTGTAATAAGTTGTCTACCCATTTCTTTCATAGTACTTCTCATGTCAAACCTGTTGCTTAACATAGATATCCAAAGAAGACAATGGCTTTGCAATGAAAGGATCAAGGTAGGCATTAACTGTTGTGAGGGATGAAAAATGTAATGGTGTAAGGATTTATTTTACCCTCCTCTCTTCAGAGCAATCATTTATATATAACAACAAATGTACAGTCCCCATAACATGTTATTGCACACGTTTACCTTCGTCTACTTAAATGTAGTGGGGTGGGTGCTTTCCAGTAAGCTATGGCAGGGCTAAGGGGCTGACTGGACTGGAGCACTCAGCTTTAAAGCCCCATAGATTCTTAAAAGATCTTATTCAGGCTGAGATCCCAGCCACACAGAACAGAAGACATGGGGGAGATAGTAGCTATAAGGCCCTGTGTTTGAAGAAAAAGTGATGAAGATGGCGGGTCTCTTCCTGTGAGTTTATACTTGACTAAGGTACAAAGAAGGGAAGCAGAAAGGACAGAAAGCACAGAGATGTCAACTCTAGCCCACCCATTAGTAAACCCAGCTGTCTCAGAGACAAACCAACCTGGTTGCTATTCTCTTTTCTCACCGGCAGAGGAAGAGAGTATCAAGGAGGGGTCGGCACTATTCCCCTCTTTAGAAAGCATATCTAGAACTTCTTTACTGAAATGAGTACTAGTTACCCAGAAGCTGAGTGGGTGTGTGGGTTGTCTATGGAAGGCTTCTTCTTTAAGTGTTGAAAATTCAATGGGAAAATTAGATAAATACATTTAGAGAAGTGATATAAACAATTGAGTGTTCAGCTCTTCCCAGGGACTGTGGCATCTGGGCTGACCTAAGGGCTTTCTAAGACGGGTCCATCATGAGCAGGCCCTTGAAGGCTACAGTGGCTCTGGGACATGGGGAAAGAACAGTAGCTGGCACTCAGGTTCCAAGTGCAGCGGATGTGGACTTATACCTTAGACCGTAGCAAGTTCTCGCAAATGTAGTCCCACTTACCTTTGTGGGACTGCCAGCACCCCAATAACAACATGGAGACTTAGTATTAATTATGAAAACTTGGCCTTTAGCTTAGGTTTTTTCCCAATTAGCTCTTCTGACTAAATCTGTTTTTTTTTGTTTATATTTTACCATATGACTTGCTCCAACTTTCGTTGGTGTAAGTTGTACACCTAGATTCCTTCTCCTCTTACTCTCTCTCCTCAGAAATACTGCCTATCCTTTCCTGCCTAGCTATTGGCCTCTGGCTCTTTATTAAACCAATCAGAAGGCAGCTTGGCAAAGACACATCTTCACAAAAAGATTAGCCCACAATGCTAGACCCACATCTGATGAAGTTGATTGGGATCCTCAGTCTCTCTGAGCTCAGTATCCTTTTGTAAAAATTGTTAACATGTTTCCTCTCTGCCTATGATGGGGTTGCCTTCCAGGAAGCCCAATGCAAAATCAAGAGGTCCTAAATCAAATCTTCACAGGTCAAAGGCCATCTACAATGATCTCACATGGTAGGTTGTTGTAGATATTAAATGTGCTAAGCCATGAAGGTACCCTCGACTCTGAGTTATCAGGGAGCAGTGTATCTTAGCTGTTCACTCTGACAGATGGTGGGGAACCTGAGAGGAGCAGCAGCAGCGAGTGTATATGAAGCTGTGACAACTGGGTAGAGAGAATGCATCTTGTGAGTTGTGGGCAGTCGGGGTGGATCGGGTCAGAGGCCTGGGTACTAGGGACACTTGAGGTTTTCCATGGTGTCATCACTGGGGGATGACAGATGAGGAGAAGTAAGGTAGTAAAAAGGTCAACTGGACTGCTCCTGTCAGAATGAGGTACCGGTCCTCTCTAAATCACTCCTGCCCCATCAATAGCACAGACGAGAAGGATGCACTTCACTTCATGTAACCAGGGATGCTGTGGAGACTTGCAGAAGGCCAAGAAGAGGGTCTGTCATGATACAGTTGCCCACAGAACTGTGTTGCCGCCCCATGGCTATGACTGCATCTGTAAAGAGGACGTGTAAGGGGCTCGCATGAAAAGTGACATTGTGGAGTCTCATTGAGAAACCTAGGTCTCAAAACACTTAAAATTTGCATTACAAAAAAAAGTTAACCAAAAGAATGCAGATAAAAGACATTTGCCCTCTAATTTGTATTCCTACCTGATTACAAAATGACTAATCTATTTACCGGGCTCTTTAATCTCTTCCCATAGTTCCATCATCCACCTGCCTGATGATTCTAATATACATGCAAGCTGGCTTCACTCTTGGACCTACACAGATGCAGTTTTTGATGTCAGTTTTGCATAAAGCCAACTACCCTTGATTCCCCATAGCCTTTCACTTCTGTTGATTTGCTCTTAACCTCATCCAAGCCTGAGCCTGTCTAGCTTGCCTTTTAATGGATATTTTTAGTTTGTTCTTAGAAATAAAATAGATACGGGGTGTAGCTCACTGGAATACTAATCACAACAAAGATGACAGTAAGATCAAAACTCACAGCTTGATCCAAGCATTCCCAAAGATTCATTGTAGCTAAGGAACACAGGCAGGAAACCTGGACAGCACCATATTGCCCCAAGGATCTGTTTTCTAATAGTTAGGTTTAGTCATTTCAACTCCTGTGACTTTCCCTGCTTTTCAATATACTCTGGGTCAGTACAGTTCTAGTCTGACTGTCTCTAGAATCTCTGGCTAAACATGAGAGTCAGATTTATTTCCTGCCTGTCCTAATACCATTCCTTATCTGTACTAGAGATGCTTGTAATCCCATGGATGCGTTGCTTCTAAATACTCATCAATGGCATCACAGAGACACAAGGATTGGCCTAGACTGTTCGTGAGTAGTTTGGGGTCAGTCCTCAAGCGCTGTATTGTGTGTAATGGAACTTTGTTACTGGCTTTTACCTTTTTGTGTTATTATTTTTGTGTGTATACACGTTAGTACAGATGTACACATGCCACAGCATGTGTGTGCAAGTCAGAGGGTAACTCTCTGGTACCAGTTCTCTTGATGCCATGTAGGATCCACAGGTCATTCGGTGGGCAGGCAAGCATCTTTTAGTGCTGAGTCATGTCGTCGTTCTCCGGTTTCTTTAAGGTGACTGTTACCTTTTCTGATTACTAGGTTCAGGGTGCACTGTGGTTGCTTTGAGCACCTGGGCAGGCACAGAGGGACTCTGTATTGCTTCAGAAACCCCTGTCAGAGAAAATGCATGCTCAGGAACAGTCATGTGCTTGGAGAGGAAAGGACCACATGGCTGAAAAACAGCACAGAAAACAAGAGTTAAAAAGGAGGGAGAGGGTGAAAAGAGGAAAGAAATTTATGTCACAGAAAGTAGAAGGATGAAGCAGTAAATAGTGCTTCAAGGCTGCACCTATAGTGAGTCTGGCCCCCTTGCCTGCCTGGGTGCAGGTCTCTATGTCTTGGATTGTCCAAGAAGTGTTAAATTTCAAGTCATGTTTGCTCTTGTTAAGTCATGGCTAAGTTTTGACTCAGAATTGGGAAAATGGTCACCAGCAGGAAAGTCATAAAAATAAATGCCTTCCATGTTACATAGACCTCACAGACTATTTAGTAATCACCTTCTGGTCCTGGGGAGAGTACTAAATGTAACCTATTATTGAGAGCAAGTGAGTTACACACAGTACAATAGACAGTATTAGCTCGGCTGATTGCTTCTTTGAATTAATTATGGCCAGCGGGGACTTCTTGGAACTAACTGTTGCTGGACTCACATTTAGTTTTTCCCAGCGACTGTGTGAGTCCTTCTGGTTGGCACTTGGAAAATCTTTTGGCCGTTTGAGAAGTCAGGTTCCTATTATTGTAGAATCACTAGTGTTTAAATGTGGGTGCTTTCGATTTTAATTTTAATTCAATGTATGCCATGTAAGGAGTAGCACCCTTTAAAAGAGAATATAGAATGAGCAAATGGCCAACAGAGACAAAATGATATATAAGAAAGAACATAGTTAAACATAAATATTAATAGAAATACTTTCAAGAATAATAGCTACTTTTATTTGTGATATTGCCTTTTGCTGTGTGTGTGTGTGTATGTGTGTGTGTACTTCCTCAAAGACTAGGAAGATTATGATTACATCCTATATACTACTGTTCAGTCAGCTAGTTTATCACATAATTCTTATAAATTTATCTTCCACAGCATTTAAAAATGTTACGTGTCTGAGGGTTTTCACCTGTGTGGTGTATGTGTGCCCCTCTCCAGCAGAAGGAACCTGGAGGAAGCTCCAGTGCTAGGGGAACACGTGCAACCCCCAGGCATACATGCTCTCTTCTAGCTGGCATCTTAGCATCTTCTCTTGTGGGACTTGTAACCACAGCTGCGGTTCTGCCTCTGCAGTAGCAGCCTGTTGCATTGTGGGCCTTCCTCCACCACAGTGTTGTGCTGATCTTGGGGAGCTTTCAGTTTGACTATATGACATTGGCAGATTTTCAGATGGGATAAAACCTACCAGATCATGGTGGATGATCTTTTTTATGTGTTTTTGGATTTGGTTTGTGAGTATTTTACTGAGTATTTTTGAATCAGTGTTCATGAGGCAGATTGGTCTGTAATTCTTTCTTTGTTGAATCTTTGTGTGCTTTGTGTATCCTGGTGACTGTGGCCTCATAAAATGAGTTTGGCAATGTTCCTTCTGTTTCTATTTTGTGGAACAATTTGAGGAGTATTTGAATTAGTTTTTCTTTTAATGTATGGTAGAATGCTAAAACCATCTATCCCTGGACTTTTTTGGCTGCGAGATTTTTAATAATTGCTCCTATTTCCTTACAGGTTATAGGTCTATTTAAATTGTTTATCTGATTTTGATTTAACTTTGGTACATTGTATCTATCAAGAAAATTATCCATTTCTTTTAGGTTTTCCAATTTTGTGGAGTACAGGTTTTTGAAGTATGACCTGATGATTCTTTTGATTTCCTCAGCATCTGTTGTTATGATCCCCTTTTTGTTTATGATTTTGTTAATTTGGATATTCTCTCTGTCTTAGTCTTTTTGGGTAAGGGTTTGTCTATCTTGTTGATTTTCTAAAGAACCAGCTCTTTGTTTCATTGATGTTTTTGTATGTTCTCTTTGTTTCTATTTTATTGATTCCAGACCCTAGTTTGATTATTTCCTGCTTTCTACCCTTCTTGGTCTTGCTTGCTTCTTTTTGCTCTACAGCTTTCAGGTGTGCTATTTAGTTGCTATTATGGTATCTCTCAATTGCTTTATGAAGGCACTTAGAGCTGGAACTTCCCTTTAAGCACTATGCTCACTGTGCCTTGTAAGCTTGGGTATGCTGTGCATTTAATTTTACTGAATTCTAAGAAGTCTTTAACTTCTTTCTTCTTTCTGCTTTTACAAAATAGTCATTCAGTAGAGACTTGTACAGTTTCCATGAGCTTGTAGACTTTCTGTTGTTTCTGTTGTTGAAATCCAGTTTTAATCCATGATGGTCTGATGAGAGGCAGGGGCTTATTTTGATATTCTTGTATCTGTTGAGACTTTCTTCATGGCCAAGTATATGGTTTTGGAGAATGTTCCATGAGGTGCTGAGTAGAAAATGTATTCTTTCATGTTTGGGTAAAATGTCCTGTAGACACCTGGTCAGTCCTCTGTTTCACAACATCTCCAGTGTCTCTTCATTTAGATTGGGTCTGGATGGTCCGTCTGTGGCGAGAGTTTCTTTTATAAATGTTGGTGCCCTTCGGGACTTAGATGTTAAAAACTGAAAAAATCACCTTGGTTGATTTTTTCCTTTGGTGGAAATGAAGTATCCTCCATTTCTTTTGATCAACTTTGGCTTGAAGTTCATTTTGTTAGTAATTAGAATGGATAAACCAGCTTGTTTCTTAGGTCCATTTGCTTGGAAAAATCTTTTTCCAACCCCTTACTCTGAGGTAATGTCTATCTTTGATGTTGAGGTATGTTTCTTGTATGCAGCAGAATGATGGATCCTGTTTTTAGGTCCATTCTAATAGTCTGTATCTTTTTATTGGGGAATTGAGTCCATTAATATTAAGAGCTATCAATGGCCAATAATTAAGTTGTTTTTGGTGATGATGGTAGTGTGTTTGTGTGCCTGCATGTATGTTGTGTACCCATGTGTGTGTGTGTTTCTTATCTTGGGACTTTGCTGGTGTGAGATTATTTCTTGTCTGTATTTTCCTGGTTGTAGTTAATCTTCTTGGGTTAGAGTTTTCCTCTAGTACCTTCTGTAAGGCTGGATTTGTGGAAGGATACTGTTTACATTTGATTTACCATGAAATGTCTTGTTTTCTCTATCTATGGTGATTGAAAGTTTTGCTGAGTATAGTAGGCTGGTCTGGTCTCTTAGAGTCTGCAAGACATCTGTCCAGGCCCTTCTGGCTTTTTGAGTCTCTATTGAGTTGTTGGGTGTAATTCTGACAGGTCTGCTTTTATATGTTACTTGGTGTTTTTCCTTTGAAGTTTTTAATACTCTTTGTGTGTTTATTGCTATAATTTTTATGTGGCATGGGGACTTTCTCTTCTGGTCCAGTCTATTGGGTGTTATGAGAGCTTATTGTACCTCTATAGGCATGTCCATCTTTATATTAAGAAAATTTCTTGTATGATTTTGTTAAAAATATTTTCTAGGCCTTTGAGCTGGGATTCTTCTTCTTCTTTACGCTTGTTTTTTTTTTTTTTGTTTTGTTTTTTGTTTTTGTTTTTTTCCTCGTGGTGTTCCAGATTTCCTGGATGTTTAGTGTCAGGGATCTTCCAGATTTAACATTTTCTTTGACTGATGCATTTATTTCTTCTATCATCTCTTCAATGCCTGAAGTTTTTTCTTCTGTCTCTTGTATTCTGTTGGTGATACTTTCCTTTGTAGTCCTATTCACTTACCTAGATTTTCCATTTCTAGAATTCCCTTAGTTTGTATTTTCTTCATTGATTCAATTTTCATTTTCAGGTCTTGAAAAGTTTTGTTCATCACTTTCAATTGTCTTTTTGTTTTGTCTTGGCTGTCTTGGGTTTCTTCAGTGGATTTATTCATTTCCTCTTTAAGGACTTCTGTCATTTTCTTTTGTTTCAGCTGTGTTGGGATAGTCAGGGCTTGCTGTGGTAGGGTAGCTGAGCTCTGGTGGTGACATGCTGCCCTGCCTGTTGTTGACTGTGTTCTTACACTAGCACTGGCATTTGGGCATATGGGTTTGGGGTGATTATTGGTCTAGGTGCCAATTTCTGGGTTTGTCATTTTTGGGTGGGTGTTTTGTTCCTTAGTTTCTGTTTCCTCTCTGGTCTTTTTGGTGGAGTGGCCTATGGTTGAGTAGAAGGTCTCTGCCCAAGTTGAGTGTAACAGGTTTTCTTTGGTCCAACAACTGGCTCCCAAATCATGACATAGACTTATTATTAGTTATGAAGGCTTGGCCTTACATTAACTCGTGTTTTAATCTTTTTCTCTTTGTTAATGTTTTGCCTTGGAGCTTTTTACCTTTCTTCCATTCTGTACAGCTTATTTTCCTGATCCTCTATGTCTATCTGGCTGATAACTGCCTGCCTTCTGGCCCCATTTCTCCTTCATTCTCTCTTCTCTTTCATTCATGAGCCTAGATCTCTCCTCCTATTTATTCTCTCTGCCCCCAGCCCCATCCATCCCTCTGCTGCCGAGCTATCAGCCATTCAGCATTTTATTAGACCAAACAGGTGTCTTAGGCAGGCAAGGTGAAACAGCAATGGATCTTTACATAATTAAACAAATACAGCATTAACAAATCTAATACACCTTTACATAGCTAAAGTAATATTCCACAACATTGGGGGCTGACTTGTGATGGCCAGATGGCCTTTGGTCAAGCAGCGGGTTTCCCCCTGAACTGGGATCTGGGGTTCTGGCAGCTGGAGTGGCCTCTGGTCTAGTGGGAATCCTCTGGGGATTTGGGTGCTGGTGTGGCCTCTGATAGAGCAAGGGACTTTCACAAGAAGTGTGGGCAGGATATGGTGACAAGGGGGGAAGGATTATTGGGGTTCTGGAAGAGTATTGTTGGTCTGCAGGGTTGGTGCTTACTTGGGAATCTGGGTGCTGGCGTGGCCTCTGATGGAGCAGGGGGCTTCCATTGGAGGTGTCAAGGATAATTTAAAAAATAGATACAGAGAAAAGAATAGTACGTACAAGAACTCTGGGATAGTATTAAAAGAGGAGATAATTAAGTTGCTGGAGTATGGAGTCTAAAAACGAAACAAAAATTAATAATTATACTAACATCTTAAGAGATGTCAATATATATAGAAATATCTAGAATTCAGAAGGTGGGAGCAAAGGGTAAATTGTAGGATTTTTATGTATTTTATCTTGTCTTTTTTTCTGTTCTCATATTTTCAGTTATGTTAAGTTATTGCATTTCAAAATGGTTTGTTATAATTAAAAGATGACTTAAAATATTTAATAGTAATACATGCATATATGTTTGGTTCACATCCACTCCCATTACTTCCCATCCAAGCCCTTCCCCCACCCTATCGCCACTTTGTAAGCCCCATAATAGTCACAAAAGAAAACATCTACAGTGTCTGAACCCAACGACACTGTAATTCCAGCAGGGAATCTAGACACGTGACTGGATAACTTCCCTTAGCCGCAGAAGAACAGAATTAGAAAATGTCACATAATGTTCTAGCAGGACATTATCAATTTCCTTCACTGTAAATGGATTTAATTTCTTTGAAAGATGAAATGGAAAGATAAAAGCCAAGTGGATGAAAAGATAAAAGCCTACTTTATATTTCTTATAAGATACGTTATCTCTACAAACACAAATAGGCTTGAAAATCAAGGGATTGAGTTAGATACTCTGTTCATTTGAAATCTGGAAGTAGGGTTATCATGCCTTCATCAGGTCAAATGAATCTTAAAACAGACATGGTCATTACATAATTACAAAGATATGGATTCAGCAGGAGCAAATACGTGTGTGTGTGTGTGTTTGTGTGTGTGTGTGTGTGTTTGTGTGTGTGTGTGTCTCCAAGAGGCAGAGGCAGGTGAATCTCTGAGTTCCAGGCCAGCCAGGGCTGCATAGTAAGATCCTGTCTCTAAATTCCAGTGCTTGCTTACCCAGCCCAGGTCCCCTGATAGGTCTGGTTTGGAGGGGTCTCAGCAGGACTGAAGTGGAGATAAGTTTATCCCAATCAATCAGACTTTATATATATATATATATCAAAACAGCATGTATTGGTAGTTTCCAGGAAGGATAAAATTGTATTTTCCAAGCTGCAGTGACGTTTTCAGGCTCTACGGAGTACACAAGATTAATGTCTAAGACTGATTGTTCAGCCAAGCATCACTATGCTTTGCTGACTTCTAGGGAACGCAGAGAAACACAGGCAGCCTGAATGATCCACTGCCTGAGGGAGTACCTTGGTTTCTTAGAAACTTAAAGGCACACATTGCCCCAGGAGTCACGGACTCCAACCTGAAAACCTCTCGTGGCAGTGAGATCAGGCCAACCCCACAGTTCCCCACACTTGTCTAAATGAACAAATATTGTATGCACGTGTGAAACTCGCTCCCTAATCTCTTGACCGTTTGTTCTGTCGGCACCTTCCCCATTGTCTTCGTGGATATGGACCACTTCTCTTCAATGGTAAGAACCTCCAATAGCGACCACTGTGGTCTTCATGCGTTGTCCGCATCAAACATGTATTTTCTTGTCCAAACAGAAGGTTTAAAGGAAGTTTGATTGTTTTCATTTTTGCCAAACATTCTGACTATAACTGTATTAAAAGCAGCCAGCAACAACCACACAGATGTTTCCCTGCCTTGGGATTTCTCCCACTAAGTGAATTTATCTGTGTTTTCTGAATGGCTTCACTTTAATTGCTGTGTTATGTTGACCATAATCGAACATAATCTAGAGGTAGAATGGCCTCTAGTCCAGTCTCCCATCATGACCCCATTCCCTTCTGAGACTCCCCAAGAGCAGCTTTTCTACCTGGCTTGCACTAGGACTTCCTGTTAGCCCCATCTCAGTGTTCTAGATCTTCTCTAGGCTGCACTGCCACGCTCCACAAAGCTCCGTGACCTCGTTCAAAGGCTCCAAACCACACAGTTGGGTCTATCACACGGAGAGGTCAGCTTCTCTGGCAGAAGCGCCTGATGAGGGGGTATTAGTCGCTTTGCACATTGTTGGGATAAAACTCCTCACAGAAGCAACATACAGAAGGGAAGGTTGGTTTGGGCTTACAGTCAGAGAATGCCGTTCACTATAGTGAAGGGGGTCACAGTGACTGCACTTGGGTGACCTCCACATTGTATCTGTGGCCAGGAAGGAGAGCTCGATGTCACACTCAGCTCGTTTGCCCTATTTTGTGCAGCCCAGAAGCACAGCCCTGAACACCGGCCCTGAGGAAGCCATAAAAGCTTTGCTTCTAATTGGTATATAGAGGGTGGAACTGACAAGAGCTTTGTAGCAAGGTAGTGGCAAAGACGAAAGGTGGGGCCCTTAAACAAGATGATTAACTAGGGCGAGAGCCACGGGAGTGATCAATGAAGTCTGGGTGATTGAGGCTTCCTTGTAGTGAAGAAAGCTGGGATCCCTGCACAAGTTTTATTTAGTTTAGTTTTCATTTCTTTAAACAACCAAAGCAGACATTTCTGCAGTCTAAGAGGCGGCAAATGTCATGGTGTCACTGTGTTCCACCCCAGGGATGAAATAGCGGATGCTCGTAGAGATTCCAGGCTCACATCCCGACCTGGTCCACCCCCACATGCTGCTTTAACACCTCATCAAGGCTGTCCTCCTTACGCACCCCCGTACACCAGAGTGTCTTCATCTCTTCCTGGCTCTCCCCTTCCTGGAAGCTAACGATGATAAGAATTTGTGTCTAAACAGATTCACATGTTGTGTTCAGTCTTTCTGTTTCCTAAATTGCCCAATTTCGTCAGACAATGACCTCAATCTAGCCTAGAATAATGAAGGCGATTATCAGTTACTTTGTTGCAGGAATAAGCCGCACTCCCCGTACTGTGTGTGCCAGACTCTTCTGCTTTCTTTGTCTGGGTCAGAACGGAGGCAGAGCCTCACAAACGGTGGAGTTGCGCTCTTGACGGAAAGAACAGACTCCGAGATTCACATTTCCCCTGAACTAGAACAATCTCTTCTGCTCAGAGAGGACTGCTATCACCATCACCATGGTAACATAGGATGGCAGAGTACTCAACATGGAGTCTGTCCTTTCCTCTGACTACTGGTCACATCGTGTGCCTTCTTTTTTTTTTTTTAATTTATTTATTATGTATACAACTTTCTGCCTCCACACGCCAGAGAGGGCGCCAGATCTCTTTACAGATGGTTTGGAGCCACCATGTGGTTGCTGGGAATTGAACTCAGGACCTCCGGAAGAGCAGACAGTGCTCTTAACCTCTGAGCCATCTCTCCAGCCCCATCGTGTGCCTTCTTATATTCTTTGGATGCTGTCCTACGTAGGGTAGCTACCACTGTGATGAAACACCATGACCAAAAGCAACTTGGAGACGAAAGAGTTTATTTGGCTTACATATCCTAAACCACTGTTTATCATCAAAGGAGGTCAGGACAGGAACTCAAACAGGGAAGGAACCTGGAGGCAGGGGTGGATGCAAAGGCCATGGAGGGGTGCTCCTTACTGCCTTGCTCCTCGTGATTTTCTCAGCCTACTTTCTTTCAGAACCCAGGACCACCAGTCCAGAGTGGTACCCCCCACAATGGGCTGATCCACCCTACATCAATCACTGAGTCCAGAGTGGTATCCCCCACAATGGGCTGATCCACCCTACATCAATCACTGATTAAGAAGAAACCCCTACACACTGGCCTACAGCCAGATCTCATGGAGGTAGTTTCTCAGTTGAAGTTTCTCATCTCAGATGACTCTAGCTGGCATCAAGGTGACATAAACCATCACCATCCAGCACAGCTGACCCCCTTTGTCATCTTGACACCCAAACACATCCCTGTTGAGCCACAACCTTTCCTTCTTGTCCATCCCCAAGATCCCATACTAATAGCATCCTCACAATATAAAATATTCTGACTTTTAAAAGTTCCCCAGTGGTTAAAAGTGCAAACACTGTAACGTTCAAAGGTCTCTTTAAAACACCCAAACTGTCTTTAAACATCCAGAGTCTTTGTAAAACTCTCACACCTTTTAAAAAGTTTTAGGTCTCTCAACTGTGGGCTCCTGTAAAATCAAAAATTCTTTCTTCCATCAAGAGGGAATTACCAGAGCACAGTCACAACCAGATCAAAGCACAACCGAACTTCAACAGTGTAATTAACTCAATGTCCAAAATCTGGGATCCGCTCACCGACGCTTCTCCGGCTCTGCGCTCTGCAGCCCACACAGATTGTCTTCTAACCTCAAACTGCCTCTACTCTATGGCTACTGCTGTTCTTGGTGGTTGCCCCATGGCACTGGCAACTCAAAATGCTGGGGTATCCTGCTGCAACTGGGCTGCACTTTCACCCATCGCCTCTCCTGGAGTCTCTTCTGGACTGCAGTCCTGCCGTACAGTACAAGTCTCTGCGGCTCTCCATGACCCCTTCATGTCTTCAAAACCAGTACCTGCAAGATAAAAGGAACCCTTTCTCTCCAGTTTGCTTTTGGACATGGTATTTATCATGGCAACAGAAAGCGAGCTAATAGATACCAAATAAGATTTGGATAAAAACCCAAGTACTCTTTTTGGTTAAAAATAAGCCTCCAGTTATAAACTTGTGTATAAATATAATTTTCTCGATATAATACTTATCTGAATGGAACCCAACACTCATCAGACTTCCTCTTAATCCTCCAGGCCTGCCCAGTTTACAGCAATTGTATGCAGATCTCACCAACATGGTTACAAGCATATATTTAACTGACAGCAAAACTTGAGAAAATACTGGGGAGAGAAAGCCAAGAGCATCTTTTTCAAGCCACAGTGAGATCCTTCAGCCAATCTGTCCTTCCTACAGAATAGAGAATGATCTCTAAATTGGACAGAACTCATGAAGCTGTAAGAGAGCAGGGTGACTCTTGGCAAGTGATGATGCCCAAGAAAAGCCCAGAATTTACCAGTCATTGTATTTTCCCACCTTGAGGAGTAGACCCTTGGGCACCTTGCCAAGCCTCAGCGCTGGATGTCTGGAGAGGACTCACCGGCAGACAGACGCTCTTTTACACCATTATAATAGTTATGGAACTTGAAATTGCCAATGGCTCTGTGACAGACTGTAACTAATCCTGTTTTAAAGATGGGGAAATTAAGGCACGAGTCATTTATTCATCATGAACTGTGTCATAGTATCATCTGTCAATGTGACAGAAACCTAGTCAGCTAGGTAGACGAGACAGAGCATCAACAGTCCCGTTGGCCTGTGGCCCTGTGAGCTGGTCAGTTTTTGTCAGTTTGAGGCAAGCTAGAGTCATCTGGTAAGGGGGAAATCTCAGTTGAGAAAATGCCTCCATCAGAATGGCCTGTAGACATATCTGGGGATATTTTCTTGATTAATGATTGATGTGGGAGGTCCCAGCCCACTATGGGCTGTATCACCCCTGGGCAGGTGGTCCTGGGTTATATAAGAAAGCAAGCCATGGGGAGCAATCTAGTAAGCAGCACTCCTCCATGGTTTCTGCTTCAGTTCCTGCCTCCAGGGTCCTGCCTGGGGTTTCTTCCGTGACTTCTGCTAGTGATGTTTGTTTATGACCAACAAACCCTTTTGTCCTCAGGTTGTCTTTGGTCATAGAGTCTGTATGGCAATAGAAAATCGACCAGGACATCATGTCTGTCAGGCATTTTCTTGGTTGCTGATTGATATCAAAGGGGCTTGATGTAGGAAGTGCGGTCCCTAGACAGATGGGCCTGGGTGGTATCAGAAGGGAAGTGGAACATGCGCCTGGAGCAAGCCTTCAAGCAGCATTCCTCCACAACCTGCTTCAGATCCTGCCTTCAGGTCCCTGTTCCAGTTCCTGCTTTGGCTTCCACTCATGACAGACCGTGGCTTGGGAGCTGGTTTCTGCCAGTCCTTTATCAAACAGAAAAGCAAACTAGAATAGACAGGGCCACAAAGTTGAGATGACCCCATAGCCTGTGCTCTCACCAGTAGTGTGTTTGCCTCTGAGTACAGATGACTAGTTGATGCATTAAGTAAACACACACACACACACACACACACACACACACACACACTCACATAAACATACATGCACACACATGCATACACACACACATGAGCACACATGCTTGCACTCTCACGTGGGCACATATCCACACATACGTGTGCATATGCACATGCAAGTGGGCACCTTTCCAGAACATATCAGAATTATGGACAAGAGATTACTGATCTTATACACAAAAGTTCCATTGGCCATCGTGGCTTCCCCCTGCCCCTACCCTTCTCTCTGTGCACTAGAATGAACCTTCCTCATCTCTTTCAAGTCCCCCTCCCCCTCATCTCTTTTCTCACTGGAATGAATCCCCCCCCATCTCTCTCCTCACTGGTGTGGATCTCCTTTTACCCCCAGAAGGACCCCCATCCCTGTATGCCCAGGGTCTGGAAGAACAGCTCCCCTGTTGTTGTAATAGGAGCAGCGGGGCTGCGTCCCCAGCACC
>NC_022018.1:57966845-57975309 GCF_000317375.1 Microtus ochrogaster
TGTCTCTCTGAGGAGCCTGCCCTCGAGAGGAAAGCTGTCAAGTCTGACCTCACTTCCTCTTCCTCCCAGCATTCTGCACTGTTTACTCCTCCCACCTTATGTTTTAACCTATCAGGGCAAGCAGCTTCTTTATTTAAGTAACCAATGACCTTCCTACATCACCCTGTGTTGCCTACTGGCCTTCAGACTTGTCACATGTCTTGATGCCTTCAGTGGCTGCCAGGCTCCAGTCCTCTGGCCCCTCAACACCCAGGTCTATTTGCTGGGCTTTCTGCTCTCTAATCCATCCCAGATGTCCACACTCACTGGCAATGTTATCATTTCTGCTATCCTAGCAGGCCACCCAGCTTATCTGTCTTCCATGTACGGCTAGGCCATGTCGTCACCAGGGATACTCAGATTGTACACTACCCTCCAAAAATTCCCTGGTGCTTTCAGAAGGTTGCTGTCTGTCCGGCCAGCACTGAAACACCCCTGAGCCTCCTCTCAACTTTCCCACCTGGCTTCATGTCTTCCCACTCCCACAGGACTTGCTGTCTAAAACAGGCCTCATGAACCTGTTGGTGTCCATGCCTTGAATGCTGCCTAGATTTCCTTTTATGTAGCTAGCTGCAACTCATCTTCCAAGGATGAGGCCAGATTGCTTTCCCTCTTGAAGAAGGCTTTGAATATTCTAGCACAAAGTGTCCTGGGAACTCCTGCAACCTTGCCACCAAGGCCCTTTCCTTATTGTCTGCTCACACCCCAGCTCCTCTGTCCATCCCTTGGGGAAAGGCTGACACATATCAGGATGGTAAGCCCACTCCTAGAACCCAGTCCTGTCTCTCACATTTCCTAATAACACATGGCCTCTCCACAAGCCTCCATTTCCTCATCTATAAAATAAGGGGATGGAAACGACCTCTTCCATCAGGTTGTCTTTAGAGCATTTGGCTGCTTGGCTGTATACAACAAACCTTTGGCAGCGCCTGGATATGGAGTATGTGATAAAGGTTTGAAGTCAGTGTTTTGCTGTGTCTCACCAGTCCTAGGGGTGGGAACAGCTTGGCCATTGTTTAACCCCTTCAGGGTCATGATGGCCTCTCCCACACTATGTGCAAGGGGCATTTGATAGATGAGGATCTTACACTGTCACACTCTACCTCCACGTTTGTTGCTGCAAGTCCTTTCTGAAGTAAAACTGTAAATAAAACAGATGGCCAAATTCAAATCTGGTTCATAGACATAATCTTTTTGGGCAAACACACCCAGTCTTGAGCCAGTATATCTGTTTATTTGAATAGCTAAAGCCATATACAATCTCGAGAAGTCTGTGTCTGAGCTCCTGAGGAATAGCAGCATGAGGGATAAGGGGGAATGCATCAGTCTGGAGCAGAGAGAAGAGCCATCTGGCAGAGGCAATGGGAAGCTTCATTAAGGTCTGTTAAGCCCCAAATACTGGGTCATTAACAGAGGGATTTGTTTTGAGCTCTGTCAAGCTGTAAGTATGCATAATTGTACCATGTAACCCCACTGAACCATCGCCTCATCTGAGGTGCTCGGCTGCATCTCCAGATGCTGTTCCAGATGTTGTCCTGTAACCCAAAGCCTCTTCCAGAGTCAAAGTTCACTACCTCAGCTGAAGGCATTCTTCCAGCCATGGTAGGGTGGCCAGGTATCCCTACAGGCTTCCTGGTAGATGCCTGTCTTTCCTGGGCCACCCCAGAGAAACTCAGGTACACTGTGTGTGATTGTTTTACCTCACAGGGCTAGCTACTGACCAGGGGAAAGTGACTCCCTTGGTGATTGGGAGCCACCTAATGAAGGTCCATCCTGTCCAGATGTCTGGGTGCCTCACAGGATAAGGCAGGGAAATAAATGCCTTTTCTTTTCCAGGCATCGGATGGCTTTGTGGCAGATCTCTCTGTCACCAGCCTGCAGAGTTTGACTAGAGCAGCTCTTAACAGTGAGGGAGATAGTGGCAGCCGAGCTGAGAACCGAAGCATCGCAGACACCCAAACAGAAAGAAGTGTGTCCCATCCCATGATCAGAATCGACAGGAAGTCGCAGGGCTCCTGGGCATGCAGTCAAGTGGCAGGTCATCAGAAGAAGGTGGCTTTGGGTCATTGTCACCAGTCTGGAGGTGGGCGGGCACTTCTAGGACAGCTCAGGGTCCCGAGATGTGCAGTCTGAGTGAGGTCTCTCCCAACACACATCCCACAGTGTGCAGTCACGTGGACACATCCAGGGGCACGTGTCCACAAACCTCACAGCGTGGGCTAAGAGCATGCAAGCAATGGCATAGCCTGTCAGGAAAAGAAGCTTTCTGCTGAAGCTTGCTAAGGTATGTGTAGGGCCGTTAGCCGGAGAACCCCAAAGCAAATCCTGACCAACTCTTTGACTTCAGCTTTCTGTTCCTTCTTGTCCTTCCCCAGAAAGCAGCCAGGCATTAAAAGACATCTCCCAGAGATTCAGAAAGAAGGGAAAGACTTCCGTTAACCAGCCAGCCAGGGCACCGACTGTGGGCAGGTTGAGTCAGAGTCCATTGGCTGGAGGCTCCAGGGAGCTGCTCTGGCTGGCTGAGGCCTCATGGGAAGGTGCAGGCTGAACTGGCCAGACAGTGAACTAAATATCCCAGGCATTCACAGCCTGGGGCTGGAAACCTTTCCTGAAGTTTGGTAAAAAGCTGTATGTTTCTCTGTCAGAGCCACACACACTGGTACCATCTGTGCCCCCTGCTCAGGATGCTCCGAGCTGGTTGGTCCTATTCTGACTCCCGCAGCATTTCGGAGCTGCTGTGTGCTGAGCCCCCCTCCAAGCCTTCTCCTTGGCTTCCCATAGTCACATTAGGATTCTCACCATCAACGTGTGTCTGTCCATGATGCCCGCCTTCTAGTTTTTAAGTGACTCGGAAGCAGGAACCAAGTGACGAGGGCATTGCTTGTGGGCAGGTAGGAATGGCCACAATCCCTCCCTGTGCCACAGTGTGTCTTGTGTTCTGAAATGGTTTGCTGGTTAGCAATAGCCTCCAATCCTGGGGGACTCTACTGTGCTAAGGACTGAAATTTACACCTCTCAATTTTCACTTCACTGCCTTAGTGGCTCCCCTACCTGCTAGGACTGACTCACAGACCAAATGACAATGTGGGAATTCTGAGCCCAGGTCACAAGTGGTGGCATCACCACAGCCTTGTCATTCAGGAACCATGGAGTTCCAGCCAGGCTGGTGTCAGACAGGCTCAGGAGAGCCTGTTCTTGGGAGGGAGGAGGTGTAGGGAGCCTTACAGTTAGCTTGGTTACATAACATATCATCTAGAGTTTAGATTTAAATAGCTGGTTTCTGTATGACTCACTGGGTTAGAAATTAGGGCCAGACTCAGTTGGGGTGGCTGATTTCTGTTCTACTTTTTGCCACCTGGGGACTTCGACCGGGGTGCCTGGAGAAGAATGGAGGTTAGCTGTGTGTGTTCTCCATCTTTCCTCTCTCAGCAGATCAGCGCAGGCTTCCCACAGACAGGACACCAGCTCCCAAGTTAGTGGAAGCTGACTGAGTGCTTAGTGCCTTTGTTCGGAATCCCAAGAGGCAACTCCTGCTGTGTTCTACCAATCAGAGCGAGGAACAGGACCAGTGCTGACCCCAGAAGGAGGAGCAGGCAGCCTCTTGGAAGCTGCAGAGAGCTGGGCCACATTCAATTGACCACAGCAGGAACCCCAAATCCATTACTTTCATAGAAGATTAATTAAACACAGGCTTCTGTTTTGAGCACTTATCATTCTGATTGGCGAGTTGCTTGTGAATTACCAAATGTGCTCACATTGCTTAATTTACCCAGAAGACAAACTTTGGAAGCATGTCACTTCCCATTTCCATTCAAATGAGAGCTGGAAGCTCACATACTCAGGGTCCCAGCTACAAGGGGACATTGAGTCCTATGCTTGTCCCCTAGGTTGTGTTGATAAAGAATTCCATTTCCCTCCAGTAAAGCTGCTTTGCTTGATTGTAGTTATATTTGAGGTCAGAAGGGACTTTCGTCTCCCCAGGCTGGCGCCTGCTAGCTTGAAACTATCTGTTGTTCAGAAGGCGCTTATGTCTAGCCACGCTTACAAATTCCAGAAAACCATCCAGGGAGTCTCTTTCATAGCAGTGGCCAGGCAGGCTGTAATGCAGACTCGAGCATGTATACCTGTTACTCCTCACGGAAGAGGACAATTAGACTCAACTCACTAACAAAAGCATCCACTGAGAGGCAAGCGCTATGGCCTCCAAGTCTATGATGTGAGATCTTTCACTTCAGAAACACCTTGCATCTCGCTGTCTCATCAAGTGGGGCATGTGTGCTATCCCTCTGGAACCCAGCTGGAAGTCTCATGTTTAGCTGGGAGCATGTTTGAACTCTGAAAAACTCAAAAGAAGAAGAAGGAAGAGGATGAAGAGGAAGAGGAGGAGGAATATGGAAGGGGGCAGAGCAGATTTTAGCTTGAGAATTTATTAAACTGCTTTAAAAATATAATTTGCATTCATTGTATGGAGCTGAGCCTCCATTCAAGGAGAAAAAGGCTCAAGGATGTGAAGAAGGTTGAGATTGACTGTCATGGGAGTCCGTCTTCCAACAATGGCATCCGTAGCATCACTTTCAATCCTCTTTGCTGAAAGCAGCCTTTGCTTTTCATAGATGCCAGAGAATCCTCAGCTAGGGCTCCGGGGAAATTGCTAATCCATGCACCATGTGCCCATATGGTGCTTAGTGGGATGCAGTCAGTGGTGTGGCTCAGGGCTTTCCATTTCATCAGATGAAGCACTCTGAGGAATGATTTCTCTTCTTGTCCCCAGCTTTGTGCAACAGCCAAAGAAGATTCGCCAATATCTGAGTTAGGAAAGTGGATTAATTTGCTGATCTAAGCTACCATCCGGTCATCAAAGACTAGACTCATATGTGGCTACTGCCCCTTCACACTGTTGCTTTTTAAAGATAACACACCGGTTTGCTGATTATTTTATAGATAGAAATATGTATATTTGAATAATATGTATGATAAATATATATGATATTATAAATGGAAACTAAACTCTTATAAGTTCTTGCTGCCCAGAAACTGTCACTAGGAAATCTGTCTTCTTTTTCTAAACCTGATGTAGGTCTAAATGTGGACAGATTTTTATCTGGTGTCTTGGTTGTTGTATAAACAACAGATCAACTTATTCCAGAGTCTTGGAAAGCACAACTCTAGTAGATCACATGTGTATTCTAGAATTTATTTCATCAGTCCCTACTGTGTGACACTTTCTGTAAAGTAATTCCTGCTATCTTAAGTAACAAGAGTGTGGAAAAAATTATGCGTAAGTCTTTTATATTACTGCTTTCAAGGCAGATTTATGAGGTTAGAGGGTCAAAGGCCATTCTGACTGTTAAAGTATTTAACATAATAAATGTCCCCATTGAGTTCAAGTGAAACACAAACTGCAATAAAACATTTTTGTTGAACAACAGTTATTTTCATGTAGCTCAGACTGGTCTTGGAATCTCTTTGGACCGAGGATGACCTTGAATTTCTGTGCCTTCTACCTCTCCTTCCTGAGTGTAAGACTATATAGGCAGGGCCCCCATGCCTGATTTATACAGTGTTGGAGGACAAACCCAGGACCTTGTGTATGGTAAGCCCCCTACCGACTGAGCTCGAACACCAGCATGAATAGAGAATTCTGAGTGGAGCACTGGGGGCTTAGACCCAGCTACTTCAGCTCTGTCTCTCCAACAGGCCCTCTGTGGGCTGCGGTGATGACGGTGGAGCTGCCTCTGCCCTCTGCTTGTCTGTTCTAGAACTCTGCTGCTTTAGACTCCCCAGTTGTCTCCTTTACCTTTGCTACAGCAAAAAGTCGTTTATA
Source organism: Microtus ochrogaster (assembly GCF_000317375.1). Taxonomy (NCBI): domain Eukaryota; kingdom Metazoa; phylum Chordata; class Mammalia; order Rodentia; family Cricetidae; genus Microtus; species Microtus ochrogaster. The sequence continues at coordinate 57,972,709 of NC_022018.1, forward strand.
GTTTACCATGGGACTTTGAAATAGACGTGTTAGGTTTTCTGAAGGAGAAAAATTTCCTGTCTAGATAAAGCAACACAAGAATCAGTGAGCAAAGAGGAGACATAGTCCCTGACAAGAGTTGCTCTGTAGTTTGTAACTTTGGGTGCCAAGTCTTTCTTTCCTTTCTCTTAATACTTTCATTCCAGGGTTAGTTTTTATATTTTTTTGAAATATTTTTTATATTTTTTTGAAATATTTTTTTCCTTCCTCCAATGCCTCCTTTGCAACTTCTTCCACACCCACTCTCTTTCAAATTCATGGCCTCTTTTTCTTTTATTGTTTTTACATATTGTGGTGGTTTGAAAGAAAATGGCCCCCAAGGGAAGCGGCACTAGTGGGAGGTGTGGCCTTGGTGGAGGAAGTGAGTCTCTTTTGCTCAAGTTTCACTCAGTGTGGCACTCAGATCACTTCCTGTTGTCTGTAAGATGTGGGACTCTCAGCTCCTTCTCCAGCACCAGGTCTGCCTACACACTGCCATGTCCCACCATGATGATAATGGACTGAACCTCTGAACTGTGAGCCACCCCAGTTAAATGTTTTCCTTTGTAAGAGCTGCTGTGGTCATGATGTCTCGTCCTAAGTACATAATTACAACCTGCTCAGTCCATATAATGCTACCTGTGTGTAATCTACACTTGGCTATCCAATAGCAAGTGGTGAGCTCTGAGATCATCCACATCCAGAGTTTCTTTTTATGAAAGTTACAGAAGAGTAGCATCTATGATCTAGACCTGGCAGAGTGTGAAGATAAACACAGCGCTCACGTGCTAAAGACTTAACGGACCACAGGATTGGTTAGCTTCTGATTACAGTGGCAAAAATGCTGAGGGGAAAAAAATCAAAATGACAGAATAGTATTGCTCATGGTTTAGGTTTCAGCCCCTGGTTGGTTGTCTCCCTTGTTTTGCCTAAGGCCATTTATTCATTTCCCTATGAAAGACAACTGATTCATGAATTAAAACTGCTCCCTCTGTTTCTGGTTTCTGCTTTGGCCAAAATGTTGCATCATTTTTCTATTAATGTTTGGTAAATTCGTGAGTAAAATCATTGATCACTGGAAGTTTTCTTTGCTAGAAGGTTATAAGTTACTAATTAAATGTCTATAACAGTTATAAGATTGTTTAACTTGCTATTTCTTCCTAGTTCTGTTTTTTAAAAACAATAGCTAAAATTTTGCTAGAAAGAGTCCAATTCTTAAAAAATTTCAATTTCATTAGCATAAAGCTTCCATAACACTCTTTACCTATAAATGTTTGCATAATACAAAGATACACCTCTTTTTCTATTAAGACCTCAGTTAATCTCTGCTGGAGTTTTATCAGTTTTATTGGTCATCAAACAAATATTGACTTTATCTCGTATACTGTGTATCTCACTGGTTTCTTATCCTACTTTTACGACTTTCTTTTTTTTCTTCATTGCTCCTCCCCTGTCTGACTGGGCCTGAGAAGCTCACCCCACAATGATGAGGGCTTCCCCACTACACAGAAGGAGCCCCTGCTGACGTCTTCTCTAGGCACTTATATTCTGTAGCATCTCCCCCTGGTCATGCTACCCAGGCAAAGAGCACAGGGCCTACTGTGCACCTCTATTCCAGGGTATAAACTGTCAACCAGTTCAATGGGATGATCCTTTGCAAGGCAGGGGTCACAGTTGAACACCCCAAGATGGCAGTTGCTTGGTCCAGGGACAGTCAGTCACTCATGACACATGGAAGAAGCATTTCAAGCAGAGAGGAATCTCAACTTTCCTTCATGATTGCCAGGAAACAACTCTTAGGAGATCTGAAGTATGGGGGAGGTTCCTTAAGTGGGTCAGTACACTACAGCATGCTACAGTGCCTCATACTTGATGCTGAGATCTGGCGTTCTCCCCGATGACGGCTCAAGGCTAGAATGCCTGCTGTTGCTCCTTCTATTTGGTATGGCATAGGGTACGTAAAGCAAAAGAAGGAGATTTAAAAACCTTAAGGATTAGGATGGGTGAGGAACTGTTATTATCTGAAGATGGTATATTTGTGCAATGAACAAAGACATCTCCCGATAGCATTTGCCACAGATTCTGTGGCATCAGACATTTCAAGCCCGTCATTGAAGTTCATGATGCCAGGCATGATCTCCACCCCCCGAAAAGCATACAATGCCACTAGAAAAAAACATGAAGGCTTACACGTGACAGCTGTATGCACTCATCCACAGACCACAGGACTGTTTCATGTCCTCCAACTGGCCCTGTGCACCAGTCATTCCAGCAGCCCTTCTCAGAAAGTCTGGGGTTTGTTCTACATGTGAAAACCACAGGAAAATATCAGCACGTGTGCATCAGAGCACTAGAGCTGAGAAGACAGACAGTGCCAGGCACTCAACAGGGATGTGAAGGAGACAGAAGCCTCACACTCTGCTGGAGAGACTTTGTCACTGTTAAAAGGGAACATGTGCATTCTGTACGAGCAATCCCACTGCGAGGTCTATTCTGCCCCCCAACACACACACACACACACACACACACACACACACAATGGAGCATGTGCATTCTATACGAGCAATCCCACTGCGAGGTCTA
>NC_022018.1:57975711-57990568 GCF_000317375.1 Microtus ochrogaster
CCCCCCAAGTTATTATCGGCATAAGTGTCTAAAGGGCATAATTTCCTAAGACATTTTCATAAAACCTCCAAATTACATATGACCCAAATATCCACAAAGTATAGATGGATTCACATAACAAAATATGACCCAAGCTGAAAAGCAGTGAACTTAAACCTATAGACTGAAACACAGATGGAACAGATATAAAACTGAGCTAAAGAATAGACACAAAATAATATGTGTTACATAATTCCTGTTCAAAGCAAAAAAGTGTGGCCTGTGGGGATGGGACAGGGCAAGAAGCTCCTGCAACAGAGATGATATTGTTATATTGTAAGTGAGAGGCATCAGTAGGCTTCAGGAGGGATCTCACTAGCCAGCCTCTGGGGAGGGACAGCCGTCTCAACCAAACATTAAATATGAACACCTCCGAAAACTTAATGCATAATAAAGAGTTACAGTTTGCAATGGAAGCCAAGCTTATACAGATTTATATCCATAAATACAACCATGAGAAAGAAGATGGAGTGGTGTTGTGCAGACTGACTGAATTCCTTTTAAAAAGAGGGAGGGATGGTGAAGAAAAAAATCTTAAAAGTAGGATTAAAAATTAGGGAGATACATAGTAGAGCGGATAAAGTCAATATTTAGTTTAACAACTAAAAAAACTGATAAAACTCCAGCAGAAATTAACTGGGCTCTTAACAACAGAAAATGAGGTTTGTCTTCATATGATGCAAACAGTTAAATGAAAAGGGTGTTATGAAAACTTCATGCCAATGAAATTGAAATTTTGCAAGAATTGGACTCTTTCTAGCAAAATTTTACCTATGTTTTTTAGCAAAACAGAAACAGTAAGAAACAGCAATTTGAATAATCTTATAATTGCTGTGGACATTTAATTAATCACAACCTTCTTGCAAAGAAAATCTCCAGAGATCAATGTCATAAATCACAAGCTCACCACACATTAGCAGGAAAACGGTGAAACGTTTTTTGGCCAGATGAGAAATCTGAAAGAGAGGGAACAGTTTTAATGCATTCATCAGTCAGCTTTCATAGCCAAACCAGTCAAGGACCTGAAGTGAATCAGATGTGGTAAGCCAGGCCTGCAGTGAGCTAGCCTTGAAAGGTAGCCCAGCAATATATAAAACAGGTTCACTCGACATGAGCAGTGGTGACTTAATTATCCAAATGCAATTCTATTCAACATTTAAAAATCAATGGGGTTGACTTCATCAAAAAAATAAATAAATTTATATGAGCACCTCCAGGTTCATTTTGAAAAACTAAAAGTTAAAGCCAATACTAATTTTCAAAACTCTTAGCAAACTTGACTTTGAAAGGAACAGGGCACATGGAAAATGAGCTTACTACAGGCTGGGTAAAAGCTTCCTTTGAAGGCCAGGAATGAGATGCTCTTGAGAGCACTTCTGTTTAACCTTGAAAGGCAGGGATTGCTCAGGCAGTCATACAGAACAGAGGACAGCAGAGACTTGTGAATACGTGATACACTAGCCAGGGAACTGCTGGGTTAAAGTCAGTGCAGGTGAAATAACATATATTTGTAGCAACCAGGAACATTTAGAATCTTTCACTTAAGGTATGGATCTTAGCCACTGAGCATCAGAAATACCAGACAACTCAAAAGGTCTCTGCAGATAAACGGAACACTGTTCAGAACAGACAGGGAACTCAATTAAAGGAGAACTATAGTGCGTGGTCACAAGACCTGCCACAGGGGAATCTTTTCATTAAGTGTGCCTGTACATCCATATAGCTCCGTGTCAGTGTCCTAGCATGAGTTCTCATCGTGGACCCTGACCTAATGCCGCAGTGCGTATGAAAACCCACAGCAGGAATAGCTGAGATTTTCTTGGAAGAAAAGAACAAAACTGGTCCCAAACTTCCTTCCAGATTCCAAGACTTTATGCCACTGAATCAAAGTCCAAATTGATACAGGGACAGAAATTGGCTACATAAAAGTAACAGTTCTAGGTGGAGTGGATAAAATTATTGTAGAAATAATAGTGATTAAAGATAAATTAAAGCTTAAAAAGATTAATGCTTTCAAACCTCCCTCCCTCCTCTCTCTTCCCGTTTCTGTTTTGAGAGACACAGTCTCAGGTGGCCCATGCTGGCCTTCCATTTGTTATGTAGCATGTAGCTGAAGATACCTTGAACTCTTGGCTTCCATCTTCCAAGTGTGAGCATTACACACTGTGCACAAGTGGAAACTGTGTGTGTTCTCTTTACCAAGGGAAGAGAAAATGTCAACAGTAGCTGGGCTCTGTCACTATCAGGAAAGAAAATTTATTATAAAAATAACTTTAATGAAAAAGCTATTTGGGAACAGATAATATTGTGATTGTTTTCATATATGTATATGTATGTGATCTCTATTGACACATGTATACATATATATGTATATATATGATCTTTTGGTGTGATTTTATAGTATATGTGTGTGTATAAAAATCTCTAGATATGACCTATATATAATGATCTTCTTTAAAACTATTTTTTCTCCTTAAGTCTTTTGTATGCCTGTAGGAGAATTGTATGTAGGCTTGGTCAGTATCTATTTAGGAAAGATATCCATCATATTTTTTTTCCTGAGGGACAAAGATAATTTTTGGTTTTTATAACCTACATTGTGGAGAAAATATTGATTTGAATGTTTCTTACAGAGTTCTTTGAGTACTTATTTTGATTTCTCTCCAGACTCATCCCCCGCCTCCCCACGCCACCATTTTCATTTGCTATTATCGTTCCATAGAATTTTTGAGAGAAAATAACCCTGCAATTACATGTTGTGGCTGTTCAATAATTGCAAGCATGGTGCTTGAATGCCTCACACAGTGAGCGGGTACAAAGACGACAGTCTCTCAGCTCATCTCAGCAGCAGAGAGTTGTCATCAGAAGGATGTAAATACAGTCATCTGGGAAAATGTGCTTTTGGGGAAAAAATCACATTCAAAGGATGTTAAATGAGACTGGCCAGAACCTCACAGTCTACAAACGCACCAACAAGGGGGAATAACAGCCCAAGAAGACATGGAGGCAGCAGTTGTTAAATGTTGAAATGAAAGGGGCTTGCAGGAAGGAAGCCAAAGCCAGCAGAGTGGCATCAAGCTGAGGATCTTATGACTGAGGTGTAAGAGCGGTCGCACATCTTTTGATTCATGGGCCGGTGACAGCCAGTCAGCCACCCTCTGTGCAAGCTGCAGAAACGGTAAAGGAGCTGTAGAGCAATAAGGAGATGGACACTGGCCTTCTAGCAGGAAAACTGACAAACACAGGTTAGATGTGCTAAGTGTTTTCCTGAAGATCTGTGGAGGGTCTTCTCTCTGGAACTAAGGAATAGTGTGTTGGGCTTTATTTAGAAAGCTGAACTTTCTTTCCTTATTTAACAAGGTGGCTTAGACGACAGCACAAAAAAACAAGCTGCCAGTAGGAAAAGCATGTGAAAAACATGGGCGGAAGACCCTGGAAGTAAGCTGTTTCTGCTTGTCTTAAAAAGGCTCCAGTGAACAGTAGAAACTAGGATCAAGACCACAATGTCACATATTTAGAATGAGCACCAGCCGACCCTGTTTTATAGTCAGAGAGGGAAGAAAAAAAAATGATCCAGTGCACACACAGCGCCTGAGACTTGTGGCATAAGCCATGGAACAACCAGCCCTCTGTTGCCAGTGGACACATGCTTTAGCCTCAAAGACACAAACAGGTAGAAAGTAAACAACACAAAGAGCATAACTTGCAGAGAGAGAGAGAGAGAGAGAGAGAGAGAGAGAGAGAGAGAGAGAGAGAGAGAGAGAACTTATTATTAGGGACATAAAGGATATTTTCTAGTGATATAAGAGTCTAGGCAGAAAGAAAATAAGCTACTAAAAATCCATAAGTACCTCCCAACAGAGACCCATAAAGCCAAATGCACAGAACTGAAGGGGACCAGCTGAACCAGCTGCCTGCTGCAAACTTCAAAGCTCCATTTCCAATAATGGCTAGAACAATGGACAGACACCCCTGAGGAAACAGAAGGCGCAAAATCCACTCAGAAAAACCTGGCGGAAAGATAGCACATTCTAACCAGTAACAGTAGAAAGGACGTTGTTTTAATGGAACCATATGTTTGTCTTTCTGGGTCTGGGTTATGTCACTCAGGATGATTTTTTCTAGTTCCATGCATTTAACTGTGAATTCCATGATGACATATGTTTTTAACAGCTAAGCAGTACTTCATTTCATAAATGTACCACATTTTCTTTATCCATTTTTGGTTGAGAGATGTCCAGGTTGTTTCTAGTCTGTGACTCTTATGAATAAAGCTGCTATGAACATACTTGAGTTAGTGTCCCCACTGTAGGATGGAGCATCCTTTGGGTATACTCCCAAGAGTGGTATAGCTGGGTCTAGGAATAGATAGATTCCAAGGATTCTCAGGAACTGCCATGTTGATTTTTATAGCGGCTGTACAAATTTCCACCAGCCATGGAGAAGTATTCCTCTTGCTCTACATCCTGGCTAACATGAGCAGTAACTTGCCATTCTGAGAGGTGTAAGATGGAATCTGAGAGTCATTTTGATTTGCATTTCCCTGATGGCTAAGGATGTTGAACAATTCTTTAAGTCTATGTTAGCCCTATGAGATTCCTCTGCTGAGAATTATCTGTTTAGATCTGTACCCCATTTTTAAATTTGATTATTTAGTTTTTTTTGATGTCTACTTTCTTGAGTTCTTTATGTATTTTGGACATTAACCCTCTGTCAGATGTGGAGTTGGTGAAAATCTTTTCCTATTATGTAGGCTGCCATTTTGTCCTGTTGTTAGTGTCCTTTGCCTTACAGAAGCCTTGCAGTTGCATGAGGTCCCATTTATCTGTTGTTGATCTAGTGCCTATGTATTGGTGTTCTGTTCAGGAAGCTGTCTCCTGTACCAATGCATTTAAGGATACTTCCTACTTTCTCTTCTAGCATGTTCAGTGTATCTGGTTTTATGTTGAGATCTTAGATCTACTTGGTCTTGAGTTTTGTGCAGGGTGATAAATGTGGATCTATTTGCCTTCTTCTGAATGCAGACATCCAGTTTGACCAGCAACATTTGTTGAAGGTGCTTCCTTTTTTAAAATGGTGCTTGTCTGACTTCTTTGTCAAAAATCAAGTGTTCGTAAGTATGCGGATTTATGTTGGGTTTATGAATTGATGCCTTTGATCAACCTTTCTGTTTTTATACCAGTATCATGTGTTTTTTAAATTACTATAGCTCTGTAGTACAGCTTGAAGTCAGGGATGGTGTTGCCATCAGATGTTACCCTATTGTACAGGATTGCTTTAGCTATCCTGGGATTTTGTTTTTCATATTAAGTTGAATATTGTCCTTTCAAGGTCTGTAAAGAATTGTGTTGGGATTTTGATGGGGATTGTGTCAAATCTGTAGATTGCTTTTGGTAAAATGGCCATTTTTACTATTTTAATTCTACCAAAATATGATCGTGGGAGACCTTTCCATTTTCTCATATCTTCTTCAATTTCTTTTTTTTTCCATTTATTTATTGAAGATTTCTGTCTCTTCCTCGCCACCTCCTCCCATTTCCCTCCCCCTCCCCCAATCAAGTTCCCCTCCCTTGTCAGCCCATAGAGCTATCAGGGAACCCTGCCCAGTGGGAAGTCCAAGGACCACCCACCTCCATCCAGGTCTGGTAAGGTGAGCATCCAAATTGCCTAAGCTCCCACAAAGCCAGTACGTGCAGAAAGTAGACAGAGACAAAGACCCAATTTGGAGCACCGGACAGAATTCTCAAGGTCCAAATCAGGAGCAGAAGGAGAGAGAGCACGAGCAAGGAACTCAGGACCATGAGGGGTGCACCCACACACTGAAACAATGGGGATGTTCTATCGGGAACTCACCAAGGCCAGCTGGCCTGGGTCTGAAAAAACCTGGGGTAAAACCGGACTCACTGAACATAGTGGAAAATGAGGACTTCTTCAATTTCTTTATTCAAAATTTGAAGTTTTTGTCACACAAGTCTTTTGATTGGTTGGTTAGAGTTACCCCAAGATATTTTATGTTACTTGTGGCTATTGTGAAGGGTGTTGTTTCCCTGATTTTCCTCTCGGCCTATTTGTCATTTATATATGGAAGGGCTACTGATTTTTTCTTCTTTTAGCTGATCCTGTAACCAGCCACTTCCCTGAAAGTGTTTATCAATTGAACGAATTCCCTGTAGAATTTTTGGGGTCACTTATGAATACTATCATGTCATGTGCAAATAGTGATACTCTTGACTTCTATCTTTCCAATTTGTATCCCCTTGGTCTCCTTCAGTTGTCTTACTGCTCTAGCTAGATATTCAAGTACTATATTGAATAGGTATGGAGAGAGTGAGCAGCTTTGTCTTCTTTCTGAGTTTAGTGGATTTGCTTTGCATTTCTCTCCATTTAATTTGATGTTGGCTATAGACTTGCTGCAAATTGACTTTATTGGCTTTAGACATATCCCTTTTTAATCCCTGATCTCTCCAAGACTTTTATCATGAAAAGGTATTGGACTCTGTCAAAGACCTTTTCAGCATCTGATGAGATGATCACGTGGTTTTTATGAAGAGCCGTCTCAGATCAATAACCTAATCCTTCATTTTAGGAGACTACAATGCTAACAGAAAATTAAGTCCAAAGTGAAAGAATAAAACTGAAAAAAGAAACCACCAAAGAATAGAGCAGATGAAGCTCAATAAAGAATAGAATGACAGAACAGGCACTTGGTCAGTAGTCAAAGTCACTTCATGAGATACAGATGGCGCCAAGAGCTGTACCTATCACACCTTGTAAAATACTAACCAAAGACTTCCCCAAAGTTGGACAGACTTTTGTGTGTCAGCAAGGTGGTTAAAGTATCCACGTTCTGGAGACAGTCACTTGGTAGACAGAGCCGAGTATGAGGGTATCTGGGGCTGTCTTCGACAGACATCCTGTGTTCCTCCTGACCTCTGGGCTGAGAGCCAGGCGGGCGCTCCCAGAATGAACATTTCTCTTTGATGATGGCTTCCTGTGACCCTCAGCAGCGCAGGCTTGTAGCTTTGTTGAAGCAGACCCTAGTCATTTCCAGACTAAATGGATTCCCAAGGGTTTAAAAGTCTGGACAGCCTGGAAAACTCACAGCTTACCCATGGCTCCCGAGGGCATCTTCCTCTTCAGGTACCTGCACTCTCACTTTTAAGACACCATTTTCACAGTTAATGCAGCTTTACCAGATGGGTTATTTTTCAAAATTGGGTCTACATTAGCAGAAGTACTATTTCTTTATAATTTTTTAAAAAATGACATTTCTTAGAGTTTGAAATGGGTTGCCTTTAGAACTGACATTCTGTCAGCGGGAATGCGAATAATCACGTCTACTGTCACTTGTCCCTTATGCTGTTCTTCTGACTGTTGTCGTCAGTGCCCTGCAATTCTGTTGAATGGGCAAAAAAAAATTACCTTAATGTTTAGGAATATCTTTGGAATTAAGTCTGAAGGGAACAGCCTGCACACGAATATCAGACAGTCAACATATTGTCAGACAGCTATCTGCCGCAAGCATCCTTGGATATCAACAAGGGCACCTCTTGACCAGGAAACTCAAACCTAATTCTGAAATTTGTTTTAGTACATACCTCAGTTTTTGGTATCCTATGATCTAATACTAAAGGATCTATGTTACAAAGTTTTGTTTTGTTCTAATTTTTGATTGTTGCCCCATGCTTATAGACAGGCTTGTACATGTTCAGTATAAAACCCAGGACGTGTTCACATCTGTTTATCCCTGTGTGGCCACTTACAGATCAAGTCAGGGACCATCTCCGACACTTCAGAAAGTTCCCACACGAGCAGTGACGTTTGTCTGGACACATGACAGAAACACTGGAGTGGAAATTGATGTAGAGATGTCGCTCTTGGTGCCTTGATTTTATGATGAAGAGAGGTGAGGTGCTCCAGGATAGTCTAGCATGACGTGTATGGAATACCAGACCTTACCTATATCAACTACCCCAATAGTTACAGTAGTGATGAGGAAAAAGGTATTTAATAAAGTAGATTTTAAGGTACTGTACCAGTTTATGATGAGGAGAGATTGAGGCAATGATATATTTATAGTTCTTTCAGCTTTTCCACTATTACAACTTCATCAGTAAATATTCATTATCACATAATTTTTCAACAACACAGCTAACTTTGATTGAGTGACTGCCACAGGCCAGGGCGTGTGAGAGCTGAAGGTTGAAGGAAGAGGGCTGAAGGCTGTTGCCAGTTGTCAACAAGAGCATCCCGAATCTGAGTCCTATTTCCAAGGACTCTGCACCATACAGCTAGTTTTGCTGTCTGTACATTGACATCTGGGACTTCATTCGCGACTTTCTCTTTGCCTATGACATTTGCACTTCTCAGCTCAGTGCTTCAGTAACTCTCCATGCCCTTTACATTCTTGCAGCCAGTAACTATGCAGCTTACTTAAGAAAAAAACGAATCTCAAGTTGTAGAGAATATAAAGCAAGGACTTCTGTGTCTGACTACGAAATTCTATGTTTCTTCTTTTGTTGTGTTGTCTGTGTGCATGTGGATATGTGTACGTGTGTGTGTGTGTGTGTGTGTGTGTGTGTGTGTGTGTGTGTGTGTCAGAGGCCACCCTCCATACTCACCCAGCAGGTAGTATGTATGCCTAACTATTGATGTAATAATGGCATGACCATATTGGAGATGACTACTTTGTAATTGGATTGGAGACCCACTCCATGGGAAGGAATACACTATAAATCTATTTAAAACTCATGACACAGGAAATTAGGGGCTAAGAGTGAGAGCATACTACTGCTTCCATAAATGAACATGTTACCAAAATTTGTCTTAAATATTTATGTATATACCCATAGACGAGTCCTGCTCTCTGCCTGGGAGAAAAACTCCTTTTTGCAGAGAACAATAATTAATGCAGAGACTCATATCTGGTTAAAGTGCCGAGAATAAGTGATCATTGCACACTCAGCCCTAAATAGGACATCTATATCCTAAGGGGAACACTGAAGAGGAGGAGCTGTGAAAAGAGAGAGCTGGAGGACAGGGAGGAGTGGCATGAAATGTTGCCATCCAGATATGGTATGGCTATTGCAATCATGAGTACAATAGCTATGGATACCTTCACAAGATTGTACCTCAACGTTCTGTCATAGATAGAGGAGCTGTCTGTGAGTCCCCACCTCTACCCAAGGAGCTATTAACTGTTAGCAGCTGTTGCAGGGGAGTCTTACTTTTCTTCAAGGGTGTAGCCACTGGGGAATTAGCTGAGAAAAAGAAATGGTACAGAGGGAATTGAAGAGATATGGTAGAGTTAATGGAGGGTGAATATGATCACAGTACTTTATATATGCTTAAAAATGGAGAGATGGGGGCAGGGAGTAGTCTCGTCCAGATAGCTGGGTAGTGAGCTTTGCAGGGAAATACTATTTAAAATGTCCTTTGGAAGATGATTTAAAACTGGTTAGGTCAGAGGGGCAAGCACCCGATGTAGATATTTAAGCTGTAATGTGGCCCCCAAGTTCATATGTCAAAACTCCAGCCTCCCATGCTCCAGAACCAGCTGCACTGAGTACAGAACCTCTAGAGGGTGCTAGTTAAGTTGTGCCTATTAGACACGCGTGTATAAAGACCCTGTACAGCATAGCAAGAAGTCATCAGTCTGCAAGCCAGGAAAAGCAGCCTCCAAAGAAACCAGACCTGCCAGTACCTGGGTCTTGAACTTGTTGTCTCTAGGACTGTTCAGATACGTCTATTGTTTCAACCACTCGGGATGTGGGATTTCATTATGCTCATTATGATAGCCTTGATTGCTATGGGACTCTGTTTGGGAGCTCAGAAAGGTTGCCAGTGAGGCTGACACCCTTTCACTGTGACCTGGACAAACCTGTCTTCTACCTCTGGGATGAAGGCTTTGCTCCCCTAATACAAAGATCCTGTCTAGCTGTCATCTCTGACATCCCCTCTGGAACTATGCTAATATAAAGTTGATGCCTCCAGCCTCTGTAGTCTTAGCTCCCCAGGGAAGAAATGAGCAAGGTGATTATCTGAGAAGGTCTTAATGAGACTCCTAACACTGTTAAATCTTCTTTGATTCATCAAATCTAAATGTTGGTAACAACAAATGATTGTTGGAAAGATGGGCAGCTGAGTAGATAAACACCCACCCAATCTATTCAGTGGACAAAGGATCACTATCTATCCAGAGAGAACTCTGATGTCCTACACGGGTTAGTGAACTGTTAATGCTAACTGCTCAAAGTTACTTAGCATTTCTGTGATGCGGGATTCCCTTTTGTATGCTGTGAATACCATTGGTGAATAAAGAAATTGCCTTGGCCTGTTGATAGGGCAGGGTAGAGCTAGGCAGGGGGAAAACTAAATTGAATACTGGGAGAAAGAAGGCGGAGTCAAGGAGAAGCCATGGAACTGCCACCAGAGGTAGACATGTTGGAACCTTGCTGGTAGGCCACGAGTCTCATAGTAAAATATAAAATAATGGAAATGGGTTAAATTAAGATGTAATGGTTAGCCAATAAGAAGTTAGGGTGAATAGGCCAAGCAGTGACTTAATACAATTTCTGTGTGGTTATTTCTGGAGAAATTACAGGAAATGAACAAGCAGCCTCCTTACAACATTTCTGGAATCAATTTTTTGATATAGGCATGCCTTTGTAAATAAAGGAACTGAGGTTCAGGGAGGCTAGTCATCTTGAGCATCTGCACACTCCTCATGCTGAGGACAACACAGGTAATGGTGACGTTTGAAGGAGAGGTTACACTGGAATTCTGACTGCCCACGCCCTTTCCATGGTCTGCACTATATGCCTTGTGAATTTCCCTTCTTTCCATTATCAACTCCCTTTATACATTTATACATAATGAAAGAAGTGGCAGGGAAACAGAAAACAAGCCTGTTGTGAAGCAGAATGGGATGTTTCTAGAAAGTTCCTAGTTAGCAGAAGGCTCGATTTGTCAGATTAACCATTCAAACTAAACTGAAAGGCCAGGAATCTGTCATTAGATCCTTTGCTCCTCTGGTTCCTCCCAGGAAGCTGATTATACCTCTACCCAGATGAGATATTTATCATCCTACCTGCCTCTCAGTGGACCTGGCTGGAGTTAAGTGATGTTTCTTTATGAATGACCTCATACATGGGGATATTGTAGTACTCTTCATACTAATATCCAACCTGATGCGCCCATCAATCCTTTGAAGTATAGAAAAGGCCACACTTAGGTTAGAAAGGATTTCCTCTCTCATCTGTCATATTTCCATCCCTGCCTTCTTGGGTAGCGGAGAAAGAGTGGAGCATAGTCGGGGCCTAAAGTACGGCTGCTGCTGCCTTGGAATCCAGGCCATGTGGCTCCATGACTAGACCATCTTAGTTAGGGTTCTATTTCTGCGAAGAGATGCCTAGACCACAGCACCTCTTTTAAAGAAAAGCATTTAATTGGAGCTGGCTTATAGTTCAGAGGTATTATCATCATAGTGGGAAGCATAGTGACACACAAGCAGACATGGTGCTGGAGAGGTAGCTGAGAGTTCTACATCCAGAGAGGTGGCAGCAGGAAGAGAGAGTGCCACCAGGACCTGGCATGGGCTTCTTAAAGCTCAAAGCCGGCCTCCAGTGACAAACTTCCTCCAACAAGCCCACACCTACTTCAACAAGGCCACACCTCCAATAATGCCACTTCCTATGAATCTATGTGGGTCATTTTCATTCAAATCACCAAAGAGACCAATTCTCTTAAATGCAATAAAGAACTTCTTGCCCAAGTTAAATGGTCATCTCAGCAAAGACACATCTCAGCATCTTTTTAGAAAAAGTATGAGTACAGCCTGACTTTGGGCCACCTTCCATGACAATCTACAGAGACTCAAACTAGAGAGCAAAGCTCTCTGTTTTCCCTGTTTATTAAATTGCCATTTCTGGATTCTAGAAACATCCCAACTCTTTAGAACTCTGTTTTCCCTGTTTATTAAATTGCCATTTCTGGATTCTAGAAACATCCCAACTCTTTAGAACTCTCTGTCATTCATCTGTGATCAATGAGCCTTTCCTGCCCACACTTGGAATATTTTAGCTGCCCTCTGTCCATCCTCCATTCTGCTTTCCAGACTACCATGTTATAAAAGCCAACTAACCCATTAGAACCAACTAGGAGACTACAGGGCCTTGCCTGACAACAAGAGACTCTTGTTTATTAATAGAGCTGAACAATAATTTTTAAAAAATAATCCCCTGATAACAAATAAATCAGCACACTTTCCAGATCAGAGAACTGAGTGACTGGGCGTGGTGCCAGGAGTCCTTTGTATGGCGTGGCTTTTCCAATACTTTGAGTTTGTATCTGTTGAGTGTATTATGTATGCCCAGACACTAAACGAAATTCAAAATGAATGCATAAATAAACAAATGTGCAAAAGAGCATACCCCCCAGGTGGTTCTCCCGCACAGCAGGTTTGAAAATTGTGATGTTAATTCATCACAAGAGAAGAAAATAAATCCAAATTGCCTGGCTCCTTCATTAATCTTTTCGTGTGGGCTCTGCTTCTTAATGTGGGCATGAGATGGTGGGAACTCAATAACTTTTTCTCAAATGTAAATCAGTCTCCACGTGTCCTCTGCAGCAGACCAATGCGAAGAGTCAGGTCCCTGTAGCCAGAGTTGGAAATGCTAATTTCATGACAATATAGTACTAAGGCTGTCTTTATAATCGCTCCATGATGGGGCTCCTTCCTTCTCCAATCCTGTTTCTTCAACCATATGAACGGAGGCCTTTCAGGGTGCATTTAGGAAGGGGATGGAGATTATCCCTGGAGCATATGTGTGGGGAGGGATGGGAAAGAGGGTTTATGGTGATCAGAGTCAGGAGGATGGTTAGGATTTCAACGAGCGTTGCTTTCGTGGGAAAGGTGGGTTTGGGATTAAGGCAGGTGTTATAAGAATGAGCAAATGTAGCATGGGAAAAAGCGATAAGCAAGAAAACAGGTGAGCACTTTGGGAAGATAGGGAGCAGTTGGCCATGAACAATGAGAACCAGCAGGTGCAGACTGGAAAATGGAGCCAGGAAGGAAACATAGCGCAAATTATGCAAGCATCTTCGACATGACACATACCTAGAAAATTGTAATGGTTATATCATTATGATTTTTTTTTCAATCCTGACTGGAAAAAAAAATCATGTGAATTATGGCCCTGAAGGTAGACCCAGCTGCTATTCTAAGCAACTAATATGCTTCAAAGCCTGCTGCAGGGCTGCGCTCTTCAGGGAAGACCAGGCTCTCCTGCAGAAGGATAAGTTCCTGGGACTCTGTCAAGCAGGTTTGATGTTGAGCCTGCTGAGAATAATGAGACAGTCGTGAGTGGGAAGAACACGAAGACAATCATCCCTTCAAGAAAGAAATGTAGTCTCGGGAATAGCTGTTTGCGGCTCTCTGACGGAACAAAGAAATCCTGAGATGGGGTGATAAAGCCCGCCCCGGTTGGAATGGAGGCTGTGAGTGAAAAGAATTGATCTGCTGGGGCTCAGAAGCAAAAGCCAGGCTGGACTTTTGTCCTCTATCTCCAGCTTGGTAAATTCCTTCCCTTTCCCCTCAAGTGCTTCCTACTGAGATATTGTTGGGAGGAGGAGAAGGGGAGACTCTCCCCCTCTAAGAAGTATTGTAAGAAGCCAGCCAAACTATAATGTGTGTCACAGTGCTTCCAACAGATGCCACCAGCAACAGGAAAGAAGTATGCTCATAGAAAACAGAGCAGCAATCAAGTGTTTCCCGAGCAGACAGGATCCACCCACAAAGGTTTAGAGGGAGGAAATAGGAAAAAGATAATTCAAGACGATCTTTGCTCAGCTCCATTCCCCCAGGGCAGCAGAGGAGTCCAGCCCGGCGTGGAGCCTTAAAAGCTGCAGTGCCCAAACTGAGTGCACCCACCCGTTATCTCAGACTGAACAGAGCTTAAAAGGTGTGAGCTACCCTTTGAAACAGCCTCCTGGGAAATGTATTCTGCTTCTGGCACAGTCTTATAAACTAAGTCACACCCCATAACAGGATTAGGTGTTTTTTTTAAAAAAAAATTCTGCTTCACTATTAATGTTCATATTCTTATTAATAACTCTTTGCATGGGAGATGGGTGATGAATATAGAAAAGTGATATGGGGTTCCCCTCTGTATACTGTGAATATGTTTTATTACCATTGGTTAATACAGACATCACTTTGACCTATGGCAGGGCAGAATAGAGCTAGGTGGGAAAACTAAACTGAAGGTGGTCAGAAAGAAGGCAGAGTCAGAGAGATGGCATGTAACTGCCAAAGGAGAAAGATGTGGAAGCCTTACCAGTAGGCCACAGCCTTGTGGGATACACAGATGAATAGAAATGGGTTAATTTAAGATGTAAGAGCTAGAATAGCTAGAAATATGCCTAAGCTATTGGCCAAACAGTGTTGTAATTAATATAGTTTCTGTGTGATTATTCAGGTCTGGGTGGCCAGGAAATAAATGAACAGTCTCTGCTTACAGAAAAGTCTTTTCCATGATGATTGGAGCACACTGTTTCTCATTCCTGTTGAGTGATACTTGCCCTTCAGTTTGTTACATGGCTTACATTATCTAGCTGGGCCTCTAAGAGTCTATGTGATGTGAATTTGCATGGGAAAAGGTCCAGGGGAACAGCCTGGATCAAAAGAATCGAGTTGTTACCACTGGAATGAGGGGACAAAGTGCAGAGACATAGAATAATAGAAATGGGTTAGATCAATATGTAAGAGCTAGCCAATAAGAGGCTGGAACTAATGGGTCAGGCAGTGATTAAAAGAATA
>NC_022018.1:57993263-57996142 GCF_000317375.1 Microtus ochrogaster
GTGCAGGCGGCCGGGTGCTGGGGACGCAGCTCCGCCGCTATTATTTCAACAGCAGAGGCAGAGTGTATGGGGAAGTGCTAACTCTCTTGGCTGAGTGTAGAGTTGTCAATCAAGTGGGAAAATTTTGAATAATCTTGGGGCCATATGAAGGAACAGACAAAGCAAAAGCAAAGACACAAGTTGATTTCTGTTTTTGCAAAAAACAGTACATCAGGACCCAAACAGGGCTAGCAATCACACGTGACCAAGTTAGCCTCTGTCTTTCCTTCCTTAACACAGCTAGGTGATGACTGCGTCTCATCCCGTTGGTATGAGTTCAACTGCACAGTCTGACTTCATTGACCAATCGGTGTGAAGGGGAGGGAGGAAATTTTGAGACTATGGTACTTGTTGGAGTAACTACATTTGGCAGGAAAAAAAAACCCCAACTCACATTAGTGTCTGGTGCTCCATAGGTGTCTCACATGCCTGTGGCACAAATGAAGGTAGCCTTCATACTTTAAGCAACTGAGTTGCCATTTTATTCAGGGTCTGTATTTCTGATTGTCACAGTTACTGAGAAGTTTCTCCTGCCTCTTACAGTCTTCCAATGATGATGGTCCCAACCATGTTAACAGAAAGTGTTTTGTTCTTCATGCAACGAGCCTTAAACACATTTGCCAGAAGCTGGCATTGAATTGATAAATCCAAATAACCTTAGGGTGTTAGTGAGACCTCCTAAAAGTGTCTATTCGGCTGGTATGTTTCCTTGTTTTCTCTAAGTTTTAATTCCTGAAATTCAGTGTTCCATGGACCCAAAGAGAGACTGAACATTATAGGCACTGTTGTCTGCTTTCATGACTTTTAAACCATGAGTTCCAGTCACAGCTACTGTATTCCCAGGCCAAACTAAATAGAAACCTACTGTTAACTACCTGGAAACCTACTGTTAACTACCTGGAAAATGGACTCTCTTTTTCAAGGGTATGGATTTAGTTCCTTGCCCGACAAGTGACCTCTAACCCTCTAAATGCTACCATGGAAACCAAGGGTACCTTTTGGGGTCTTTAGTCTCAAAAAAATAATTTAGACATGGATACAGGCTCCAAGACAATGTTTTTAGAATTTAAGACAACAGCAGCATAAGTTGGGTAAAATCCTGAGCGTCACCAGGAGGTAGGATGAATGAAAAGTGTCTTCTCAGTTACATACCCTTCTAAGAGACATAAGGGGGAGAGAAATCGCCCCCAAGAGTGAGGTGTAGGACAGCCCCTGTGTGCTCTTTTCCAGCATGTTGGCCTCCTGTTGGTCTTTCCAAGTCTTGGGTCTTGACCTGTTTCTTAGGTGTTGCCTAGGGAAGGGAGGGCTTCTTCCACTCTTCCTTGGCAAACTGGCTTCTTTCACACATTAATGTTGATTTGGCCTTTTGGGTCCCTACTGTCTTATCACATATCAATCTTGACAATAGAGGATATGAGCTCCTAGTTCTTTCTGCCTGCTATGGGAATACCTGAGCTGAATCTTAAGAAAGATTTTACATTTTCTGTAGGTTATATTATTTTATAACCATTCACTTTAAGGTCAAAGGCTCTTCTTTTATTTTGGTTGATTAATTAAAAAATTTAATATATTTAGCTCTTCCATTTGTATGTTATAAGGAAAAAATGTTTCTCTTCCTAGGTAAACAATTCACATTATTTTAGGAAATCTTAAATTTTTGGACAAATGCAGGCTCTTAATTGCCTAACTCAAACTTGCAAGTAACTGAGAAGGGTATTGGAACAATCATAATATGTTAATTATAAAAAGATATAAAACTTACTATCAAATTTAATAAATGTGTAATGCTGTACATTATTTATACATAACCACATGTTTATGTTTACTTCTAAAGGATTGAAAATATGTTAAATTCTCAGTTATCCATACCATTATAGAATTAGGGTTACTTTTCATTGTGTTCTAATTACCTTCTGAGATTTCTGATGTTCTCAGTGAGTATGCATTGGTTTCATAATAAAAATGATAGTAGTATTGAAAATGTAAAAGCTTGGGAGCTCACCAATTCCAGCTGGACTTGGAAGGAACAAGCATAGGAGCTAACTAGTCCCTCTGAATGTGGTTGACAGTTGCATGGCTGGAGCAGACTGAGGGGCCACTGGCAGTGGCACTGAAATTTATCTCTACTGCTTGTACTGGCTTTTTGGGATCCTATTCTCTTTGGATGTATACCTTACTCAGCCTAGGTTTGAAAAATAATGGTCACCTCAACCGAGGAGAGGAATGTGGACCCAGAGCCAGGGAGGGCTGAGAACAGGCTGGAACTTACAATTGCCACGTGCTCTGGCAATGTATGGACACCTAACTCCAAAAAGACATGAGACGTATGCATGTGTTGTCCGTGCCTGTGGTCAGACTGTCGCTACCATTGGCCTTATTAGCAGTTACCATGGTACTGCTAGCCTGCCACCTGGTGTTCTTGGCTCCCTGAGAAAGGGGCTGCACAGATAAGGTACAGAGGTTGATTGCAAGCTTGGTATACTTGTGGGAAATGCAAAGAAAACACACAGTCATGGGGTGTGTGTGAATGCGGGTGTGTATGTGTGTGGTGTGTGTGAATGTGGGTGTATGTGTGTGTGAATGCACATGTGTGGGGTGTGTGTGAATGCGCGTGTGTATGTGTGTGGTGTGTGTGAATGCGGGTGTGTATGTGTGTGGGGGGTGTGAATGCGGGTGTGTGTGTGTGTGTGAATGCGGGTGTGTATGTGTGTGGTGTGTGTGAATGCAGGTGTGTATGTGTGTGGGGTGTGTGTGAATGCGGGTGTGTATGTGTGTGGGGTGTGTGTGAATGTGGGTGTGTATGTGTGTGTGAATGCGGGTGTGTATGTGTGTGGGGTGTG
>NC_022018.1:57996242-58004650 GCF_000317375.1 Microtus ochrogaster
GGGTGTGTATGTGTGTGGGGTGTGTGTGAATGTGGGTGTGTATGTGTGTGGGGTGTGTGTGAATGCGGGTGTGTATGTGTGTGGGGTGTGTGTGAATGCGGGTGTGTATGTGTGTGTGAATGCGGATGTGTATGTGTGTGGGGTGTGTGTGAATGCGGGTGTGTATGTGGGGGATGTGTGTGTGAATGCGGGTGTGTATGTGTGTGGGTGAGCATGTGTGTGGGGGTGTTGGTGTATGTGTGAGCGTGGGTATATGTATACGAGTGTGAGTATATGAGGGAGAATATGAATGAGTGAGTGCGTGTGTCCATGTGTCCATGTGTCCATGTGTCCAGGTGCATTTTTTTTTTTAGTGCTGTGGAAGACATCAGATGATGACAAACTCACTGAGCCAGAAACCAAATTCAGATTTTGAAAATAAAATCTCTCACTGAAAGACAGCTAGGACTTACTTACTTGCTTGCTTACTTAGTCATTGTGTGTGTGCGTTCCCGCGTGCAGGTGGGAGGGAGTACACAGGAGGCTAAGGAGGCAGGAGGCCAATGCCCAATCACTTCTCCACTGTATTTTATTGAGACACGGTCTGCTACGGAACCAGTTGGCTAAATGGGGAGGCCAGCAAGTTCAGGATCCTCTCCACTCTCCCCACCCCCATCCCCAAGCCCAAGGCACTTCTTCTGGCCCTTCATGTGGGTGCTAGGATCCGAATCAGGGTCCTCATGCCCTTGCATCAAGAAATTTGCTGATGACAGAGCCATCTCTGCAGTCTCTAGCAGAGGATACCAGCTCAGGAGATTGTCCTAAGACGGACATGGCATTCCTGTCACTGCAAGGGAGGACCTCAGAGTCTCAAGAACTACTCTGGATAAGACAAAAGGACTTAGGGGCCAAGTTGAAGAGGTTTTCACCGGCTACACACAAGACAAATCCTGTCTCAAGAAGAGTGAAAGTCGTGATGGATGGCAACCCATCAAATCTGTTTAGATGTAGTATTAGAGCACTGGAAAATTAACTGCTCTCAGAAGTTGATAGGAAATTAACTTATTACTTCAAGATCCTGTGGATAAATGGAAGGGGGCAGACGTCACTCAGCCTTGTGTCTCTGTAAGCTCGAATATGGAATCTGGCCATTGAAATGACTGTAATAGGCCAATGATGGAGACCACTAAGAAATAAGGGGTCTCCCAGCAGGGGACCCAAGGGCACAGAAACACGGGAAAGAGAACAGAGGAAGGAGTGGGAGCAAGGACTGGTATGTGTTTATCCACATGCACACATAACATACATAACATGTCCCAGATAGGTCGTCTGCCAGCACCCACCGAGCTCAGGACTAGGCTTTGGTGGGAAGATCCGTTGCCCTAGAGATATACCAAGCTCGGATGCTGAGGGAACTGTTAATCTGTTGTTTGTGTGGTGAGAGTCTGTGGACCCCTCGTCCCGTGTGAGCGTTTAGAATACAACACAGTATGGCAGGCAGCGTCCTCGTCCTCATCAAGTTTCCAATAGAGTTTGGGGGGGGGGTCTGACCTTCGCGTATGGTGCTGATTAGCAAACGATGATGCTAGTTTTAAGTTAGGAAGAGAACGAGGAAGAGAACGAGGAATGCTACTGTGAACATGTAACTCTTGCTCATGCTCCAGGAGCAGCTGCCCTGGGTATTCAAGCAGAAAGACACAGCAGAGGCCTGTGGCAGTGCCCACTCAAACATCTGAGGCCAGCGTGAAGGTGAAGCAGGGTGGAAGTTGACCCGGCGGGGGTGTGAGAATGGCCTTGGCCACAGGGAGCATTCCCAGCCTGCTGCAGATTTGATGTTGTACCCGAGAGCAATGAGAAGCCAGCTGGAGGTTTCAGGGAGCGTTCAGAGGAGCAGGGACTGTCAGGGAGGGGCAGAGGCAGGATTGACAGCGAGTGCACCTACCTGTCCGAGGCGACCCAGTATCCCGAGTATCGCTTTCCAATTCTAACTAGTCTAGTTCTGCTGTATAATAGCTTTAGCTCTGTTGCCTACAGATCTTTTCGGTATATCCCCAAAGCTGCCTGATTTACTGTCTAGACTTTCTCCAGCTTAAATCATTTCTCATTAGAGAATGATTTAAAAAGGAAGAGTTTCCCCCACCTATTACTGCAGAACGCTCTGGAGAGAGAGGCTTGCCTTAATCTTGGGCCCGTACCTCCTGCCCTCCCTAAATCTGCTTAAGTCCCACTAGTGGCTCCTCTTAATCCTCAGATCCTGCCTTAGGTGTCAGGCTCGGGCTTCTCACTTATTAGGAAGAACCCACAGCACAGTGACCTGAGAACGTGGTCTCGCTTGCACTGACTGTGTGGATCTTTGCGAAATTTTGATGGAAATGGAATTTCACTTTCTAGCGTGGAAATGAGTGTCAGCCGCCTTAGGATTCCAAGCTCTCCAGACAGCCCGTCAGGGCAGGTAGGCTGTGTTCTTTCTGGTTTCTTGTGTTGCTTTTAAGAACTGCTTTAGAATAAGATAAGATACAGTTGTACTATGATGCTTTTGTCCTCCCTCTCTCCCTCCTTCTGCCTCTCCCTTCCCCTTCCTAATAAACACCATTTTAGTATGCAGCCTAGGCTGGCCCAGAATTCACGATCCTGCTGCCCCAGTCTCTTGACTCTGCAATTACAAGAGTATGCCTCCACACCTGGGTTATAAACACATGCCTTCACACCTGGGTTACATGCATATGCTCCCCATACTTAGTTTGCTACAAGATTTTAAAAATAAAATCTTACTCTGAGAAATCTGAACCTACACAGGAGCATTTGAACTTGGCACCAGTTCCAGTAGAAGCCCGGAAGGTTCTGCTTAGACATTTATGGAGCAGTTACTGGCTGCCAGGTGTGCATGGAGGCTCAGGACACTAACTCTCCTTGGGCTCATGTCTATGCCAGGACAGAGATACTGGTGACATTCCCATTCTGCCAGAGAGAGGGCTGAGGAATAGAGTTTAACTTGCTGTCTGAAGGTGTGGTAAAGCTGGGTTCTGGACCCTGTCTATTCGATGCAAACATCCCCTCCTTTCCTCACAGTTCATTATCCAAAGGGAATGCTCACCCGGACTGTGTAAGCAACGGTCTTCTTGGCAGGCTCCTTGTTCTGTCCCATGCCAGAGAGTTAATTACTCAGACAGGCATCTAGCAAAGACAGTGACTTCTGCTTAGGGGCAAATGCCACCATCCTGTCATCTGACTGAAAAGATCAAGAAAGAGGCAGAAGAAATATGAATCGGTATGAGAAATCAGAGATGGCCACATTCTCACTCCAAAACCTGGGAAATCTCGGGTGTGGTAGAGCTTGCGTGAGCAAAGAGGGAGTAGGAAGGGAGGTAAGCAGGTGCACCTGCAGAAGATGCAGAGCCCCTGTTCTGGGGGCACAATGGAAGAGGGGTGCAGGTTGAAGGACATAGAGGACCCCTTGTGAAATACCGCTATTCTGTGGGTGATCCCCAGGGAAGTCAGTGTAAGAGATGGTGGCCATCAAACAGTGGTAGGTGCACTGTGTTTTGAGAAGTAATTTAAGAGCATCTAGGGGGTTATTTGTCTCCACCTCCGATGCCAAAAGTAACAAAGTGTTAACCTGCAGGGAGCTTTTCCACTGGACCATGCAATTCATTCCAAATACAGACTGTTCCTGGGGAAGATAAATAGCCGGTTCTAGGGGAAGGAGCATACACTTGCTTATCAGCCTTGGGATGGAGGTGTTTGTGGTACAGAAAGAAAAGAAGTGTGGCGTTTTTCTCCTACACTCTTTGTTGCAGGGGAATTGAGGTTCTCAGTGTCACTAATAAAATAATTTATAAGTAGACCCAAATGGAAGCACAAGAACAATTTCTCAGGGTTTAGAAGAAAAACCACAGGGCAGGTCAACTTCAGCTGTTGCCAGAGAGTGGGGGAAGAAGAGGGAACAAGCCACAACGTTTGAGATGACATGGAGGCCAGACCCATGGAAAGACAGCACTTAATTGGCAAGGAGGCCTTAGAGAAAACACAAAGGAGCCCCAGATGATGAGGGCAGGGGTCGGAAGGCATGCTTAGTGATGAGACAGAAGTAAGGGGAAGTCAGACTTCTGAGTACCTCAGAGAAGCCTGCAGACTATGGCCTTCACATACCCGTGGGCCAGAAGCTTCTGCACTAGAGGTGGGATTCTGGGAAGGGAAAGTATAACACACCATTAAAGGAATAATTATTCCACCCATCTCCTTTGCTCAAAAATGGGGCCACCTTCCTAGAGGTGGTCCCTTGGCTAAAGTGATGGAGCCAGCATCAGTAGATCAAATGCTAGGCTCTACTCAGCATCAGTAGATCGAATGCTAGGCTCTGCTCAGACCAGAAATTCTAGCCTCCTAACATTAGGGTTTTTTTTTTCTGCCTTAACCATTTTTCCCCAAAACCATCGATTCCCACTTTTCATCCTTCTTAACCAGAAGGAATATCGTCATTGTTATTGTTTATTTGATGTTTGTTTTGCTTTAATTTTAAGTCTTATTTTTATAGGGTAAAAAGTAGAAAAACTATTAAAGGCTAGGAGTATGTGAAATACAAGTGTGTCCCCTGTCACCCACCCCCTCTAGACTCCCTATGTCCCCTGTTACCCACCCCTCTGGACTTCCCAGAGGTGTTTTCTATTTCCAGTTTCTTGCTGCTTCTCCAGAATCTGTGGTCTATCCCGGCAAAGTATGATCCCTGACATTCATCCTCCACTACCCTTGGTCTTCATTCTTCTTCAATTCAGTATTGAATGTGGTGATGGCTACTTATCTGCATATTTACAGGAGATGTGCAGATCCCACGTTGCCTCTTGTCACAGCTGTCTGGCTTTGCATGCTACCTTCTGTCCCTGATTTCAAGCTCATTGATGGCAAAGACTGGTGCTGTTCATTGTTGTGTGTTCCAGGGCCTCTGGAATCTTAATTTAGACCAGACATATGCAATGGCTATATTTATTATAAATCTCTGTTAAGACACCATTTTGTCAGGAAGCCACAGATTTTTAACCCTAGGTGCCAAAGTGGCACGTGTATCTTGGTGGTAACCCATGACTCAGTTATTGGACTTACGAACCAATCAGAAAGAAGAAAATGGAGGTGGTGCTGGAAACCTAGCCAACCACTGAGTGCTAGCGAAGTCCTCGATCTTGGAGGAGAACCCACAACTGCCACTTGACTAAGACGGCACAATCCCTAACTACACCCTAAACAGTTGTCCTTACACCCACAGACAAGTACAGTCCTTACCCCTCAACAAGGAAACTTGGCTTTGCCACAGATGGAGACCACAAGAGAAAACCACACACAAACAAAGTGTAGAGTTGTGATCCCAGTCGTAACAGAGACATCTATAAACACTCCCACACCTGAGGCTCAGGGAACAGTGCCCAAAAGGGGGCAGAAAGACTGTGAGAGCCAGCAGAGCAGGGGGTTTGCTGTGAGACTGTCTCTTAGTAATGTCAGGAGCCACACAAAGTCTCAGGAACATGACTGACTGCCAAGCATGATCTAAACAGGGACTACACAATGGACAGGCCAAAGTGGGCAGGGTTGGGGGGGGAGACCTCAGAACCTCAGCCCTACACAAGAACTACAGGCAGCTAAGGAATGCCAACACTGGGAGGAAGTCTTTCCCAAAAAAGATCATGCCAACTGGTTATTAAAGGCCAAATGGTCAGCCCTGAAAATACACGTGCGGGTAACACTGTAACATTATACAGATTGAGTAGGTTGTATTATGATTGCTGTTACATGTATTTATATGTCTAAATACAAATATTTTAAAATATAAATAAATACATATAACAGCAATGGGTGAAGAAGTAGGCAATGAATTGGAAAAAGAGCAAGGTGAGGTGTATGGGAGGGTGTGGAGCAGGGAAGGAAGGGGGGAAATAATGTAATTACATTAAAATTTCAGAAAGAACAGAAAAAATAAGCAACAAACAAAATCCCTCTTTCAATTCCATCAAAAATATAGGTCTGATTTCTCCACGATGAACTGTGTAGGCCTTGGGTTTTTGTCTTGATTTGATGTCTTTTGGCATTTGTGTAAATCTATGCACCCACCAATCAAAACAAAGGAAGGCTTGTTCCATGAAGATGGAAGTTTTCCCGTGGAGTTTTCTAGTCACTTGTAGGTGTTGTTGTTACTGATTAAATATGCTCTTTGACAATATTGTGCATGTATGTAATTCTCCTAACTAACCCTATTCTCCGCCCCTTTCAGCGCCCCATCCTCCCTAAGGGTCCTTTTCCCTTGTTCATATCCTTTTATTTTGTACCCTCTTTGTTTAACCTGGGCCGTCTGTGTGATTGCAGGTGTGGGCGGAACCATCCAAAGGAGCCTGGGAGGCTCGCCACTGGGCACACATTTGAAGATAATGGTTCCCTTTAGCCCAAAATCCTTCAGTGGCCAATAGTTCAACAGAGTGGGCTAGGACCCTATGAGCCCCTCCCCATCCACGACTGGCTGTTGACAGATAGAATCTCATAGAGTCTCACGTAGGCAATCACAGCAGCCCTGAGCTCATGATTGCAATGACTGTGTCATGCCCACAAGAGGGCGTTCTGCAGCCCTGCTCTGTCTCGTCTCGTTCTTTTATTCTTTCTGCTCCCTCTTCTGATGTGTTCCCTGAGCCTTAGAGAGGGCGGTGTAAATGTCCGGAATAAGCTGACTTTTAAACATCACACCAACACCAGAGGCAATGACTGAGTTCTACCACCATATTTAATTTAATTAATCTGCTGATATTTGTATAGGATAATACAGTAAGATGCTTATATTCCTTTATTTAATTATCATGTATGAATAATATTTTATTTCACGTAATTGATCTTTCTTTTCTCTTTTTAATAAATTTCCCTATTTCCTCCAATTTTTATATGTTAGAAGGAGAGTCATCGTCCCTTAGGTAAATATCTTGATCATGAGCTAATTCTGCTTAGCTTTTTTTTTTTTTTTTAACTCAGCTAGGAAACTAGCCTGTGTTTTAGGGGCTAGAGAGAAGACTCGGCAGTTAAATGCTTGGTGCTCTTGTGGAGTACCCAGATTTGCTTCCCAGCATCCTCGTGGTCCTCATGGTGGCTCACGACCACCCATAACTACAGTTCCAGGCTGTTGGGAGCCAAACAGATCCAAGGCTTTCTCAGAGACCCTGGTGAAAGGACAAAGGGGACATTAGTTCTGTGTCTTTGTCCAGGAGCAGACTTGACAAGGTCCAGTCTGGACCTGGTGCTTGGACCTTGAAGGATTTAAGATTTCTGTTCTTGGGATCCTAGCTTTCTCCCAGGAAGGGGTGTGGCAATGTGGTCGCTGTGTGACAGTGTGGCTGTTATGTGACAGCGTGGTTGTGTGACAGCGTGGTTGTGTGACAGCGTGGTTGTGTGACAGCGTGGTTGTGTGACAGTGTGGTTGTTGTGTGACAGCATGGTTGTGTGACAGTATGGTTGTTGTGTGACAACGTGGTTGTTGTATGACAACGTGGTTGTATGACAGCGTGGTTGTTGTGTGACAACGTGGTTGTATGACAGCGTGGTCGTGTGACAACGTGGTTGTGTGACAACGTGGTTTTGTGACAACGTGGTTGTGTGACAGCATGGTTATGTGACAATGTGGTTGTGTGACAGTGTGGTTATGTGACAGCGTGGTTGTGTGACAAGGTGGTTGTATGACAGCATGGTTGTGTGACAACATGATTGTGTGACAACTTGGTTGTGTAACAGCGTGATTGTGTGACAACGTGGTTGTGTGACAGCATGGTTATGTGACGGTGTGGTTATGTGACAATGTGGTTGTGTAACAGCGTGGTTGCTGTGTGACAGCATGGCCGCACTGTGGCAGCGTGAGGTTCACAGGTGGGTCTGCGGGTTATTTGGAGATGCTCTTTCTTGCAGCGTTTCAAAAGCTTTATTTCCATGTATGATATTAAAACAGGAAAGGACTCTGGCAGAAGGTTTTATGTCATTTCTTTTCCTACCAAGGAGAATTCTAAGATTGGCATTTTCTTATAAACGCCCTTGCTGGCAGTAATTGCTGCCCAGACATTGTGATATAATGCGGAATCTTCCTTAATCTAAGCTGTGTATGTTTCAGTATCTAACCATCCAATTGTAACAGGAGACTCACAAAGAGATGACTTTGGCCGGTTTCCTGGGATGTGGGGACAGATGCTGTCATAGATACAGATTGGGAGAAGTCTCTTGGGAGAATGGTGGAGTCTGTCCCTGGCACCTTACCGTTTCACTCAACACTGGAATAGGGACAGTCTCTCACACTGCGTTCTCAGCCGCTGACTGACACGGCTTTTCGTGTTGAGTGATAATACAAATACAAACTTTCACTGGCTTAACCCAGTAAAGGCTATAAGGAATCTTAGAGGAAAGCTTGCAGGCCCTGGCTT
>NC_022018.1:58004805-58025001 GCF_000317375.1 Microtus ochrogaster
CTTGCTTGCTTCTGTTAAGCAAGGATTTCCCACCAATCATGTCATAAAAGGCCCCAAATGCAATGTACAACCAGAAAAAGTAGCTCAAATAAAATTGCATCTTCCCATGGTGCTTGTGGGCAGATAGATGGTCCCAGCTTCACACACCTGTTAAAGGTCTCTCTGTGTCCATGGCGCCCAGCAGCTGCCAGTGCAAGGACATGCCCACTTATCTATGCTTCATCTGCACCAAAGGTTTTTAGGTTCCCTTTCTGTATAAAGATGGGTTTTCTGGAACTTGACCCTTGGCTCTAGCGGGATATTCACTATCCCAGAATGTTATGTGACTAAGCAATGGGGAGACTATAAAGTCTGTTGCAAGGTCAAAAATGTGGCATGAGATAGAATGACCTGTAATGACAGTGATTGGGAGGCTTGGACTGGAAAAGTGCAGGTTCGGGGCTAGCCTGAGCTACCTTGGGTGACCTTGTCTCCAAACAAAACAAAAAAACAGCAACAACAAAAGCCATTGAGTCACAGAGCAAACCAAAGACACGAGTATGGGAAAAGCCTTTGGGGTGGAGGTGATGGGGCTGGGGCTGAGTGGAATTATGATGCATTTTATACCTGAATTAAAACATCAAAAAACAAATTTAAATAATTTTTTAAAAGATTTTTGGAAAGTCATTGAATGAGGTCCCATGAGCATGAATTTCTGGTCAACATTTATCTAAATTTTGTAACAATGATGGGGACAATTTCTCAAACAATATTCTGAACTTTGTGTTTCAGTAGTAAGAGAAACTTCCTGATTTCCTGCCCTATGATTCTGGGCAATAGCCAGTGTTCCTATTGTCTCATAGCACCTGGGACCCTTGGCTCTGAAGGTTTAACAGTGCCCTGCAACTCCTGTGGCGGCCAGGGCCTGCAAGCTTTCCTCTAAGATTCCTTATAGTCTTTACTGGTTTCCTTTCTTTCTTTCTTTCTTTCTTTCTTTCTTTCTTTCTTTCTTTCTTTCTTTCCTTTCTTCTTCCTCCCTCCCTCATTCCTTCCCTCCCTCCCTCCCTCTCTCTCTCCCTCCCTCCCTGTCTTTCTTTTTTTTCTCTTTCCTTCCTTCCTTCTTTCTTTTCTTTCTTCTCTCTCTCTTCCTCCCTCCCTTCCTTTCTTTCGATTTTCTCAAATTCATGCTCTCTCTGGCTTAGCTAGCATATCTATTGCTGCAAGGAAACCCAAGACTTAGGGAGGACAGGGTTTATTCAGCTTTGACTTCCACATCACTATTAGTCATCATAGATGTTGGGACAGGAACTCAAACAGGACAGGAACCTAGAGGCAGGAGCTGATGCAGAAGCCATGGAGAGGGGGCTACTTACTGGCTACCTAAGTCTTGAGTTTCCTTGCAGTTACCTTTGTTATTCAACCCAGGCCTGTGTGCCTAGGGATCGCACCTCTCAGAGTGGTCTGGACCCTCCTGTATTGTCTTATCAATCACCTCACAGACAAGGCCACAAGCCAATCTGGTCTTGGCAAGTTTTCACTTGAAGGGCTCTATTCTAATCTAGGTTTGTGTCATGAAGAAAGTGTATCTATAAGGGATTTTCTAGGTGAGGTTAATTAAAATGGGAAGATCCCCCTCATCTGTGAGTGGCCCCTTGCCTAGGGTAAGTCCAGACTGATTGAAAAGAAAGACTAAGCGCCAGCACTATCCTCCCTCTGCCCCTGACTGCAGATACAGTATGCAGCTGCCTTGTGCCCCTATCACTGTGGTGCCCCTGCCATGATGGACCGCATCCTTGAACTGCAGACAAAATGGAACCTTCCTCCCTGTGCTAGTTAGTGCTTTTGTCAACTGCACACAGGCTAGGGTCATCTGGGTAGAGGAACCTCAATTGGGAAAATGCCTCCATCAGATTGACCTGCATGCAAGTCAGTGGGACATTTTTCTTGATTAAGATTGATGTGAGAGGGCCCCGCCCACTGTGCCCGCCCACTGTGTGTGGTGACACCCAGAGCAGGCTATTCTGGGTTGGAGAACAAAGCAGGCTGAAGAAGCTGTGGGGGACAAGGCAGTGAGCTATGCTCTTCTGGAGCCTCTACTTGAGTTCCTACCTCCAGGTTCCTGCCTTGCCTTCATGACAGACTATAAGCTGTAAGTACAATAAACCCGTTCTTCCTGAAGTTGCTTTCGGTCAGTGTTTTAAGACAGAAAGCGAACTAAAATACTTCCTCAAGCTGCTTTCCTCAGGAACTATAGTCACATCACTGAGAGAGATGCCAAGGAGCCAAAAGAATTGGCCAGGTGTTCCCATGGCTGTTTAGGGTCTGTTTTAGATGGGCCTGTTGTAAAAGGTGGTTTGCTGGGCAGCTCCCCTGACAGCCCTTCTGCTGAAGGGCATCCATTAGCTGCCAACTAGGGAGTCAGACTCCCCCTTCCCACACCTTAGCTTATTTTCAGAAAAAAATGTACATTGAGAAGAACACTTACAATAGAAATGTAAAGGAAATAACAATGTGGCAGCATTTAAACAATGCTTTAACAAGACTTAACACCTGCTCAGGTTCCCTGAAGAGAGTGCCCCTACATCTGCCCCAGGGGATAGACCAACCCTATGCAGCGTTTAATCACAGTTACAGCTTTTGCTGGCTGCAGAAAGCCCTGTAGCTAGTGAGCTGAGTAGGCTGTGAACAGTTGACTTAAAGTTGAAACCAACTTACAGGGCTGCTAAAAATGCTGGGTCCAATTAAATTGTTTTCCCGTGCCTCGTTTCTATTGTCCTAAAGTGCTATGCAATGCACGAGTTGCAAGTTGAGGTTTATTTTGTGTTATCTGGAACCTTTCTAAATTTAATTGGTATAAAAGATCTTCTCTTTCTGTGTAGCAGGCAAGAATTGAAGAAGAGCTTTGGTGGTTCGGGAGGATCTACCTGGGAACCAGGTGATGATGTCATAGCCGACTACTGCATCAGGATGGTGAGTAAGTTCTCTCCTGGATTTTGAAGCTTTGTGGATTTTTGACCTGATATGGTTGGGTTTGTTTCAACAAAATTCTCATCTCAAACCATGTTTGGTGAAGTTGTTACAGAAATAGGGCAAGTCCCTATAAGGAAGTCTCTGGTGTCTGATTGGGTCAGGTACAAACTCAGCTTGGTTCAGTGGTTTCTGGACTGGGTTTGAAGAGTGACCTCTAACCTCAAATACTGCACTTGGCCAGAACTAGCACCTCTGCCAATGAAAGATTAGGTTCAATGGATAGGTAAGGCAGCCTGTAGTTGGTAAATTCTGGGCTCACCTTGTAGCACAAATTCTAATTGTTCTTAATAATAAAAACCCAGAGTCAGATATAGGGGTTAATGTTGAAAGATCAGAGAAGCAAAACAGCCAACCTCTAGAGAGTTCTTACCAATGCTCAGACCAAAGAGGGCAAGGGGGCAATCCTGTCTATGAATCCTCAGACTGCTTCTGAGCTCCTGTTTCTTATATTCCTCTCTCCACCCAACCGTATCACTCTCTCCACCTCCCTAGTGCTGGGATTAAAGGTGTGTGTTCCCAAGTACTGGGATCACCTTTGTGTGAGCTCTGTTTCTCTTTTAGACAGATTCAATGTCCTGTAGCCCAGGGTGACCTTGAACTCACAGAGATCCCTCTGCCTCTGTCTCCCAAGTGGTGGGGTTAAAGGTGTGTGCCACCACTACCTGGCTTCTATGGCTAACTAGTGGCTTAGTTTTGCACTCTGATCTTTAGACAAGTTTTATTTGTTAGATTACAAGCCAAATATCACAGCATCTGGACACAGGTCATGTGACTCTACCTCCAGATTTCCATCAAGGCTTGGTTTATGGGTTTTCAAGAGATGTAAATTTGTGGCAATGCCAAGGGTCAGTTTGTGCTACAAAAGGAGTTTGCAGGCATGGCCTGGATAGATGAGCTGGACTCTGGCCAACTTCATTTATAAAAACTGCCAGGATCTATATTTATTTTAGAGAAATGGGTAAAACCTAAAGAAATACATTGCAATTATATAGCCTTAATATAGATGATTTGGTTTGGATACAATTATTTCATTTGTAGAGTATTTTAGAATGTTAGAAAAGGACTAAAGACCTCAATATAACCAAGGAGACTTAGCTCACAATGCTTTCGAAAGGCTAAGTGGGCGGGGAAAGATTTGTCTGTGGAGATTGAGGTTCTGACTGGGGGCTGCTTCTTCATCTTACTTTGAGCCTTGGTTGAGATCAGAACCTCAGAACAATGCGCAAGGAGGCTGATTGCTGTCTGGAAGACACTTTGTCCTTGTCATTTGTTTATGAATTCTGCTTGAAACTCAGCAATTAAGTTGAAAGATTACAAAAGAGATTGGAAAGCGGCCTATCTTTTCTGGGCATCTCCATTTAGGCCCTGAGTTTGAGTGATTCTCCCTGTCTTGATGAAGAGCAAGTTCTAGCTGTTTGGAGCCTGTTATAATAGAGAAGGTGTTTGGATTTGGGGACCATGTAACAAGCCTCACTTTTGCCCACTTTGTCCTAATTACAATTTTTGCTGCTGCTGCTGCTGCTGCTGCTGCTGCTGCTGCTGCTGCTGCTTCTTCTTCTTCTTCTTCTTCTTCTTCTTCTTCTTCTTCTTTTATTATTATTATTATTATTATTATTATTATTATTATTATTAATTCTAGACTGATGATAATATTTAGACCTGAAATCTGATTTAGAGCCAGTCAGTCAAGGAAAGGGGGCAGGTCCTTTGACCCGTGTCACCGAAATGATCTGTTAGGGAAGGAAACACCTCAGAGCAGTTTTGAAAAGAGGTGAATAAGTGGTGTCTCGGACAAGGGCTGCTGGGACTGGAGGGCGTGAAGCCTCCTCTCTTAGGGTCAGAGTGAATGTTGGGAATGTCTTAAAAACAGTCTCCAGGCCGGCTGTGAAATGGATGCAGAGGAATGCGGCTCTGTGTTGTGTGAACCTTTTTCTTTCTTTGTGTCTGTCTGTTTTAAACTGAGAGTAACCTATGTGTTTTAGAGTGGGTGTCTTCAACTCCTTCAGTGGCTGATTTTGTGAGTGAGCACGCCAATCTCAATTGGTGAAAATGAGTAACTTGGGTGGAAATGACCAGAGAGAAAGTTGGCAGGTGAAATTATCTGGAACCTAAGATGAGGAGTCGCCTTCTGGCGGATCAAGTGGCAGTTACTTCCAGATTGTCCAAGTCATGCGGTTAAAACTCTGCAACTTGTTCTTTGGCCAGTCTGATTTCCTTCTGTGTTGGGGGAGAGGCTGAGGGCAGGAGACATGACAGAGGCTGGAGGGGATTCCCTGTTTTGTTGAAAGACTGGGGTAGTGCAATTCAAGCTGTCCACACGTGAACAGCTGTCCAGTGCTTTTATCATGTATGCGGAAGGTCTAGGTCCACCCGTAACCCCAAGTACTGAACATGTTTGTTTCACAGACTCTCACCATCTGGATGTAGCGCACACTACATCTATGTCCTGACACATTCTAGAGACACACTTGTCTGCAATGACAAAGCAGGTATTGTTTCCTCCTCCCTGGAGCGTCATAGGAGAGTCAGGTACATACGTGGTAAAAGTAAAAACATACAGAGAATCACTAATGACATCAGAGGCTGCAGAGGAAAAGGGTCGCTGTCCTCTGTACCTGCTTCCTTTCGGGAACTAGAAAAAGCACTGACTGAGTGGAAGGCCTCGGGACAGCAACCTGCCACCTTTCATCTTCCTCCGCGTGGAGTCCTGGCGTCCTTGGTCCATGTTTGAGAATCAGTAAATTCTGCTAGTGAACATCTTTACACGTTCTAGGATCTGAACACAGACATGAAATAGGTTCTGTCGTGAGAAAATATCCTCAACATCATTAAATTGGACTCATTTATAAAATACTAGCTTGAAATGGTTTGAAACTGCTGGATTCCTAGGCTGCCCTTAGAAATTAAGGTTCGGCAGTTAAGCGCACATGTGACTCTTCTAGCAGACCTGAGTTCAATTCCCAGCCCCCAAGTTCAGTGCCTCACAACCACCTGTCATTCTAGCTCAGGGGGAATCCATACCTCTGGACTCTTTCTTCTCCTATGTTCACATATGCAGACACACATGTTTTTTAAAATAATTAAAAATAAATCTTTAAATAAGATAATTTAAGGTTGTTAAGAGTTAAAAATACCGCTGCATGGTAACTGTGGTTCAAAGTGACTTGCTATTATGTAAGGAAGCTAAGATATAATTTTGACGCTGAACCAATGAGCTCAATGAGAGATGTATTTTTAAGAAAAAAATTACTTTTCTGGCCTTAGTAAAATGACTAGCTGTTCCACACTGGGCGGTCATGACGGGGACACGGGGAGGGGGGGACGATAAGGGGACCAATTGTGGGGAATTTTAAAGAACTAAATCCAGTGAAGGGATTTTTAGGGTCCAGCTGGCTCAGTTTAGGAAGGCAATGTGAGATTTTCAAAGCATTGAGCATTAACATCAAAACTGTGGCTATGCACAATGAGAACCCACTCCTTTCCTTTCTAACACAGCCAGACTGTGTTAGAGAACTGATCTCCTCGACAGAAAACAGCATTTCTGAGCCTCTTGTTAGGAAGTAGAGTCTTCTACATGGATGAGTGGGGATGCTTCTTGTAGCTTTCTGACTTCATTTGTTTACTGTAGCTGTCGGGTTTATCATTCGGGTTAGATGCACGATTCTCTCGTGGGGGGGGGTCTTATTTGAGATTTTGAACTTTTGGTTTTTGATAGATTTTCCAGAATCAAATTCTGAGTTATTCTTGTGACCTAGAATTAACTGAGGGAGATACAAAATTTGGCCTGCTTGCTATGGGAAGTCATAGCTAGCTGATCTTAGGTCTTCCCTGGGACTGTATTTGTATAAGAGTTATAATGCAAAGCGGCCTTAGAAGCTAATTGTTTCCTTTTGTGCTATCGATCATAACTGCAGTCAGCAAGATGCGGTCTGTCGCAGAGATGATGGCCCTCCATTGTTTTAGGACTGTAATGAACTCTCATGAGATGTTTAATCATGGCTTTCACAAGTCTGATGCTACAGGTGGCTAACTGTTCACTCTAGTCTAAAGTATTTCATCTTCAAGGAAAATCAGGGGAAGGATTCTGACAGGCTCGGGCTTTTGATCACTCTAAGATCCTATTACCGTGCGGGGGAAGAATTTCTAGAAGTCTAGGGGGGAGATTGATGGGTCATAAGCAGACTGTGGCAACATCAGGCAGAGTGAGAACTGATGGGCTGCCAGAGAAATGCTGATGGATTTCCCCACTGGGTTTGCACAGTACAGGCTTTGTGCAATTCCTTAAGGTGGAAGATAGCAGCGACCTCTGTTTTAGTGTCCCTTCCTTTGGCCTACTGCCTTGTTAGACTAGGCTAGTAACTGAACTTCCAGACCTGCATTCACGCTCCCTGATGAGTGTAGCCAGCTTGTGGGGCACTAAATTACCTACTAGCTGACTATGGAGGCGCCTGTGCAGGTGTTAATACTTCGCATTGCTTGTGGATAAACACATTGAGTAATACAGAGACTTCATTAGACCAGCCAGGCTATTTAGTTGAAATGGATGCATTCTTCACCCGGCTTGCTCTGTAACCATATGATGTTTAGTTGGTGTAAGGGGGGTGGTGGCTGGACTGGAAGCCTGGATCAGGAGCCAAACTCTTGGCATTGTCCTCATAGTCATCACAGTCTCCCTGGTGCACTGTGTTCTCTCGGCTTTAAACGTCTGTGTGCGGCCATCTGATGCATACTAAATGGCCCCTTTAGCTAGAACGACAGGAACTCATGCATGGTCATGAGGACACCATAACCTATGCATGATATGTAATTGGAAATCCAGGCTGGTGGTGATGGGTGGTACCCGTGCCCTGCGTTTTAGTCAAACTCTTGGTGGGATCTATATCAAAGAGGAGGATTGGTAGGTGGGGCTTGTGTAGGCAGCAGGAGTTTGGACAGGGTGTCTGCACTGGGCCAGCTGAGCAAAGGGAGTTGAACGGTAATAACTGAGCTTTGCCTGGCTGCAGGAGGGCTCACTTCCCATCACCTGATGAAGCAGTGAACAAGAGCTAGTGATGTTCTGAGCCACGGCCCTGTTGCCCATAACTGTAGCCGATCAATTCATTTCTTTACCCCCTCTGTTCTGTGGGAGTCCTTGGGAACTTCAAGTCTGCCCAACTTGCCAGTCTCTTTTGTTCTGCTCAAATAAAATAGCCAAAGTTAGTGTAAGGAATTTTCATTTCTACACAGTTATTACAACTCCATCCCCAAGGAATATGCAAATTACAGCCACGAGATTTTCAAAGTCGCAGGCATATGACCACTCTGCAGATCTGAGAACCAGACATGAATGGGGGAGGATATGGGGCGTGTTATGGAACATAAATGAATAGAATCTAAGTGTGGACACCCTTTGCCACCTGAACAGTAGACATGTACTGGATTCCAATTATATTCCAAAAACGTTAACGTAAGCTATCACAAGAGTCTTGTAAATTTTGTAATGACTGTTAAATATGAATGTCTCTGTCTAATTGTGATATGAGAACTTCCTTTATGACCCGTGAGTAAGGGGACTTGCTTTGCTTTGCTCTGCCATCCTCTGCAGAAGATGCTCAGTGCAAGGTCATCGTTAAGCAGAAAGCTTATGGCCAGGTCCAGTCAGTTCCACTGCTCAGTGAGTTGAAGGCACTGCCACAGAAGCAGAATTTGTGAGTGGAGAAGAGGCCCATCCAGTCTGTAAGCATCTGCTTTTGTGTTCTCCCTGGGAATGGACCAATGAGAAAGCACAATGGATGCCTTCAGGGAGACACAGCACAGACTGTGCACGCAGCTGAGTTGGCTGAGTGCTTGCCTAGCGTGTGTCTCAGGTTTGAAAGCCAGCGCTGCAGGAAAACGGGGCACATGTCTGTAAACACAGCGTTCAGGAAGTGGAGGAAAGAGGACCAGAAGCTCAAGGTCAGACTCACCTTCATAATAAGTTACAAGATGCTCTGGGATACAGGAGATCAGATCTCAAAAAAAGAAGGAAAACATTAGGTAGTAAAATCAGTGTTTGCCTGCTACCGTAGCTGTTTCCTTCAAATTGAAACATTTCCTCCTGTGGGAATTGAGTCAGGCGTTTAAGGCTCAGAAACATAGTTACAAGAGCCCTTCCCACTGCTCTACAAGCAGGAACAATGGTTGGGGCGAGGAGATTTCCAGGCAAGCTTAGAAACCTGAAATCAAAGTTGGATGTTAAGTTTGTAGCCTTCTGAGTTGTCACTCATGCCTGGGAAGGCCTTTTCCATGATGCAACCGCTATTAAGTCACCCACGTTCCTGTAAGTGACGGAGCAAACTTGCTGACTCATTGAACTAGACTTGTATGACATCATTTCTTTGCTCTGTCATGAGTGATCTATCTAAAGCAAGTAGATCTTTCTTCATATCTCTTCAGGAAAATGGACACTTGTCAATAAATTGGACAATTTAGGAGTATTTGCTGCACCTGAAAGAAAGACCCAGGATTCCAGAGATGCGCAGACCTCACCTTGCTGAGCCTGGAGGAAATGTGCATCTCATGAAGCCATCCTGGAGGAAGTGCCAGGAAATACACTCGTTAAACTACTGGGGAGTTTTTCAGAACAAGGTCAGGTGGCTTGGATGGATGTTTATCCTTCAGGAGTTCAGAACGGAAAGAAAGAACAAGGTTTGGCTAGCTGGCTACATGTGGGCTCTACTGAGCTAATGGGATAAAAGCAGGGTCTGGAAGAATCGAGATGAACGGCCTTAATTATCTATAGAAGACACTCGCTGGCGCTGGCATCAGGCGATGGCAGAAGTCCTCCTCTGTGACGTGTCATCCCACTCCGCAGCACCTTGCCAGCTCCGTCACTGCTGCATTCCTCTGCAGATGACAGAACCCCGGGGGCTTGAGATTCCAGAACACTCCTCCAGGCTCACTCCAAGCTCTGGGGAAGCTGGGATTTCATGTGGACTGAATATTGCTTTTCATCGGCATCTAAACATGCTCAGAAGCCTCTGTAATAAAAGAAAATGATCAGAACCAAACCTGTTCCCTCAAACCCTTTCATGACACTGCCGTCCACCTCCCCACACATTGTCCCTGTCCCTTTACATGGTGCCCTTTTGTTTTCTTGATTCCATGAGTCCGTTTCCTTACCTCTTGGTCCTCAACTTGTTCCTAAAGTAGTTATCATAACAGGTGTTGTTGGCTTGATCAGATGATCAGTAGCTGCTATGTTAAGCCCAGCAGCAACTGTTCAGTTTGCTGATTTGACATCTCAGTGACGTTCCTCAGCCTTGGCTGTCTGTTCCCTTTCCTCCCTGTCTTGATGACTTCATCATCTTTGTCCAATCTGTTATATCCCTAAGTTCGGGAACTGACTGAGACTTGATTGTACATGCATCACTTGTTCACGGTTATGGTACTTTTACTCAATGCTTTCTACCTACATTTATTTCCATGGCTTCAATTTTATCCTCAGTGATTCAAATATTAGCCCGGTTCCTAATATCTAGATCTGACTGTCAATATGTAGAAGCTTGGATGCTTCTATGGATCTTAACCTTGGTATGTTCAAAAGGCCCTACTCTGCCCCTTCTAATGTCCCTGCCAGTCGTGAGCATCCCTACCCACCCAGTTCTCTAAGTCAGAAATCTAGAAACCAACTTCATCTTTCTCCTTCATGCATATTTGCTCTACAAACCAGCTGTGTTAACTTCTAAACCCATGTGTCTCTTTCCATCATCACCATGTTAGTTCAAGGGACTAGCATTTTTCATTTGTCTATGCTATGTTGTTAGCCAATGGTTTTAAAGATCCCAATCAACCATTCTTCCTGCTGGCTCTTAAGCTGAAGACTGTAATCATTCATGTGGCTCACAAGGCCCTCTGTGAAAAGAAAAAAGGGGAATATAGATATGATAAGATGAAAAGATAGATTATTGAATTTACTTTTTAAAAAGCAACTACTAGTTTTAAATGTTTTACATTGGATTGGATTTTGTATATTGTATACCAATTTTGTATATTGATAAAATTTGAGATTAATTTTGGTAAAACAGACTGTACATGCATTTCTACTCTTTATTCAAGGTATTGCACCTCTACAGCTCATTTAAAATTGTAATGCAAATTTCTAGTTCCTGAAAGACTGTTTATTACCAACTGTTTAGGGTAATAAGGAAATGCAAGTTAATCTTAGTCACCTATAACAATTGAACTTACAGTCATATTAGATATGTTTTCAAGGTCAAAAAGAGATATATTTTAAATATACAGGTCATCTTCAAACATTTCAAAGACCTACAGAATATGACATTTAAGATGTTTTAATAACATGGGTTCTTCTTTATAACAATGAGATGTGTCTGCTCCTGGCAGCACCAATCTACTTCAGAGAAGATGATGGACATCGAAGAAATTCCACATGGAGTAAGCCATGGGCAAGAAAGTCCTTGTCTCAACTGATGCTGTCCTACTGGGACAAGCAGAACACAAAAGAGAGTAACTGCCAAACCTTTCCCAGACAAAATTTGGTAGTCCTTCAAATATTCTGCTTCACAGAAAAGTCTGTCAGATATTCTAGATCTGTAGTCTGAAGATGGATGCCCCAGTGTTACGGAGGAACTTTGGGAGACTGTCCAGGCAGCTCGCTGTTTCTGTCATTTCTCACATTTTTTGGAAGTTGCTTGCTCACACTTCCTGCTTACTTAGTTAATATCATTTCCTTCTTGGGACTCTGAGGTAGTTGAAGACTAGCTAGTTATGGTTTTCATTGTTTACCAGACACAGAAGAGAAACTCACTAAAGATATATAAAGTATATAAGGTTGAGAGATATCAAAAGATAGTTTTGGATGGTAATGCAAGTTATGATAGAAAGTAAGTTAGGTACAAAACTGTGGATTTACCAAGATAGGATATATATGGAGTATTTTCTCTGATTTTGTCAAATGCAAATGGACTAAACAGTGTTGATGCATTTATTGCCTGTACATATTGTATATAGTTATTATTCTTATTGTATATAGTTTTTCTTATATTAGTTATAGCCTTTTCATTTTATACGAAAAGGGAAATATAGTGATATTTTGTTTATGTTTTATAAATAAAGCTTGCCTGAAGACCATAAGGTAAAACTAAGCCACTAGAGGCCAGGCAGTGGTGTCACACACCTTTAATCCAAGGTTTTGGGAGACAGAGGCAGAGGGATCTCTGTGAGTTCAAGGCCACCCTATCCTACCCAAGATAAGTGCAGAAACAGATCCAGGTGGTGGTGGCTCACACCTTTAATCCCAGAACTAGAGAGGAATATAAGGTAGGATGTGACAGGAACGCGTACTCTTTTAGTCTGAGAATTACTTAAGACGTAAGAACCAGTGGCTAGATGCTTTGCTTTCTTGATCTTCAGGTTGAACCCCAATATCTATCTCTGGGTTTTTTGTTATTCATGCTACAAGGCCCTTCTTACACTAATCCATGGACTAATTGATCATTCCCTTAGGAAACATATGAAGTGCAAGTACATGTCAAAATGTCACGAATCCGTAGATGAGCCAAACAAGACCCTTGCCCTGCATAACCATGGGTTACTTTTAAAGATAATAATACCGAAAAAGAACTATTAGAGGTTTAGTACTGATTTTTAAGAGGGCAGAGGAAGTCTCTCTAGGTTTCTAGGGAGCCAAAATCTTAAGAGTGTTGGAAGTTTTATTTTGATTAGTTCATGTAGAGGGCAGATCTCATTATGACGCAAAGGTTGGTCTTGAGTTGACCATCCTCCAGGCTTGGCCTTCTGGTTCTATGATTCCAGGTGTGTGCCTGGCTTTGGCTGACGTTTTTAAATGTGTCCCTGTACTAAGTCGTATTCATTGGTGCTTCTTCCCACTGCTCCCCTTTCTCCCTCTTCTTTCTCTTTCAGTTCTCCCAAGGCGCTCTTCTCATTTTTCCTAATGCTCAAACCCGGGCTTATCTCACTGGGAAAGCATCCCTGGCCTAGACAGAATCAATCTGATACAATCTTATGACCAGGCCTTTATTTTAATGTTGTCAACTGAGCTTTGAGTTGTATCTGGGGCATGTTATAACTTTAATGGAATATTTAGTATTTCTGATAGTAATACTAAAATTGTTGAAGTTAAATTTTAGTTAGCTCTTTATTTATTTATTATTGTTTTTATTTTCCAAGACAGGGTTTTTCTGTAGTTTTGGAGACTGTCCTGGAACTAATTCTTGTATATAAGGCTGGCCTCCAACTTAGAGTGATCCACCTGTCTCTGCCTCCCAAGTGCTGGGATTCAAGGTGTGTGCCACCACCACCTGACACTCATTAGCGCTTCTTACCATTCACCTCAACTTTTAATCTAGTTATTTACGACATAAAAACAAGTAAAAACAAGTAATATTTTGTAACTTAATTAATGTGGCAGTCATGTTTTCTTACAACTTTCTTAATGTCTTCTTAAATACTTTATATTACTTTTTCTTCCTTATTTTTTCAATATGAGTCTCCCTCCAAGTGCTTAGATTATTGGTGTATTCCAAAAGGCCTGGCATATGTTTTAACTGATAATCACAAATATATCATGGAGTTTAATTCTCCTTAATTCATTGTAGGCATATCTACAATGTGAACACATTTTTTTGCTCCTTAAATACTACTTTCAAAACTAATTAATCTCAACTTTTTCATGTAATTGGTTAGATTATCAAACACAGTTTATATAAATGCTATCAGTCAGGTTTTCTATATATTTTAGATTAAAATAAAAAACCTATTACCAGTTAAATGTCTAATCTGCAAATCCAGTGTCCTGGATAAGCTTAACTGTAACTATATTTTCAGCTAACATTTCTCTGCCAGTCTGCCTCAGGCTCAAAGCTCTCAGCCTCTGGGGTAAGCAGAGGGGTTTGGGTTGGTCGGAGTGTGGGGCTGATAGTGTCTCACAGCAACACCCTCCCTTGCCTTCACTATTCCACCCAGTTAAAGTTCCCTGAATACTGTGGCAAAGGTTGGGGCCAGAGCTGGAAAGGAAATGACACACACAAACTATTGCAGCCGCAGAACCTTAGAAAGCCCTAGCTGCAAGCGCTAATGCCTTGGGTGTGCTGTGGGTACTTAAAAACTCTGGGTTTATCTCCAAGTTTCCCAGGATAGAAAGATACCTTCCGAAATGAGGAGAGCAGATTTTCCGTCTGTGGCCAGCTGAGATCACTGGCCTAAGACGTGAGATACTTATGGATTTGGCTACACGTTCAGAATAATTCTACTTGAGCCACAGATTTAAAAGCCAAGCCCTGTCTTAGAGTCAGGTTCTGCCTCCATCCCTGCTCTTGAATTCTAACCCTTTACAGTGTCACTGCCTTGTGAATGGGGTCTGCTGACCTACTAGGCGGAAGTGAACCCCTCTCCCAGGGCTTTCCAGTTCTTGCCCTCTTAGCGAATATTTTCTTCTCTCTCACCATCATTGACCTCCCGCCTTTTAAACGTATGGCATCGTGGTAACCTGGCTTTATAGGTAGTGCTGGATCACCCATCTGCCTTCATCATGTGGTTGATTTCCAGCAGGCTGCATCCATTTGTTGCTGGCCACTGTGTCTGTCCTATGACATAAAGCACCGAACAGATGTTCCAGAGAGCCAGCAAATAAAGGATTTCCAGGGAAAGTGTGCTATGCCCTAAGATGTGAGAACTTTACACAGGGAACCGTTTTGTACAGTAATTCTTTGTTTTATGATGTTAAAAAAATATCCTTGTTAGTGGCTGGAGAGGTGGCTCGGTGGTTAAGAGCACTTGCTGCTTTTGCAGAGGATGAAGGTTTATTTCCTAACACCCACATGGCAGCTCACAACAATCTGTAATTTCAGTTCCAGGGACCCAGGCCCTTTTCTGACCTCTGCAGGTCCCAGACATACACATAGTAAATACACATGCATACATGGAGGCAAAATTCCCATACACAGAAAACAAAACTAAAAACTTTAAAAATCCTGATACAAACAGTATACAGGTGTTACATCAAGGGCTTATATCCCCCCCCCCCAAAGACTTGGTTATAGCAAGTATTATAATTGCCTCTTCTGAATGAGAAAGACACCAAAGCAATGTCCAGACCATGTGCACAGATCATGTATATAGTACATCCTAGTGGGTCTGCCTAGCGCTTCTAGTTATCTCAAGCCAGTAAGCACTGTGCTGACATTGCATATCCTCGCAAACCCCAAGGAGATGGAGCTGAGGATGCCTGACCTGCTCTCTGAGGAAACTGGTTCTACTGTAGAAACAGCATCTGGGGATGGACCAATGAGAAAGCACAATGTATGCCTTCAGAGAGGCACAGCATGGACTGTGCACACAGCTGAGTTGGCTGAGTGCTTGCCTAGCGTGTGTCTCAGGTTTGAAAGCCAGCGCTGCAGGAAAACGGGGCACATGTCTGTAAACACAGCGTTCAGGAAGTGGAGGAAAGAGGACCAGAAGCTCAAGGTCAGACTCAACTCACCTTCATAATAAGTTACAAGATGCTCTGGGATACAGGAGATCAGATCTCAAAAAGAGAAGGAAAACATTAGGTAGTAAAATCAGTGTTTGCCTGCTACCGTAGCTGTTTTCTTCAAATTGAAACATTTCCTCCTGTGGGAATTGAGTCAGGCGTTTAAGGCTCAGAAACATAGTTACAAGAGCCCTTCCCACTGCTCTATAAGCAGGAACAATGGTTGGAGCAAGTTTTCCAGGCAAGCTTAGAAGCCTGAAATGCAAATTGGATATTAAGTTTGGGGCAG
Organism: Microtus ochrogaster; assembly: GCF_000317375.1. Classification (NCBI taxonomy): domain Eukaryota; kingdom Metazoa; phylum Chordata; class Mammalia; order Rodentia; family Cricetidae; genus Microtus; species Microtus ochrogaster. The sequence continues at coordinate 58,020,576 of NC_022018.1, forward strand.
ATGGCTGTGAGTCACATCCCAGGTCCTCTTTCCAACCTTCTCCTTCCTTTCCCTCCAGCCATCCTTCTGGTCTCTTCGCAGCCTCCAAGTTCACCCCAACTTCTCTTCATCCTGACTACTCATGCTGGCGTATTTGCCCCTGTGCTGAGCCCCCATGATGCTGTGCTTTCCTTGAAATTTCATACTTAGCTCCCTGTTTTTATCTTTCCTACAATGTGGGCAGCAGAGTGATGGGAGAGATGGGCAACTTGAAAAGGAGAGATGGCTTCTGTCCCCTGTGCCTCAGGTAGAGCCAGGCCCATAGACACGGTTCAACAGTTGGTCAATGAGCAAACTGTCTTGGCCCCTTATGCAAGGGGACATTCATCACACTGGCCTTCACACAAAGAGATGGTGTTCGCAGATTTGGGGTACAAGTCAAAAAGGGAATTCATGGCCACCATGTTTCTGAGTTTTTACCAGAATGTAGTGAGCAGTATTCTACCTTCTGGTCCCTTGGGACACTTAGTAAGCATGAGTCCATCCCTGAAGGAGAAGCCACCTTAGCCAAACCCATCTGAAAGCAACTTCCTCGGGGTCTCAGCAGCTGCCCCTCAGGCTCCAGCTACTCTCTCTGCAACTCTCTCTCACTCCACACTTTGTTTTTGAAATATTCAGACGTGAGAGGAAAGACGGCTCACGATCGAACCCGAAGGCAATTCCATGCGGAGACAAACGAGCAGGCCTGCAATGAAAAGCAGCTCGCACAAAGGCTGCAGCCGTTGGAGATGCCTTGTCCTTGGATTCTAATTCAATTTGGTGCCTGTGTAGCTATTTAGCCCATGAATGTTATGATCTAAATTTATTCTACATTGAATCTGTGAAGAGTTTAACCTGCAATGAGGGAACGGCTTGTCTTATGGCTTTCATCCCAGGAATCTCTTTTCACTTGAGATGAAATAGCAGCCAGAGCTTTATTTCCCCCTCTTTCCAGAAGCCTTGGGGTTTAGCGGGAATGAAAATTAAAGCAGACGTGGGAAAAATGTAGAAGGGGCTTCTCACTGAGGTCTGGGCAGGCTCATGCCCAAGGGAGGTAGTCATATTCCACTCAGGACCAAGCCCCTGGCCCTCCCTGCTTCTTTCTGCATTCAGCATGCTTGCCGAACAGCTGACCAGAAACGACTGCATCAGGTCTCACTCGAAAAATGTTACACTCTCCTGGTTTCAAGAAAGGACTGTGCTTGCAACTGTTTTAATTTTTAGTTGCACCCTAAGTGGGTGTGGCTCCCTCTGCAGGGGCCCCACGTGCCCAACCCATGCCCTAAGCCTGGTTATTGGCACTCGTCATGCCATTGTCTTAGAACAAACAGAAGTCATGTGACTTGTCCAGAGCCACAAAGAGATGAGCTGTGTCAAGACTTGAACCCACCACGTTTGATGTAAAACTTGACGCTTTTTAGTACCACAGCAGACGAACTTCCACAAAGATAGGCTAAGAGGCATTTGGTAAGCTCTGGTTTTGCCTGGGTAGATGGTGTCACTGGTGTCCCAGACTCCGGTCTGTCGTGGTTTCTGTGACTCCTGTGAAGTTGCAGCCTTACTGGTCTGAGCTTACTAGTGAATGCACAGTGTGGCTAACATAGGGCAGTGGTGGCCAAATATGCAGAGTGTGGACCAAAAATGCGCTGGTGAGCTAGAGGCACGATCCCTTCTAAACCAACTGAGAAGAACGCAGTGTTTCCTGCCTTCTGTGTTAAAGGCTTTGAGCAGGTTAGAGGAAGGCTTACATCATGGAGTACGTACACTACACCTTTGTGCTTACTGACATGGAGCAGCCAGGGCCTTAGCACCAATAATTTGAGTCCAGCAGATATCAAGCAAGTGGCATTTTATAAAAGGCTAAATTCAGTCAAGATAAATTCACTATATAAACAATCTAATATTTCATTCTAGAAATTTTTTTGTTGTTGTCATTCAACAAATACTTGTGTGTTTTTTTCTGGAGAAGTCTTCCCAGAAATGTGTGTGTGTTCCTATATATTTTTCCTTACAGGTTTATGATCCTCATGTAATATACATGAAAACCAAGAGGATGACCATGAGTAGGTAGGACATACCCAAATTGGCTTCCCCAGAGCCAAGCACAAAGGTCTTCTCTTAGAGATGGGGAACTGGGCACACACTCTGGCCTCCCAATGTGTGGCTTAAGGAGACTAGATCCACATTAGTTGAGGAGACACAGCTAATGATTGACAAGGCACAGTTCTACTCCTGGAGTGAGGATTTGAAGATGAAATAATGGTTTCCGAGTAGAATGCAGCTCCTGAACACTGAGCCAAGGTCTTTTCATGCATTTTGAAGAAAGAACCTCTGGATGTCTGAGAAAGTGGGATGGTCTTAGCAGTCCATGTTTGGTCTCTGTGTTGATGGCTTTTATGTGACCTTGATGGGCTGAGAAATACCCAGATAGTGGACAGAACACTAAGTCTGAGTGGGTCTGTCCCTCGGGGTGCTTCTGGGGAAGTCTGTCAGTGGGACCAGTGACCACCAGAGGATGGTCCCCACTGCTGAGGCAGTTGTCACCTGGCTGGGTCATGTGACTGCTCTCTGCTCTCTCTTTGATGTCTCTGGGTTCTCCACCTTCAAACTACTGATGGAGAAAGGTCATTGGTTATTTAAATAAAGAAGCTGCTTAGCCGGGCGGTGGTGGCGCACGCCTTTAATCCCAGTACTTGGGAGGCAGAGGCAGGCAGATCTCTGTGAGTTCGAGACCAGCCTGGTCTACAAGAGCTAGTTCCAGGACAGGCTCCAAAACCACAGAGAAACCCTGTCTTGAAAAACAAAACAAAACAAAAAAAAAAAAGAAGCTGCTTGCCCTGGTAGGTTAAAACATAGGTGGGAGGAGTAAACAGAACAGAATGCTGGGAGGAAGAGGAAGTGAGCTCAGACACGACAGCTCTGCTATCTAGAGCAGAGATGCCATGCTCCTGGCTCCTGGGCGGATGCGGGTATAGCTCTGCTCTCTGAGACACACACGATGAAGCTCCGACCCAGGATGGACGTAGGCTAGAATCTTCCCGGTAAGACCAGTGCTCACAGATTATTAGAGATGGGTTGATCGGGATATCAGAATTAGCCAGTAAGGGCTAGAGCTAAAGGGCCAAGCAGTGTTTAAATGAATACAGTTTGTGTGTTGTTATTTTGGGCATAAGCTTGCGGGCAGCGGGGTGCTGGGGACACTGCCCCGCCGCTCCTATTACTACAAACTACAACTGAATTATGTACCCAATTTTCTTCATTCTATCAGAGCGTGGGACTCCAACTCCTTCACTGCCTTGTGTGCCAGTTGCCCTACTATACCAGCACGTGCTGTGTAAATCTGTGTGGCCATCTGCGGGTTCTGGATCGCTGTAGAGCCCTGATACCGTTCTGAAACAGAACCCTAGAGTGACCACCTGGGGCTCCATTCTGTCTTCTCCAGGCCTGTGACTGAGAACATTCCACATCTGCTGTATGCCAGCATCCATTATGGCCCATCCTCCTTTAAAAGCATTCAGGAAGATATATATGTTCTCTCTCTCTCTCTCTCTCTCTCTCTCTCTCTCTCTCTCTCTCTCCCAAACACACACACATATGTAATTTTAATGAGGACTTATTATGTGTCATCCCTGTGCTGAATATTTTTATGAACACAATTTGAAGTCCTAAGTTCTTGTGCCCATTGGATAGTGGAGGGAAATTATTTTAATATCTTGTTCAAATAACCAGGAGATCTGTGGGCCCTATCCAGGTCTGACTTCATCATCTCTAGCTTTTCCTGAAACAAGTAATTAAAGATTACTTTAACTCACATTAAACAAGTAATTAAAGATTTTCTACTGTGTGCTGCTCTGTTAAAGGCTGACCACAAATAAGGAGAAAAGAGATTGTTTCATTGCCTGTGGGGACTTCTCTGGGGACATGGAGGAGTCATGTTAGTCAAGAAGAGACTAGCATGTCCAGTGGGCACCCAGTGTGATGCTGTAGTGACAAACAGAAGGGTATGTGTCTATTAGGTCTCTGCCCAGAAAGCAGATGGGGACATTCTGGATCCTAAGGGAGAGTCTTGTGGATGCTCCAAGTTTTACTTTCTTTGTTCAAAAAAAAAAATCAAATATTCTGTAGCAGCCATGTATTTCTGATATAATCAGCTGACACATAAATATTATTAAAAGAGACTTTAATTTTAGAAAAGCCAGACTGACTGCATATGGTTTCATCACTCTCCTCTTCTGCTCTCTCGTTTCTGTTCTTTCTATGAGAAAAGAATACTTCTTTTTACCTCACAACCACACCAAGTGTCAAGTGCTCCACATTAGAAAGAGGCCTGGACCTTTTATCCCCAGGCTGTTCCAGAGTTTCTACCTCTCAGTGTTGGCTGTGCACTCTGCTGGACAGCCAGAGCCAC
>NC_022018.1:58025126-58041632 GCF_000317375.1 Microtus ochrogaster
AGCCCCACCCGCCCTACCCTCCACCTGGACCCATCCCTGGCCCCACCTCACCCCACCACACTGAAGCAGAGGCACAGAGAGAGCAGGGAAGCCCTTATTCCTTAGAGCCCCAGCCAGTGCTTTCTGGTGAGCAGCCAGGGCAGGGGTGGCTCCCGCATGCTCAGCCCCCACCTTCCACTCAGTTTTATTGATTCTTAGATAGCAGAGCAGGTGGCCAGAGCCACCGGCTGAAGATGGCATCCCAAGCCTCAGCATGGGCTCCCAGCCCCTCCCTTATGACCTACTTACTCTTGTTGGGCTCACAATGTGAGGGACTTGGGACTGAAGGACTGCAGGGAGGTCTGACAAAAGCCAAGAACACACTTGGTCCCACTAGAGCTCACACCATTCTGGAAGGGCACACGCTGTCTCTGCTTTGGGCCTTTGTCCTGTCAGTGCCTGGGCCCTGTGATGTCAACTCTCCCCTTACTGGGGGCTGACCACCCCCCCCCCCGCCCGCATCTCCCATTCTGTTCCTTCCCAACCGCAAGAGTTGGTCTGCACCTTTCATGCAGCCCTTAGCACATTTTATTGCTTGTTAAAAGCTGTCTGCGTCCCTGCCCAGGTTGGGGAATCCTCAAAGGCGACGCCATGTCCTGATTTGTCCCATACCCAACCCTCCGTGCCTCCCTAGACAGCTGCCAAGTGGGTGGCTTCTGGGACTTCCTTGTCTTGAGGCCAAGAGAGCTCAAGCTGGGATCTACATTCACAAGTTCGCCTGGTGTTTGGAGACATTTTCTGAAAAGCGTCCATTTCTTTAACTCTCGACTTGCTCCGCTGTGTGACAAGAATAAGGATTGTTAATGCACTGTGTTTCTGTGAAGTCCACACAGTCAGCATCTCTGAGTCCTCCTAAGAACAGGCACATAGATGGGCAGGGGTGGTCTTTAATCCTAGCACTCAGGAGGCAGAGGCAGGAGGATCTCTGTAAGTGAGTTCCAGGACAGCAAGGGCTACACTGAGAAACCCTGTCTCAGGAAAAACAAACAAAAAAGTAATAATAATAATAATAACAATAATAATAAAATTTAAAAAAAGAACAGGCACATGTAAGATTTTTGAGAGTTTCCATGTGGGCTCTGGGAACTGAACCTGGTTCTTTGACAAGAACAATAGGTGTTCTTAACCACTGAGCCATCTCTCCATCCCTTTTCTTCACAGGTATTTAACCAAACAAAACCATCCTCCAAAGTGGGAGCAGGGAGTTTCGGTCACCTATGCTATGACTCATGTTTGGTGGCCAGTTTTCATTGCACAGTCTGAGGTGTTCTGACAGATGTGTCTGGTTTGGTGGGAACTTGCCTTCCCTGAATGGCTGCCGAGGCTGGGCATCTCCTTCCTGGTGAGCACTTAGGAGAAGAACCTGTTGGAACTGCTCATTCATGTATCATGGAGGCAAGCGATCCGCGGCACGGTCTAGTGCTTACTAGCTCTCAAAAGCCTTCCCTCTCCTCCCTCTCAGTTCCAGCCTTCATCCTCCTGGGCTGAAGCTTAATCTCCGTCCTGAGATATTTAAAAAGAGGAGCAGTCATCTGACTGGATTTAGAGGTGGAGCCATTAGGAAATGAAGGGAGGAAGAAAAGTCTTGGGGTCGAGTGCCTTCCTAAAAATTCCGAGACTATAAAAAAAGTGAGAGAGGAGCTGGAGAGGTGGCTCAGTGGTTAAGAGCATTGGTTACCTTAGCAGACAACCTCGATTTGATTCCCAGCACCCACACGACCTGGATTTAATCCCAGCACAAGTAGCTACAGTTCCGAGGGCTCTCATGCCCTTTTCTGGCCTCTATGGGCACATATATATTCAGCCTAAAACATATACACATAGAAAGAAATCTTTTTAATTAGAATATTGAATGAGAATATTGAATGGGTATAGTATATCAGGGTTCCTTCCAGCAAGAAAGCAGCTTTTCTGTGTAGATCAGATGCCATAAAAGACTAGGTCCTCTGCCAGTTGCTATAAAGGATCCTCCATTTGGAGTGATGTGTAGATGGAGTCTTCCTGTGCTGGCAGCTACTCCCAAATAATCACTCAGAGGTTTAATATTAATTGTAAATGCTTGGCCAATAGCTCAGGCTTGTTACTAGCTAACTCTTACATTTAAATTAACCCACATTTCTTTTCTCTGCTTTGCCACGTGACTTGATACCTTTTCTCAGTAGGGTGTGACAATCTTGCTTCTCTCTGCATCTGCAAGTGACTCCAGACTCTGCCCCTCCTTCCCCCATCATTCTCAGACTGGCTTTCCTGGCTAACTTTATTCTCTTCGGTTATTGGCCAGTCAGCTTCTTTATTAAACCAATCACAGAGACATATATTCCCACAGTGTAAAGGAATACTCCACAGTGCTGCATTCCAAGGGAGTTCAGATGGGTCTTTCAGAAGCAGCAGCTTGTCTAGTTAGGGCAGGAACAGACCACTGACTCCTAATCAGAGCCCTCTGGGGCAGCCCCGCACCCTGCTCCAGTCTGCTCTGTGGGTCTCAGCTCCGGAGCTTCCTCCCACCCTGTCTTAGGATAGTAGGGACCTGCTGCCAGCATTGATCTCAGCCCTAAGCTGCACAGAGGAGAACTAGTTGCCTTTGTTTCACAGTGGTGCCCCTTTACCTCTCTTCCTGTAATCTCACCCAGATGATTTAGAGCCCAGCTGGGCAGGACATGCCTGTAGCGCCTGCACTACAGGGCAGTGCATGAGCCGGGAACCAAGCTGAAGACTTAAAAACACATGCACACACAGACAGACAGAGACACGGGTTATCTGGTCATCCTTGATACAAGAGTGCCTAAAATGCCCACTTTATTGTGCTCAGGAGCAGCTTATACAGGGCTCTGGCCATACCACAGCTTGTGTGGGATCTTTTAGCCGCAGACCTCACCAGAACCCACTCCCCTGCCGTCAGGGTCTCGTGCTCAGAGCAGCTGCAGGCTGCTCAGAGCAGAGGAAAACAAGTTGTTTATGAGAAATTCAGGGTCCGGTGGTTCTCAGTTCTCAACATATCCCCTTTTCTATATAATTAGACCAGGGTTTTGGACTGGCATGGACGAGGCACAAATATGATAGCAATAAGTTGGAGAATGCCCTAGCAAGCATGCACATTCTATGTATTCAATGCTGATAACCACAGCAGCCGTCTAGCCGATGGCAATTCCAGCTGCCAAGAAAGAGGCTGCAGTGGTAACAATAGCAGCCATTCGCGGTGATCCTGAAGTCTCAGGCAGGATGGCTCTACCAGGCCGGCACCGACTGGGTCCTGGTGACATGTCTTTTAAAGCCTGCCGGGAACCACAGAACTGAGAACCACAGCCTCCGCATGCACTCACAACAGTCGGCTGCCTCCCTCGCAAATATTGCCCAAGGGGTCCTGAGCTTGCCCTGCAGCCACCTTCTTGGGCATCCTAGCCATTCTGGGCGGTTCTGATTCATCTTGGCTCCGCTCTTGTTGCCGTGGTTGCTGTGGCGTTCCCAGGTCAGGCACTGACTGGGCCAGGGCGGCAGGCAAACTCAGGAATTGCAGAAGGGGCTCCAAGCTTGCCGCCTGCACGCCTGTATGCCTACACGCTGCTCATCAGACTCACAATGGTGGACGGGCTCCTGAGCTCCACTTAAACAATCATTTAGAGAATTTAGGTGTCGTTTTCTAGACTACTTCCTTCTGTTTGGGGGCACTGTATATTTGGGGGTATTCACAGCAACATTTCAGGGGGTCTTGGTCCATCAAACCACACTAGTCTGGAAGGAATCCACAGGTCCGCATCTTCTGTGGAAACAAAAGCAGAACATCTTTTCCAAAACAACATATCCTTAGTTAGACCCATATTTTAAAGTCAAGATACCTTTTTTTAGCAGTTCCCAGAATCAAATGTCTTTCGTCTTTCTCCAGTAAAAAAAAAAAAAAAAAAAAAGAAAAAATAATGTACATAATCCAAATTCTCTGTGCACATTCCATCTTTTTGTGGAATCTTATACTCTGACTGTCTATACTCTGTCTCTTTAAAGACATACTCAAACACACATAACACACATGCCCATCTTTAATCCACCCTCACCATTCCTGAGGGCGATCTCCCTGAGGGCCTCTACTTATAAAACTATACCAGTTCTGTTCTGCACTCTACTTGCTACACTCCATGGTAACTAGGCTGAAAATTTAAAATCATGCACACACAGACAGAGACAGACAAATAGACAGAGCCAGCCACAGGGACATTCTTGATACAGAAATGCTAAGAACGCCCACTTTATTGTGCTCAGGGACAGCTTATATAGGGCTCTGGCCATGCCCCAGCTCTCGGGTCTTTCAGCTGCAGACCCACCACCCTGCCATCAGGAAAACAAGTTGTTTACAAGAAATTCAGGGTCAGGTGGTCCACAGTCCCCAACACATGCCCCCTGCTAGCTGTGTGTAACTGTGGCTGGTGAAGTAATGCTTGTGCATCAACCTTTGGTTGAAGTGTGTTCCAGGCAGCATTGGAGACGTAATCAATAGCTACCTAAAATGTGAAGCCAACTACGTATGTCCTTCTATCACCTGCTAACCCTTGCCCTAGATAACTGCTCAAGACCAAAGCTCCACCTTCTAGGCCCAGAATTTAGACTTCCCGTAAAGGCCCAAGGGGTCTTGGGCTCTCTGGGCTATAGAATACCAGCTGCTATTTCTCAACTATGCCAATTGCCTTGCATTGACAGCCACGTGGAACATGCAACTCATGAACACGACTATGACATTTAAAAATCTGTTCATTCACAAGAACAAGCTGGGTTTGACCACAGCCCATCATGTCACTGGTTCAGCCTCATGGGGAACTCAGTAGGAAAAGTGAATTCCAAAGCTCTGGCTAGATCCACTGGGACAGAAGGCCAAGAGTTAGGACCGGGTACAGGGCCCTGAGATTCTGACACCTACTTCCTCTCTGGACACCCATTCCCGCTCTCACAGTCTTTGTTTCCAAACATAGGCTGGCCAGCAGGATCACCCAGAGCATGTCTGATGTTTCCAGACCCTTACCGTTCAGACCACCTGAGTCAGAAATGCAGAAATTCAAGGTAGGGTGGACAAGACAAAAGTGGTTGCTCCGCCTGCATGCTACCTGATGTTCAGCTAGCACAGAGAACATTCACAGGGAGAGGCACATGTCCCTTCCTGAACCCTCTCTTGTTGAAGATTTCAGAAAGTGAATGAAAAGAGTCAGTCCTCCCCCACATAATGGATCCCTGCTGAGCTCGAGTTACCACTTAATAAGGATAAGCAAGATGGCAGCGGTAGGTGTGATTGGGAAAACCACAACAGTCATGTCCTCTGCTCGGAGGCCTTTCCCCTTAAAAACTACAGATGCCTTCTGTAAGCCCCCACATCAGTCTGGAGGTGCTGTTCCCCTAGACAGGGCTGCTAGACTCAGGCCTGCCCCCACTTTCCCAGTGGGGAAAAATCAACAAAGCAATTTGTACAGGGTAATGCAGTGTGGCTCTTTACTATAAAGGATATTATTCTACACAAAGAGAAATAATTAAAGCAGCCAGCAGCCACATTTCCTTTTGGCCAATTCCCCTGTCCAAACACTTTCCAACCTGACAAGCAGCAAATGTGTCAAAATGCTGCGAACACAGGGAGGGAAACTCATTAGATGCTGGCTCTGCGAAGCCAGCTCAATCAAGGCCTTGGAGTTATTGGTTCTCCCTATAGCCACTGGTTTTTTATTAAGAATAGTGATCAAAGAACTTCAGGCAGGGCTTGTAATCTTTTTTTTTCTCCAGAAAGTGTGTGTTGTTAATTATAGTTGGAAAAATGGAAAGTCTTTTCTCAATAAGTTGCATGTTTGAGGTCAGTTATTGGGGTTCAGGAAGAAGCTTTTGTGTCTTTCTCCAAAAAATTAAACCTGAAAACCTTAGATAGGCTTCAGTGAAAATGGCAGCCTTCTCTGTTTCTACCCCATAATGAGTCAATGAATGTTTTGAATGAGCAACTGAAAACCTAGTAAGCTGGGTCCAGGTCATTTAAGCTGCTCTGGAGAGGCACACCCAGGCAGGAGCAAAGTGCTAGGCCTCAGGAGTCATAGGTGCCTTCTGGAGGGAAGGGAGGAGAAGCCAGGACACTGCCCAGCTGTAAGCCTCTTCCCCGGTCTCTTTTTAGAACCGTCTTTCCTGGATCGTGTCTCTCTTGAGAACTCAAATAAAGGGAGTGGAAAACTGAACTATTTGTACGTAGGTGGGAGGAAAGCCTGAAGCATGGCTCGTTTTGAAGGTGGTCTGGGTAGACTTCTCCCAAGAGATATTTCTGAGCAGGTTCCTGCTGTGGTAACTGCTGCATCTGCCGCTGGATGACAAGGGTTAGTACACCTGTCCTGAACAGCTGGGCACCATCAGATAAACCTTACAGGGTCAGAAAGTTGGCTCAGTGGGTAAAGGAACTTCTATGCCAGATAACCGGAGTTGGGCCCCTGGGACGGACATGGCAGAAGGAGAACTGAGTGTTATGTATATGTCAGAGGATTTATTCCTCATGAGAAGCCTTTGAGACAGACATCATTTTCCTCAGCCACGGCAGTGAAGAACAAGAAGTAAATAATTTTGCCCTGGAATGGCAAGCTTAAGGGTAACCCTGTGGGGATTTGAACTTGGGTCTTGAAAGTCATACCCACCATGATTTCTTGCCCTGTTCATATCTAGCAGTGATGGTTGAGGAGCTAGCAGTGGTGACTGATCAGCCACGTTCTTTCCTGAGCCTTTGTTCATCGTGGTTCAGAAAAGAATCACCATGGGAACAGCTTCCAGGATGCTGAAGCTGGGAAACAGTAGACATCAACACACAGAGGTGTTGTGCTCTTGGTACAGCCCTTTAACTGGAAATGCAAAGTATCTCCTACCCCGTTGGAGTGTGACACACCATGGTCCGTGGTCAAACCGTGAACTCTGAGATGGCACAGGAGCAAGCTTGGTCTTATGCGTTTGTAGATGTTTCTATATGTAATTTGCAGATGTGCATATGACTTGACTTGCATAATATTTCTTTAGCTTTATGTTATTGCCAACTTTTCCCCAATTTTTAATGTCTCTTTGACAATTCCACACAATATATTTATTCAGCCCCTCTCCCAACTCCTCCCAGTTCCATCGAACAAAACTAAGTATTCTGTAAAATAAACACATAAATATACACAAATGTGTATGTTGATACTAATGGTCATTCTTCAAAAATACTGAGATTAAAATAGAAAATAAGAAAAAACATAGAAAGGTAGATTTCCCTGTTGAGAATTCCCATTTTCCTCGTTTGCAGGGTAGAGGATCGAACAGTGCCTTACTTTCTAGAATTGCTGGATGGGTTATGGTATCTATTTGGTAAGATCCTTGAAAGGTAATGCATCTCTTTTATGAGATTCTTGGTAGTCCTGGTGCCACAGCCCCTGGCCTATTGCTGGCACACCACCCGCATTGAGGAAATTCTATTGCCCTCTTCTGCTTCCTGCTGGCATTGCTCACAACCACTTCTTAACCACTGTTTGAAGAGTGTGGCGGGAAAGCACGCTGCTCATTGCAAACCTTGCAATTACTTTAGAAACCCCAGTGTGTGTGATGTAGTAACCTCCAGAACCATCCATAGCTTCTTTCATGACTCTTACAATAAGATATTTTAGTCGGCCTTCAAGATTTTTCAGTTAAAATGCTACCAAGTTAATTTTTTTCTATTTTTAAAATAGATACTGTATTTCCAAAAATCTCCTCACCTAACATTTCAACAAGACAAATAAGTCAGTGAGGTGAATGGTATGTATGTATGGGGTGCTACTGGATAAGGCAGTACATATTACTCAAACCGGAAGGACCAGAGACCACGCCTGTCATGCTAGTACCTGGGAAGTAGGGACAGGAGGCTCAGAAGCAGGGCACCTTCAGTTACATAGTGAGTTCAAGGTCAGCTTGAGCTACATGAGGGTAAGAAAGAAAGGGGGAGGCAAAAAAAAAAAAGAAAGGTAAAGAAAAAAGAAAGAACAAACCTCGCCTATCCAGGAACCTCTAAAATTATGATTGAAAATTGCTTTGCAAAACAAAACAAAACAAAATACCTTTTCTATTCTGCATGCAAGAGTCCCTCTCTTCTCCTCCCTCCCCCGCAGTTTTACAGGCCAGCATGTGCTCAGGAAGATCCTGAGGATGCCCAGGAGACAGTGCTGATGAAGCCACACTGGAGGCTGCTTCTCCTGTGTAGATACCGCCCACCCACCCACTAGCTCCACTGTGCCTCTGCTGGGTCACAGAAACAAGGCCACAGCTCAGTGCATGTTTGGGGCTTTTCAAATGTCATTTTGTCGCTGCCTATGTGACTGCCTGAGTTATCCTTTCATTTCTTGGAATTTTCCACCCAGGAAACAACATCGAAAGATCTGCTTTGAGGTCACAATTCTGAAAATGTGGACCGAGGTAAAACAAAGAGTCCGGAAAGGAGAGGGAAGCGTTGGGAAGCAGAGAGACCGACTAGTGATGTGCTGGGCAGAGAACTTAATCCTAAATGACAGACACCATGGATGTCCTAGTCCTGTGGCTTTCCAGAACAGTTGTAGAGGGTTTGGAGCCCCACACAGGTCAGTGTGAGGATGCAGCCATCCTCCGGAGGAATCCACACACAGCCCAGCGTGTGGGAGGAACTTGACTTTCCTGGACACTTTCGCGGAGTCTATACAGTTTCTATACCCCGTGCCCAGGAGGGAAGACACCCAGCCCAACCAGATGCAAGTGTAGTTCTATATCCTACAACCTACAGAAAGTCTGTCAAACATTAGGGAGCCAATACGCATCAGCTGTGGAATTGATTATGGGCTCACTTCCTGTCCCAGCCTCCCAGACATAATAAATCGCTATCACCAGGGAGTCCCCCATGCCTCCATTATTGACTGCTCAGATTCATGTGGAAGAACCCACTGAGCACTCTGCCTGCATCACCCTAAGCTACACATGGCTAATGAGGATTCAGGGCCCATACCCACAAGGACAGATGCCTTTTCTAAAGTCACTATGCTTAGGTCCTATTACACACACACTCTGTCCTCTGTGAGGTGTCTGTGATGCCCTGTTCTAGCCCATCAGAGGAGACCCTGATGAATGTCGGGTACCATGTGTGATTTTACTCTTGGTGTATAACTTGGCTCCTCTGTGGCAGAGAGGAGGTAATGCTTACTCTGGCAACAGTTGTCTGGATGTGACCACATTCCAAGAGCCATCCCAGGGTGTGGCTAACTTGGTGGAGAACCCTATGCTCTGTCTCCACCTCTGCTGAGTCCCTCTAAAAGAGGCCGCCACTCCTTTAATGAGAAATGAGAGGAGAATTATTCTTAGCCCGAGTAGCTTGTTCAGCCATTTGCTGAGTCTCAGGATCCCAAGGAGAGGGTCCCGGTTTGTGCAGAATTGTTGGTTAGCTTCTGTGGGTGACCTGTGCCTCCTGGTTTTGAAGAACCCCTGGGACCTCAGTTAGAGTGGATGATGGTCAGAATGCTGGGTTAGGCTTTGTTTGGGGGCCGTAGAGAGGGCTTAGCTGTAAGAGTGCTTGAGCACACAGACACTAAGTTTAAAAAATAGCTGTTGCTTTCCAAAGAGAAGAGTTTATTTGAGAATCAGGATAGGATATGTGATACATATGTCATACATACAGTTCTGCAGCACATGATGGGACCAGGCAGGAGCTTGAAGGCTGTATATGGGAAACATACATGTGAGATTGTCATCCCATAGCTCACAGCATACCTGTGACATCAAATGGCTCAGAGCCCGGTGACAATTCAAAGTTGCCTGAAGGTGATAATTGAAAAGTCAGTGTGGAAAGAGAAGTGTGACACTTGCCTGAGAGGCTCTGCTTGGGCTTAAAGGAAGGGAGGTCAGACAACAGAGGGAAAGAAGGGCATGGGGCACTGTGACGGGAGAGGAAAGACCCACTCATGGGATGGGTCCTCCCTCGGGTGATGATGTGACTGCCTAGGGAGCAGCGTTTCCAGGACTTGGGCCCCTGTCATAGGCCCATCTTTAGGATTCTAGAGATTGATATGGAAGGAACCTTAGGAGCTTCAGTGTGATGCCCTGGTCTGGGAATTGGAAGCGGGATGCGCAGGACTTAGATTCCAGTTTATAAAACCAAGCGTATTGTACGGGCTATCCAAAGCTGAGTGTCGGGGATTCAATGAAGCCAACCGTGCATCTTCTGATGGAGCAGCCAGGGCTTGCTGGACTCAAGCAGTCCCACAATCACACAAATGAGAGGCTATGTCAGGAGTAGAATCCAAGTCTTTCAAGAGCAGCCTCCACGGTAAATAGAATTTGGGATAATAAGCATAGCTTCGGGTATTTGTGAGGCATGCTTCAGTATCTGAGGGGTCCCCACCAAGTTCTCACACAACCAGGCCCATTACTTGGCCTCCCTAGGACTGGCCCTCCTCAGGAACACAGTGAGATACTGTCACTACCATACAGCCTGAAGTTAAATGGGTCTACATGCTGGCTGTAAACACTGTGTTACTCACTCCTGACCAAACAGACAGGCATGCACCCACCCCAAGCACAGCTTCTATGTGTGAACTAGGGCCTTGGACTTGCTGTATGAAAGAAGGATGCTTCATATTCCAAAATGGATCCCAAAAGTCACAAGACACAGTGACTGCGCTCAGTGTCCCCACCCCGTCCCTTTCCCTCAGAAGAGCCAGGTCAACATCTGTCTCCTGGAGACAGCAGAGATGCTCTGTGAGAAGAAAACTGTCTCTCAGCCTGGCACAGCCTCATCAGCTGGAGCCCTGGACATTTCCATGGAATAGGAGAGGCAGCCCCACTATGCTGAGGCTCCTTGCTGCTCTGGGCACACCATAGATGCGCCTATTTCCTCCTCTGTTCTACTGATTCTGGGGGAAAGTCAAGTCAAAAAACAAACATTTATTGAGTACCTACTACATGCCAAATGCTTTCTGTTTATATTGATCTTTCCAGCCCCAGTTGAGGCTCCAGTCTCTTTAGACTCTGCAGTCTGGGCCAGAAGAGATACATCATGTGATTAATAACAACCATTAAATAACTCCCCGCTGAGGACTAGCAGTACCTCATGCTTAGATAAAGGCTCTTGCTGTCTAGATCAGTCTATCCTGTTATATGTGAAAACCAAGGAGTTGAAACAGCTAAGGGCCATGGGGTGAGCAGACAGAGTTGGGTTGAACTCATGCCCAAAGCCCAGTCCACGGTGACTAGTTAGGTGTGTGAGACGCGTTGGGAGTGAGGTGTGAAGGCCTGGGTCCCTGCATCAGGGAAGATGAGCAGATACAACATGGCTTTCTGGGGTGAGGCCAAGGCTTGTAGTAGAAAAGGAAGGACACTGACCTGGCAGCTCACTCCATGAACTCCCAAAAGGCTTCTGGGCTCTTCCCAAGTCCTCACTGCTGGACTAGAATTACCCAGCCTGGGAGTTTAGATCAGGAACTCTGCTGCTGCTCTCCAGACCAGTGACCCTAGCCTTGTCCCTTAGCTTCTCAGAGCCTCAATCTGGGTCTTGCAGAAGGAGACACATTACCTGATGTCTGAGGTGCCCTCAGGATCAAGTAGGTTAACAGGTGTTAAAAGGCATCTGCCACACAAGAGGCGCTCGAAGGAGGTGGGGCTCCCCAGGAAACTGCTATCCTCCATCAAAGGCTGGGTCTCTCTATAAATGGAAACTGTGCTTTTGTTTCTTGGCCACCCAGACCCGAATAATCACACAGAAGCTGTATCAATTACAACATTGTTTGGACAACGGTTTAGGCATATTCCTACCTTATATCTTAAATTAATCCATTTCTATTAATCTGCGTACTACACGAGGCTGTGGGCTACTGGTAATATTCTGGCATCTTTCTTCTTCAACAGCTACATGGTGTCTCCTTCGACTCTGCCTATTCTCTCTATCTCTGTTCAGATTTCCTGGCTTTAATCTGCTAAACCATTGACCAAAACAGCTTATTTCATTAACCAATTAAAGCAACACATACACAGAAGGACTTCCCACATTGTCTCCCTCTTAGGGAAACCTGATGCACTGATGTAATATAATAATGCCGGCTCTGCATCTAGAGCACCTGGGTTAGAATGCCCTCGCCACTATTTCTTCTGTCTGCTCTTAGATACGACTCTCTTTACATGCATACAGCCAAGACACTGCCTGTGTGCAGCGTGGGCCAAATGCTTAGTGTGTGCTTCTCCGTTTGCCACTTGCTTTACATAGAACCAAAAAGCTGAGTGTCAGAGCTGTGTATGCTGGGAACACCCGGTGTGGGAGACTAGCCTTGTCCCAGCTTCCTGACCGTGGGGAGGAAGATTCATGTCACCAAGAATCAAGCCTCATGTCAGAAAGCCAGGTGTATGGAAGGGGGGTTAGACAGAAGGGGTCTGTGACAGACGGCACGGAGAGCAAGGTGTGAAGGTCAAGGAAGATCACGAGTACTGGAAAAGCTTTCACCTTCCCATTCCCCCTTAGGCATCCGCAGTGTTCGTCACCATATTAAAGACTCCGGAAATGAAGCAAAGAAGACACCCAGCTATTTCATCTAACCCGAGTTTTCCCAAATTGTTCTGACTACAGACTATTTTTCCCTGCAGAAGACCTTTTAATCATCCTTTTAAAATTAATGTTCTGCCAAACACATTCTGGAGACCTGAACTCTGCTAGCAATTTCTCTGCAATTAGCTGTCTTTGGCAGTCCCAGGCAAGCGTCTTTCATCTGGTTATTCCTTAGACCAGGGTGACAATAGTGCTGGTGGGCGCTGCATCTCCAGGTGGCCCATTCACTCATCCTGCCTTTCCTCCACGTTATTGATCGCTTCTCTTTCCTGAAAGTCTTCCCAGCTACAGTTCCTCCTGTCCCTGTCTTTTTCAGAGAGATGAAAGGGACCCTTTCAGGGGCAATGAATCCAGGTGAATTACACAGCAGGTGCAGCCAAGCCTGACTGCTTCCCCGAGGCAGCTCCAGGCATCCAAGCCTGTGCTGGGAAAGCAAGCAGGGCTCTCTTTAGAGGCAGGCAAAGCTTGGTGCTATGCCAGGTGGCAGAGGCATCCCAGGCACTCTTTAACCAGCCCTGGTCAGTAAAAACGCTGCAAATCTCAGTGTGACCCTAAAAGCCAAGTGAAACCAATCCACTGTCACCAAATGACAAAAGGAAGGTGCAGACGGTGACCTTGAGCAGAGGCAGAAGGTGGTCCTTACTTCATACATTCCAGTATGGGGAAGTAGTAAATACACACACGCTCCCTGAAATGAAATGGCAGGTGCTTCGTGAACCCAGGCACCCGATGAACTTGCATTTGGACTCTAACCCCGGCAGCACACTATATTATTGTGGTCTTTAAGCCTTTGCTTTCTCGCCTACAGATCTCATGAGGATTGTTGGGGAGGTGGCAGTGCCAGCCACTTCTGTCTCCCTTGTTCCCTGCGATCCACACTGAGCAATTAACATCCTATTATAAATCACTCATAAGATGGTCCTATCAGAGAGAGAGGGATAGGAGTGGGGGAATAGGAGTTACATCCAGGGAAAAGTAAAAAGGCCTGGGAATTGTAGAGAAACTCAAAAATGTCCAGAGACAGGCCCCTAAGCATGCTAACCACATGAATGAACACGGGAGGCTGGCGGGTGCACAAACTAGAAAAATCTGGGGAAGCATGGGCCAAAGGCCTTGGAGAGCCAACTTCTGACATCACAGCTCAGGGTAAGGCGTAGACCTCTGGAGTACAATGTGAGCGGGAAACCACTCCTTTGACCCTGGCAATAATGTTTTCCTGTTCCGGCCTCAGATGACCACCTGGTCAGAGAATGTCCTGCCTCATCTCCCTCAAGTATGCCCGAGGAGTGCCACACAGAACTGCACAGCTCCGGGCTTAAAGGGATCTGCTTCACTCGACTTCCTCAGTCCACAGGCAGTCCAGAGGCACAGGAAGACACTTGTCCCGTTCAGTGTAACTGGAACCTGTTCTCCTGAGTGTCATCTCTTTGCTCTGCCCTATGCCCATGCTCTGGGTCCCTGAATGTCAGCACCTGGCAAAAAGCCCCGGGTGCAGAGTTGAACCCCAAGTGAAGAATTTTTCTAAGAGTCCAATTTCATTCCAACACCCCCCCCACCTCCTTGAACATCTTGTCGGTATACCAGACTTTCTGTAATGTGGCAGTGAGACAGCCTGGAGGCCGGAATTGAGTTCTGAGAGGCAGAGCAGGGTTATCCAAGGCTTCAGAGAGCCACCACAGAGGTACTACTTAACTCTCTATTGTACCTGGTGTGGTTAACATAGACTGACAACAGGCATGTATTGTCTATGCTAATGTCTGTTCCAAACTCTAGCTCTATACAGCGTTACATAATTTGTTTATTTACATTTAATTTAAATTTATTTTTTGAGACTTATATGCATGAATATTATATTTACATAATTTCTACCTCCCTCCCCCATCTATTTCTCTCTATTCTCTCTCTCTCTCTCTCTCTCTCTCTCTCACACACACACACACACACACACACACACACACACTCAGCACATATCCTGCTGAGTCCATCTAGCGTTGCTCATGTGTATACGTGTCTGGGACTTCCTGCTTGGGATTGAACAACCTATCAGGGCCTCCTTGTCCTGGAGACAACAGATTCTCCCTCTCTCAGCAGACATGGATTCCCTCTAGCTCTTCACTGAGGGGTGGGGCCTTGAGATCTCCCCTGTCCCCATAGGTACGCCAACTAATTGTGTTACCAGCTGATAGTGTAAACAGGCATGGCTGTTTAGGCAGCCCCGCTGTCGCTATTCCATGGATGTAGCTCCTCTTTCATAGAAGACACTATCCAGCAGCCAGTGTCTGAATCGCAGACAAGGGTGTGGCAAGATTTGTAATAACCTTTTTCTAAATCTTCCTTCTTTGTGGAAGTATGTAATTACTGCTAATTACTCCATGCCAAGACTTACACTCTGTACTCTCCCCCAATTGTCCGATGTGTCACCGAGGAAACTGAGGTGAAGATTAGCAACTTGACCTAGCAGAATTATATAGAGGATTATGCGACTTTGGACACCCATTCTTAACCAGGTCACAGCAAATTAGCTTGACCCAGTAATACATCAGCTGACATACAGGAGGCATTCCTTAATTCTGGATACTTTGACCACATTAGATAATAGCTATCAGTAATTTAAATAAGTAAACAATGTGTAAAACCCTGGAATTAGAAATAATACATCTTAAATTATGACATATGTATTTCTTAGATATTTTTTATTTTTTTATTTTTTGTCTGGTTTTGTTTGCTTCACCGGTCCTAACCCAACCCAGTGGGTAAAAGTGATGATTCCTAAGATGTAAAGAAAGAATTGGGGGGCTAATCATGGAGAGCTGGGAAGGGAACAATTACCCAACATTCATAAGGCTTTAGGTTTGGGCCCCAGCACCGCGCAAACCAGCAATCAACCGTTTTAAAAGAGGACTCGGGTGAGGGGATGTTTCGGTCGCCATTCCTCGCAGCAGCTCATTATTTGTGTGAGACCCACAGCTGATGTTTTCTGTTGTACTCGGAGTCCTCATAGGATGGTCCGTGGACAAACAGGAACTGGGGCATGTGCTTGGAGACCAGATGTGTTACTAGATCCCCATGTGACTTGAGGCAAACAGGAGACAGTTGGGTAAAGTTTGCCCTGAGAACCTCTTCATTTGCTCTGGTGCAAACGCACACGGCCTGGGCACAGACTCGTACATCAATGAACTCCCCATAGACAGTCAGTGCCAGCCACTGGAGTCCCTTCTCAAGGCATGCATTAAATGTGTATTACCCCTGTACTGATTCTACGGCGACTCCTGAGAGGTTTGTGTCCTCTCTTCATCCTGGAATTGTTTCTCCTAAGGCACTCACGGCCGCTACTTTTAAAACTTTTTCTGACTATCTTAGAATTAGAGAAGGCTTGAAGCTAAAACCAGAATGTCAGTAATCCTCAGATCTGATCTCCTCTCCACATCATGCATGCTCAGGCCGTTATTCAAAATAAGCTGACAGGGGCATCTCGGGCTCTTGGGATGGAGGAAAAGCACCACTCCCTGTACATTCTTATGATTCATTTCTACAGTCACTTGGGTGTCCTGCCAGCTGTCCTAAAGATGGCTGCATTCTCTGATCTTTGCCCATTATACACCCTATATCCCAAGGCTCCCAGGTGGCCAGAAAACGGAATGACAGTGAGGGGAGTTTGGAGGCCACCTCAGGAAAGAGGTACTCCCAGAAGAATCCCAGGAACTGGTGGCAACTTCCCAGATCCTAACCCATGTGCTCATTCATACAGGGGCTCAGCAATCAGAGGAACTTCCCAGAACACAGGGAAGGGTTCCCAAGACACTGCAGACAGTGACCTTGTCACTGTAAGAAGGCAGTTAGCATTGTGGTGCTGGGAAAATTAACTTTCCCTAGTGGCTAGACTTGGCTGTGCCCTCCCCTCCCCTCCCCTC
>NC_022018.1:58041732-58043252 GCF_000317375.1 Microtus ochrogaster
CCAGCTTCACATTCCTATATAAACCTGCTATTTCAGCCATGTGCTCTCTTGCTTCTCTCTTTGCCCTCCTTCTCTCTTCCTCTCCTCTTCCCCTCCCCTCCTCTCCTCTCTTCTTTTCTGGTTCCTGATTAAGATAACTGATATTTTCTTTTCCTTTCTTTCCTTTGCATATTTTCTTCCTTCTACAATCAGTGTTAGGAAAGCTGTAGCCTTTATTTGGATTTATTGGTTTTTCAATTAGTGAGATAATCCCCAGGAACCACAGTGAACCAACCTAGCTGTTGTCACCTTAGTTTGGGGTCCATGTTGGCTCCTTCATTTTTTTATTGCATGTATAATCTTGAGGAACGCTGGCCAGTTACTCTGAAGAATTTCCCCAGACTGGGTTTGTCTCACTGTTAGACGGGGCACAGGTGTTCTGGAAGATGACAGAGACTCCACACACTGCCGCTAATAAACGGACCCTTCCTCATCTGGAGGGTGTAGTAGCTCTTCACTGCAGAGTCACTCTGTTCCCTTTTACTACTCCCCTTTAAATATGAGCCGCTCAACATAGCCCACCCTGAGTAGGCAGAACATAAATTAAACATGAAGAGTCGTTAACTGGTATCTTTTTTTGTATATAAGGAGTTGATGTGGGATTCCCCTCTGTATGCTGTAAATATCATTGGCTAATAAAGAAACTGCCTGGCCTGATAGGATAGAACTTGTGTAGGTAGGGAAAACTAAACTGAATGCTGGGAAAAGGAAGGGTAGAGTCAGAGAGAAGCCAAGTAGCCCTGCTGGAGACAGATGCCAGAACTTCAGCTAGTAAGCCACAGCCACATGGCGATGCACAGATTACTAGAAATGTGTTAAATTAATATGTAAGAGATAGCCAATAAGAAGCTAGAGTGAGTGGGTCAAGCAGTGATTTAAATATAGTTTCTGTGTGATTGTTTTGGTTCTGAGTGGCCAGGACGAACAAAAGGCTTCCTCCTACAAGGAATCTCATGTGGGGTAGTGATTGTGGGGCTCTTGCGTGAGTATGTCCTGTGAGCATAGGTGCCCAGGACAGCCAGAGAATATTAGATTCCTCAGATCAGAAGTTGTAGGTAGCTGTAAACTGGCAGACATGGATGCTGGGAATCAAACTCAGGTCCTCTGCAAAAGTAGCAAATGTTCTTAGCCACTGAGTCACCTCTCCAGCCCCAAATGGTTATCTTTCTAAATTTAATTTTAAGTTTATTTTTGTGCTATTTAAAAATATGATTTCTTTTTTCATATCACCCTGATTTGTAAAGATTTGGTATGTAATTTACTTATTAAGCCATTCTGTATATTTTTTGAAATTTCTTTGTTCAAAACCACATCTGTTGTTATTTCATCTTTTCCTTTCTAGCTCTCACACATAAATTTTCTGCCTTACTAGACTAGCACTTGCAGTATAGTGTGCAGCTGATGTAGCTTTACCATGTATTATTGCCTCATTCTCAAAGCTTTAAGTAGATCATGGTGTCTCTTCACAGCAATAGAACATG
>NC_022018.1:58043472-58045557 GCF_000317375.1 Microtus ochrogaster
AACATGGAAGACAGTGGTGCTGAGAACAATGTAGATTATTGAAGTGAGAACCCACAAAAGTCTATTTAACAATGTATTGGGGTGCAAAGGAAAAACAAACTTGCGAATGCAGAACAGAGTGGACCCCTGCTGCTGCCCCAGGTGCTGCTGGCCTCTTGCTCTGCCCAAGGGCGATGAGAACCAATTGCAAGGCTTGTCCTGTCTCCGACCACCCAAGTGATAGAGCGTGCAACCCCCTTCTCAGTTTTATCTGCTCACATATTCAGAGAAAACCATGTCCATAGGGAAAGCAACCCCAAAGGTCATTGGCTAAGCAGATCAAGCTCCCACAACAGACCATGATGGTCTAGTTCAAGAGTTTCAAAGAAGAAGATGATTAGAAAGTGGCCTGTAGACCGTCCTTGTGATATTTTAACAAAGAATGTGGAAGCTTTCTGCTCTTATCCAAAAAATATGCCTGAGGCTAAATTTATTAGCTAAATATTAATTTATTTGCTAAATTAGCAAATCTACTTTGCCAGAGGGTTTCTCGTTGTTGATTTCTTAGTTTTCTTTGTGCACCTATATCTTCTTATTTCTGTGGTCATCAAGGCATCTGAACTCAGAAAACAAAGTCAGAGCCCCAATCTGTGACAGCCTTGGGTACTAAAGAGACGAGCTAAAATATAATGTTCTGAGTATGGAGCTGAGGCCTCAGATACCAGCACTCAGATCCAGAACTGCCAATCAGAGAGCAGGGGTGCTTTTGTTTCACTTGGGCCTCTGGCCTCCTGCTTGGGCCTGCGGTCAGATGCCTTGGTGACCACAGAAATGGGATGAATTTGAATAAAAACATTGGATTTTGTGAGCACAGGTGAGGTGTTCTAAGGAGGCTCTGTCAGCACTGGCCTCCTGTGGTTGTTTAGAGAGAAAAATGAGGGTACTTAGTAGTGATTTAATTATACAGATTGCAATGGCTTGCTTTGTGATCGATTTTATATGTTCAAAGAGTCTTTAAGGCGCTTATTCTTAGTGGGCAACCCGCCGCAGCATTGATTTCTGTGAGGCTGAGGGTACCTGGAGAGATGCCAGTCCAGCTGGACAGAATACACTGGGAGTGGACATGGATCCTTTCCAGGGTGGCTCTGGGAGGAGGATGTTGGCTGTGGAGTAAGCAAGGGATCTGGTTCAAGGCAGACTGCTCAGGATAAAGCCAGTGTGGTCTGCTTGTGCTCCTCAAGCCCAGCACTGAGACAGGGACATCCCTCATCTCTGCTCCTAGTCGCCAGGCTAAGTGGGCATCAAAAGATTATACAGGCTCAAATCACATGGTCCTGATGCTGCTTATATTTACAAATATAAAAATACATGATTAATGCTAACAGTGACTGCCTTTTAGTGAATGGTCTGTTATAATCTAAAATTTTATATTCAGAAATGGATTGGTATAGCAATATTCCCATTTTTAGGATCATACTTAACCTTGGAAAGCTACTGAAAAAAAATATAAATGCTATATAACAAACTACAGCATCGAGCGAGCTGCACATTTAAAAATCAACTGCTGTGAAATGAGCAAATACGGTTAAGTAAGATAAAATGATTGCTGGCATAGTTAGAGCATGAAACTTAAGTCAGGTTTTAAATTATAAGGGTTTAGAGATGGGGAGATGATTCAGTGGTTAAGAACACTTGCTATTTTTTAAATTAATTAATTGATTAATTTTTAAATTAAAAATACTTTTGCAATATGATTAGGTAGTGGTTTTCTTCTTTTCAGTGTCTTACAACTTCTCCACCTTCCTGCCCACCAACTTTATGTTCTCTCTCTCATTGAACAAAACAAAACAAAAAATAAAACACAAAAATGTAAGTAAAAACAAACAAGCAAAGGAGACAAAAATGCTAAAATAAAGCAAAATGAAGCAAAAAGTTCACACACATACACACACACACACACACACACACACACAGCAACCATGGAAGTTGTCTTTTTGTTGGCCAGCTACTAAAATTTAATTTTAAGTTTATTTTTGTGCTATTTAAAAATATGATTTCTTTTTTCATATCACCCTGATTTGTAAAGATTTGGTATGTAATTTACTT
>NC_022018.1:58047132-58048147 GCF_000317375.1 Microtus ochrogaster
CCCTGGAACTAGTATTACCATGTGGGCCACCATGTGAGTACTGGGAACAGAACCCAGGTCCTCTGTAAGAACAGCAAGTGCCCCTAATGACTGAACAATCTTTCTATTCCCTGGAGTATTTATATTAACCAGAAACTGGAATAAACATCTGTGTAAACATCACAGGAAGAAGAGGCAGTTAAAAATGAAAGTGTTTGACAATTTGCCCAAGTCAGACTCTGTAATCCTTAAAATATTAAGTGCTTAACACTTCAGTGCTTCTCAATGGAGGCCCGCTAACTCTACCGTGATGGGAAGTAGCGATCAAACCAACACTATACATTAGTAATATTATAGGGTTATGTGCCAAGTTTCAGCGGGAACCATAGATGTAAGTAGAGCCTTCAGTCTAGCAGACTGAATTGCTTAAGTGCTTGTCCATTATGATTATAGTGCTATAGTGTGTAGAGAGATTTCATCACGGCTGAACTTCCTCTCCCCTTCCCCACTCAGTGCCAGAAGGAAAAAAAAACAGGATAAAGGTAGTTTTCATTTTGTCTTAGTTTTTTAAAACTAGATTTTAGCCAAAAGCTGAGAAGTGATAATTCTTTAAAGACTTGTTTTTATTATACGTGGACATGTATATATCTCTGCATAGGTGTGTACACTTGACAGCAGCTGCCCATGGAGTGCAGAAGAGGGTGTCTGATCCCCTGGAACTGGAGTCACAGGCAGGGAGAACTACTTGACTTGGCGTCTGTGAACCAAACTCAGGTCCTCTGCAAGAGCAGTACGTGTTCCTAATCACTGAGTGGTCTCTGCAGCCCTGAGTGGCTGATGTAGTGTGAGCCTAGGCCTACACCAGGCCTCAGCTCTTATTTACGACTGGCTTACCTCTTATGAGTTGTGCAGGTAGGAGACAGAAACAAAGGGAGGAGGATGGAGACAGGTATTCCAGACCCACCTGACTAAGACCACAAGAAACAGATTCCCTAGATTCAAGGGTTAGTGATGGTTATGGTCCCCACTTTCCCAT
>NC_022018.1:58048532-58060087 GCF_000317375.1 Microtus ochrogaster
GTGTGTGTGTGTGTGTGTGTGTGTGTGTGTGTGTGTGTGTGTGTGTTAAATAGGGATTTATGAGACTGGCTTATAGGATGCAGTCTAACCAGGCACTTCCTCATTCTGAAGACAGAGAACCCAGTAATTCCTCAGATACTGCAGCTGCCTAGTCTGGAGCTGAGGCCTGGAGGATTCCTGGAGAGCTGCTGGTCTTTAATCTACATTAAAAGCCTTTTTTTAGGGTTAGGAGGCAAACAGACAAGAGGCAAAGCCTGCTTTCTTCATGTCCTTCTATCTGGGCAGCTACCAGGAGCTTCCTTCGACACGTATTGTATCTACCAAGAGGTGCCATCTTCAGTTAGGTGGGTTGCTGTGGGTTAATGCTTTTGTACAATGTAAATATTTGTCACTCATTTGGCTTAATAAAATGCTGATTGACCAGTATCCAGGCAGGAAGTATAGGCAGGGTGACCAGACTAGGAAAATTCTGGGAAGAGGAAAGGCAAAGATGCAGTCATCACCCAGACACAGAGAAAACAAAATGAGAATGCCTCACTCAGAAAAGTACCAAGCCATGTGACCAAACTTAGATAAGAATTAGGATTAATTTAAGCTGTAAGAGCTAGTTAATAAAAAGCCTGAGCTAATAGGCTAAACAGTGAATAATTAATATGAGCTTCTGTGTATTTCTTTGGGACTAAACTGCTGTGGGACTGGGTGGAGCAGAAACTTCTGTCTACAGTAGGTCTTCCTGCTTCAAATAATCAGACTAAAATAAAACCCTTCACAGAAGTGCCTAGACTTGCAGTGGTTCTCAGCCAGTCCCTCTGGGGGTCAAATAACCCTTTCACGGGAGTCACATATCAGATACCCTGCATGTCAGATATTTATATTGCAATTAAAACAGTAGCAAGATTACAGTTATGGAGTAGCAATGAAATAACTTTATGGGGAGTGTCACCACAACATGAGGAACTGTATTAATGCTATTCATGGGTTTCAGCATTAGGAAGGTTGAGAACCACTTCCCTAGAGGCTTGTGTTTTAGTTGATTTCAGATGCTGTCAAGGGGACAACCAGAGTTAGCTGTCATATGGGACTTCAAAGACTGTGTTCTGTCATTCTAGTTTCCTTGAGAACTGAGACACCCAGCCGTTCTGCAAAACAGAGTCCAGCTCTAGCCATGAACTATAACCTCAACCCATACATTTTTATTTTCTTAAATCATGTTTGAAATTAAAACAATTTTATGGCTTTTTTTTCTGGTCCTGTCAACACACATTGATTGAGCCTCTTGTCATCCATAGGTGGAACATGCTCGCCAATCATAGTGAACGCTTTCTGATATTGCAGATTTGCCTTCTAGTTGTGAAGCTGGGCCTTGGGGTAGTATTAGTTCTCTGAAGGAAAGACCAGACAGAAAGTGAATGGCTCACCCTGCCCTGTCAGGTGTGAAGGCCAGAGTGAGGAATATTGCCTACCTCCACCCTATCAAGCAACTTCTGACCACTTTGCAACCCAAGCTACTCCTTGACTAGGCTTGGTGTCAAGGCCATCAGATGGGAAAAACTCAGCCTGGTCTACAACTGTGATGAAAAACTATTCATTTTGTAGGAATGGTTGTGAGGAGAGAGAGGTGTATTGGCCAAGGTCACTTGTTCGTTTCTGGCTGCCCAGACCTGGAATAATCACTCCAAAACTGTATTAAATAACGGCTTGGCTTATTAGCTTATGCATATTTCTAATTAACTCTTACATCTTGAATTAACCCATTTCTACTCATTTGTGTATCACCACATGGTTGTGGCTTACCAGCAAGGTTCTGGGGCATCTGTTCCCGGTGGTGGTTACATGACTTCTCCTGACTCCACCTACTTTTTCTCTATATCTCTTTCAGCCTGGCTTTACTTGGCTAAGGCATTGGCTGAAAGCAGCTTTTTTTTTTACTTTATTTATTTATTAGATTTTTTAGAAAAAAATACCAATCCAAATTCCCATTCCCTCCCCTCCTCCCATACCCTCCACATAAGCTCCCACCCCACCCTCATCTAATCCTAAGTGAGGGCAAGGCACTTTGCTTTGTGGAAGGTTCAAGGCCCTGCCTACTACATCTAGGCTGAGCATGGTATATATCCAAAGAGACTAGGATCCCAAAAAGCCGGTACATGTAGTAGCGATAAATCCCAGTGACACTGTTAGTGGGCCCTCAGTCTGCCCCAGCCATACAACTGTCAACCACATTCAGAGGGATTAGTTAGATCCTATGTTTGTTCCTTCCCAGTCCAGCTGGAGCTGGTGAGCTCCCATTAGCTCAGATAAGCTGTTTCAGTGGATGAACCCTTCATGGTCTTGACCTCTTTGCTAATATTCTCATTCCATCCATTCTTCAGTTGAACCTTAGGAGCTCAGTCCAGTGCTCTGATACTCTGCCTCTACAGTTTCCATCTGTTGTTGGGTGAAGGATCTATGGTGATTTTTAAGATATTCATCAATCTGACTGCAGGGCAAGGCCAGTTCAGGTACCCTCTCCTCTATTGCTTAGGATCTTAGCTGGGGTCATTCTGAAAGCAGCTTCTTTATTAACCAATTAAAAAAAACCCCAAAACAAAAACAGACAAAAAGACTTCCCACATCAGAGGTGGAATACTTTAGTTTGGTCAAAGGTCTTTGTGTGACAGTAGCACATGGGCAGACATACGGACACTTGAATGTGCCCTCGTTCTTCCTTCTGGGCCCCACATGTTGTACGTTTGTAAATTCTCAGTGCCTACATGCCATTTAGTTTGTTTTTCCCTTCTGAATCGTTCTGTCAGGGTGAGCATTTGGAGGGAAAGAAATGTGTCTTGCATGTCTCTCACATCAAGGCGCTGAGTAAATTTTTCCTTCTGACATCTTAGTAAGTAGCTAAATGTCTGTTTTGTTCCTGGGCCTTTGTAGTTACCCAATAAATAAAAATCTTACATTATTGTACAGACAGACAGACAGGCACACACACACTCGGGGGGTGGGGAGAGGGAGGGAGGTAGCCATTGCATTTAGGAGAATTGAACTGACAAGGTATCAGGAGTAACTCAGAGCTTTACATATAACCTCATGTCAAGCTTGACAGCAAGTCAGTTTCTCCATGGCATCTGTCAAGTCAGGCTTCACTCTGAATCATCGTCACGTCTTCCACACATCACTCTCAGTGCACAGCTAGCCATAGGGTTTCCTTGGTACCCGAGCACATTTCCTTTCGTAATATATTGGCTAGGGCTCATGTTTAGAAGAATGGGATAAAATACATCTTCCTGCAAACCCCGACTTCTTGTTGAAGACCAAACACAGAGCAAGCAGAACTGTTGGGGCTGTTTGTGAACAGCTCTGCGCAGTCTGGGGTCTGGAGGGTACAAAGTTCTTGCCAATTTAATATCCTTGTCATTACCAGGCCGAGCTTCAATGACATCATTCCTGTGTCAACACAGTTCTTGTGATGGATGATCTTGCTTGTCAGTGTAACCCACCTGGGAAGAAGAACCACAATTAAGGAGTTGCTTCCATCATATTGGCCTGTGAGCATGTCCGTGGGGCATTTTCTTGGTAGCTAATTGAAGTAGAGGGCCCCGTTTCCTGTGGACAGTACCAGTCCTGTGCAGGTGGGCCTGGGCTATATAAGAAAACTAGCTGAACACGAACCTGGGAGCGAGCCAGTAAACTACATTATTCCATGGCTTCTGACTTCAGTTCCTGACTTTTAGGTTCAGGCTTCCAGCTTCTTCCCTGGCTTCCCGTAATGATGGACTGTGATCTATAAGCAGAAGGAAGATCTTCCTTCCCCAGTTGCTTTAGGTCAGTGTTGTATCACAGCAACAGAGGAAACAACCTGGACAGTTCTCAGCATTTGAGCTCCGCTTAAGCCTCCTAGCAATTTTATGAGACAGATGCTACCGTTTCATTGGGCTTTATGAATTAAGGCACTTGTCATGTTTACAGAGCTGAGGAGCTATAAAACTCACCAGTTCGGTCCCGCACTTCTACTTGCTATGCACTACAGGAACTTGGCTAAAAATTTAGAAACATACAAACAGAGACAGATGGACAGGTGGGGCCACAGGGACATCCTTGAAACAAGAATGCCCCTTTTCTATATCAGGATTCCCTTAGTTCCTGATGCCAGCAGGGCTTCCATTTGTAGCAACCCGACTGTTAAAACCACCTTCTCCCTCAGGCAATCTGGGAACTCCAATTGTAGAAACCTGCTGGTCCTTGCCGCCACAGGAGGTCCACAAGCTTCGAACACACAAAGACAGACACAGAGAGTGACAGAGAGATGGACACAAGGGTCATCCTTGATACAAGAATGCCACTTTATTGAGCTCAGGGGAAGCTTATATAGGGATCCTTAACTGCTAGCCATGCTCCCGCTCACGGGCTCTTTCAGCTGCAGACCCACCAGAACCCACTCTCCTACCAATCAGGGTCTCGTGCTCAGAGCAGCTGCAGCCTACTCAGAGCAGAGGAAAACAAGTTGTTTACAGGAAATTCAGGCTCTGGGTCTGCAGCTCCCACCAGCTCCCACCAGCTCCCACCAGCTCCCACCAGCTCCCACCAGCTCCCACCAAGGAGGGATGGGGTACCCTTGGAATGCGCAGGCTGGCTCCACAGTCCCTGTGCAGTAGTACTGTTCTGAGTCAGGCAGGCTTCTTTGGAATTTGTACACAGCTCAGAACAGTTCCTACAGCAAAGGACCCCATGCAGCCTTCTCTCTACCCAGTACGTTAGCACCTATGAAATATTCTTACATGAACCTGCTGTGGAATAGGACAGACTATGAGGACTCTCCGCAAGGGACATTTGCCCTTCTAAAGCCCTCCATTCAGACCTTAGTGCCTGCATCTGTGCTTATACTAAGTGGATTCTCTCCTTTGGCCAGCCTTGGTGATGGATCCATGAGTCAGCATTTACTTTAAGCTTAGTCAGTTGGAATGTCTTCCCACCGGGAGTTTAGGATAGAGGGAACAATCAGATGGTCAATGGTTTAAGACCTGTGAGGAGAACATGTGGATGTTTCTTCTTGAGGCTGTGTGATCTCTCTTAATGTTAAACCCACTAAGTTTATCCATTTTTCCTGTGAATTTTGTGATTTTTTTGTGTTTTTTTAAGAGTTGAATAATAGAACCCTCATGAAGAGCCTAGCCACATATATCTATATAAACAAATGTTTGTGCGGGTACAATATATCATATAAAAAGAAGAACAAAGGGGTAAATATTAGGAAGAACTACATGTAGGTGATGGACACAGGTCATGAAAGAATATAAAGCTAATTGTTTCTCTAATTTCAACCTGTTCATAGATGGTTCAGGCTTTGGGGGTGGATAACATAGAAGAATATGTTCAACAGTGAAGATGTAACATCCAGTATAACGTTGTGCTGCTTGAGACAGGATGTTCTGCAAACTCATACTTGGCCATTCTCACCATTGCATCAGGCAGATGAAGCCAGCGACTCTTTCTTTGATTATTCTGTGCCCATCTCGAGGTTGTCTCTTTGCCATGTCAACAATTCTCAGAGTCCTAATTAATCTATTGAAGGATTTATTTCCTAATCCAGTGGTTCTGTTTTCATGGCTGGCACATGTGAAGTAGAAGTAATAACAAATAATAAGGGGAAGACTTACATGCCTATTGTGCTGCTGTAACAAGATACCTGAGGCTGGATCATTGATAATAGAAAGAAACTTCTTGGCTTATAGTTCTAGGGACCTGGAAATCTAAGATCTAGGAGCCAAAATTTGGGTTTTCTTAGTATATAATTTTGTTCCACTTCAGAAGCTAAAGAGAAAACCAATAGATCATACGAAGCCTTGTGTAGCCACAGGCATAGAGGGACCAGTGATTGTGGAAGCAGGCATCTCAGGCCTGCTCTCCAGGCATGGCGAATGGAGAGCCGCTGCTGTCCCAAATGGCTCCACAAGGCCCCCTTCATCTCCTCCCCTTCCTTCTTTAGGTTTGAGACAGGGTCTCACTAAGTAGTCTAGCTTGGCTCAAGACTCAAGACAACCCTCCTAGACAACATCCTCCTAAACCTCAGCAATATGTGTCCAGACGGTGGATTTTACCTCCATATTCTAACCCTCTAAGAGAACTCTGTGACCTTGGTGTTTTCTACAAATACACAGGGTTGAGATAAAAGGTGGTGGGGATGGTGGCTGCGTGAGTGAGGAGGACCCTGTATTCCAGCCTCTCTCTGCTCCTTCACAGAAATACCCACTCTCAGTTACAGGTGTAGAAACGGGTCCTAGGGAGTGTGAGTCTTGCCGAGGTGAGCTAGGGTCTCTTTGTTTGCCTGGCTGGTCCTTTCCATTCTGAGGAGCACATGGCATTCTTCTTTCAGTACAGAATGAAAAGCAATTCCACCAAAGTCACAGAGAAAGCCCATCTCCAGTATCCATAGGAACAATGGGTTCAAGGTTGTTAATTCCATCTCAGCTCCCTCCATCCTAATCCAGACCGCTTTCTGGACCATGCCAGCGTATAGAAGAGCAGAGATATCCCTAAAGCTATAAAGATTAACAGGGTTTCATTTATCACAGCGGCTACAGGGATGTGATACCACACCTCAGGCACTCATTCACCCCCCAATCTAAACGGCATAAACAATATCATTAAGAAGACAAACAAAACATAAAATTAATGTGATTTTTGAAATGCCATAGATTTGAGACAAGCTGCAGGCTGGGTCAGCTGAGCCATTTCCTGACTTCTTTCTAAATGATGTAGACTGGGAATTCTTCCCAGGGTGATGAGGGATGGATGCAGACTGTTGTGCTCGGTCCTCATCCCAGTGCCAGCCTGTGGGAGCCAGCTCCATCTGCTCCACCGTGAGAGCTGGGAACTTCTGTTGGTGGCTCTCAGGAGCCTTCCCTTCGTGGCTGATCAGACGGTGTGACGAGCCCAGCTCCTGACTGTGAGTTGACATTTGGAGGTCTGATCATAGGAAAAGTAGACTTCAATATCAAAGGGGCTTTCAGGGTCCCCACAGAATTTGGTCAATTTTATGACCATTTCTCCAGCAGCCTCCTTTGTCCTTTACCTGATATGGTTCTCTGGGCTACTCAGAAGGGTTGAGAAGCCTGGAAGCCCTCTTGACTTCTTCTGGGTTGTTCTAGCACAAACTTAACACCAATAAGCAACCATACAGCCGCAGAGTGCGTACTGGCAAATATTAAAGCTACGTTGCTCCTATTTCAAATAACGTTCTGTAGCCATTATAGCTTGTGACAATATGTGTCAGAAGCAGCATCTTGCTTAGACTGGTGACACCCTGCTGAGAATGAGGGTGCCCTGGGGCTGAGTCTACCCCCTGGGGGAGGACCAGAGACTAAACTGACTTACACGAGGCAGAAGAATAGCAGGGAGACTGTGATCTGGTCTGGAAAGCCCTGTAGGAAGACTGCAGAGTGGTCATACGTAGAGAACAAGTTGACAAAATAGAAGACTGGACCACCCCATCCCATCCTAGCTGAAATAGTCTAGATCCAGACATCTGCGCAAATGTAGTGAGGGCCCAGAGATACACCACAGTGCATTGAGGTTACCTGTGGCTCGTGGGCGGGGCCTTCAGAAGCTCCTAATACATATGACACAGGAATTTGTAAGTAGAACTGTATCTAACAGGTAAAGCTTGTTCCAGGAAGCCTGCACTAGCTACACAAATGATCACCAAACTTGTGTTAGGTGATATCAACTCCCTTTCTCTTTGTAGAGGGGATCTTTATGCTCCTAACTTTGTCTGGTTTGGATTCCCTTCTTCCTTGGAAGTAGTGAACTCCCCTGCTCTGTGCTAACTGCTTGCCTTTCTCCAGTTCTTTGTTCTGGGACATAAGAATTGGGAACCCCCTTGGAGGTGAGTATTGAATCTATGCCCACTGATACCGTCACGGTAAAATCTTCACGCCGTCCTGCTCTGGTGCTTTTCGTGAGTTGTATGACTGCTACAGAACCATGAAGAAACACGAGATTCATCCTCCAGTTTGTCTGAGCTATAGAGAAACCCATTTTGATTTGCTGGGTGAAACAAGACCATCACGCTGTAGTAACAAAGACACGAGACCAGAGAAAGTGAGGCAGTTTTGATTTTATGATTCTGCAGTCACAGGCAGTGGTCTAGAAGAGAAAAGGCAAAAAATGGCCCTTCTGATAATTTGGTACAAGGTGATTTTTCTTAAATTCCTAAACATATTTCTTTGTCACCCTGAATTCCTCATTGGCTGAATTCTTCAGGGAGGTACATACACTCTTCCTGGTGTCCAGCATTTCTTCCTTCTCCAGTTCTTCATCCTATTGGCTCAGGACATAAAGACAAAGCCTTAATTAGTGAATATTCTGGGGATTGAGATTACCTCCCATTTCTAAGAAGTGGATTCAGTCACATCACAGACCGACTGTGATTTTTCAAACCTAGGATGACGTGGGAGCACTCGACAAGCAGGTGTCACTTCCAGCTATGGAGGACAGAACTCCTGCTTCTCCGTGACTCTCTTGTGTCTCTGATGACACCTCACACTGAAGCTGAATCCTAATGATTTATTTTTCACATTAGCTAGTTTACATTTTTAAATTTTCTTTGAACTACAGAGCATGTAAAGCAGAAGGAAATGGACCCAAATGGGCAGTGACAATCCTAGAGGCAGAGTGGAGTCGTGAGTGCAGAGGCCTTCTGTGAGGGTGAAGAGCGACTGAAATAGCTATTGGTAAAAAAGTCAAATGGTATCTCACTCGGTTTTGCAAAGCTGCTTCCAGGACTGGTTCCTTTGTCCCCTTAGGTGACCCACCCAGACTACAACCAGACTTGTAGAGCAAACTCCCTGTCTCTGGTATCTCCAACATACTGGGACAGACCTACATCCCAATATGTCGGTTAAAAGAAAAAGCAAAGAATTGGGGGTGTTGAGAAAGAGAAAAATAGAGGAACCCAGCAACCCCAAGTTTGTCTTTGGGGTATTGAAATGAATTTAAGGTTTCAATAAAGAAAGAAGTCGGGGAGGGGACAGGGAACAAGAGGAATGTGCAATTTAGTCTCTCTGATCTAGGTGGGGCTGGTTGGTCACTGTCTAAACACTGGTTCTACAAAGAGTCAAAGATGTCTTTAATGTTTCACAATGTGGAGTATAAACTGGTCCCCGTGAGATGAGCACTTCCACTCCAGGGCACGAGCCCACTCTTGTGGTAACTGTCCTTGTGGTGAGGGTCTTTCCTGTGACACTGTTGACCAGCCTAAGTAGCATTTGCCCTGCCCAAACCAGCCTGCATTAGCACGTGTGTAAAGTACTTCCTCCCTGAGCCAACCTAAGGCCTGCCGCTGCTACACCCAGAGAAGCCAAGGAGGGAAGAACAATGCAACAGAGTCTGCCGCCTGAACCTAGGGGATCTTGGGAGGGGGTAAGAGGCCTGCCCATTCCCTCAATAAATTAATTGGCTTTTGCTACTTACCTGACTCCTAGAGTCTATGTAGTTGACTCTGCACCTTTTTGCCCCCTCCCCCAAGGGGTATCCATGTAGGGTTGCCCCCAACACTGTGCCACTCTGCCCTTCCTGGGACCTCAGGACAATGACTAACTGTTTTGTTCAGTCTTTAGAGGGGTGCAATACAATTGGCTATGAGACGGGCTTCCTTCACTGCACTAAGCTGCATCTGTGGAGAGCCATGCGGATAACAGAGCCAGGACAAAGGAGACAGGCACAACACAGGCAGAGATGCTGTGTGTTCAATCTACTTCTAGTTAGCTGAGGGGCTCCAGTGACAAGGGTCATTTTAAGGAAGAGTGGCTTCTAGCCTCTGTTGTGAGATCACTGTGGCATCTGTGTTCTTAATGTCCTGTACAAGGCGGGATGAGGGCTCTGTGGCATACCTTCAGGGTCACTTGTCCAGGTCACTGGGCAGTCTGACCAAGTCTTCTAGGTGTGTTGTGTTTAAAATCATCTCAAAGATGTGTATTTATAGGTTGGGTCATCTCTAAGATGTGTATTTACAGGTTAACTCATCTCTAAGATGTGTCTATACAGGTTAGTGTCTCTGTTGGTGTCTTTGTTGTTTCAGCCAAATTCAGTTAAGTTAAACTTTGTATTTAGAAAACAATGGTTTTTGTGGTAATCTATCCCCTGAGGCTCCCAAGACAATGTATGTGCCAATATTTACTTTGCTCTAAATTATGGGAATAATGGTATTTTTGCAAAACACTTTCATTGGGCCTCTCTCCAAACGAATATTGGAAATTTTATTCCTTTCTTCTTGGTGTGCTTGGTATCAGTGTATCTGTCATCAGGTGCTCACTTGGCTTTCTGCTGGTCGACAAGAGGAAGAAACTGAGTCATGGGAGAGGAATGGAGTTAAAGGTCACAGAGATTGCCTGGGTGGTGCCCTGCTCTGTCTGCAGTGTGGGAACCATCCTGACAAGATGAAGATGTTGTGAAGAGAGACCCCATGCTGTCCTCCCTTAGTCGCTCAGACCATTCAGATAATGATCCCCTAAGACCTGGGATTTTCCCAGTCTGTCTCATGCTGGGGACCTGGAGGCAGCCAGAATGGAATTTTGTCCTGTAAAGAGATTCCACACAGTGCAGACAACTTTCCAGACCACCTTTAGGAGACATGGGGGCAGAGACAAAGATGGTAGAGTGATGCATGCATCTTTGCACTCTATTTAAACCCAACTCTTATGTCAGGATCCCCAGAATGGACTTGAGGGTCACGGAGCCCCTTCATTTACTCTTTGTGACAATGTGACCACAGTAATTATATTAATTTCTTTTCTCTGTTTCAGTGGTTCAGCGGAAGCTGGTAGAGATACAGGTGACCAAACTTTACCCTCAAGACTCTGATGCAGAGAGAGTCTTTGCCCAGAGCTGCGTTTCCCTCTGGCACCCACTGTTCTGTGACCTACACAGCCCCAATGAGTCTTTCAAGCTTGGTTTGTTTTTGTTTTTTTTTTGTTTTTTTCTTTTTATCAATAAAGGTATTGATTGTGCTAGGTCATAGGGTTAGTGGGAAGATTTTATTAGTGTATATCAGAAAGTGCTTGGCACTAAACTCAAAGCATATTAAGGACCTTGCAATTAGCTTTTATGAATATGAGAGACTTTGGGCAGGCATGGGGCTGCCCACTCTCATTAGATGCTGACATCAGAACTCATGTGGGTTTGGTGTTGGATTTATAATTAGGAAACTACATATCAGCTTTCTGCAAGGCATTAATCAGCTCTCTGAAGTGAGAACACAATTGGATGTTTTCACAAGGCCAATTGTACCACAAAGCAACTGTTCTTGACTTTATACATCTCTTCTGCTAACCCTTAATCCACTTGTTATATGGAATGTGTCACAGGCAATATAATCTGTTGATGTTCCTGGCTCTTTCCTACCCCACTCTGCTTGCATGCATACATACATATATTGTAGGAGGCCGCTTGTATGTTCCCAGCTGCTTCGACCTGAAATAATCACACAGAAACTGTATTAATTAAATTACTGCTTGACTTATCAGCTTATGTATATTTCTAACTCACTCTTATCTCTTAAAATAACCCATTTC
>NC_022018.1:58061942-58076747 GCF_000317375.1 Microtus ochrogaster
TGACCCATTTAGAGGACTTTTACATCTGGATTTGTCTTTATTGCCTATCTGTAATCCTTTTCTGACCAGAACGGCTTCTTAAAATGTTAAGTGCTTCTTAAAAACCTAAGCAGCAGCATTGCTTGAGCAAACGCTGCCCTGCCTGCTTGTTTCGATCAGTCCAACATGACAGAAAGTCCATTCACTGCTGGGACGGAGCCACGCTCATCACCTCCACTATAGTAACCGGCTGGCTCATGCTGCCACCATAACTTGCAGCACACTGCCCACAACCAATATTCAAGTGCTCAGCCTCCTACAAGAGCCAGAGTTAGTGCTGGTAGCATGGCCTAGGAAGCCGCCATTTTGAAACCATTTTTTGTTGTTTTTGTTATTTTTTTGTTCTTTGTTTTGGTTTTTTTTTTTACTGCTGAATCAGAAAACCCTCTTTTAAAGGTGCTGCAGCATGCCACCAGCAAGCAGAGCCCATCTGAAAAAATAATGCAGCTAAACTTTGTTTTTCAGTGTCTAGAATTCCTTTTCAAGCCCTCTCAGGTTTTATGTAGAGTTAGCTAGCACACATTAAAGTGCCAATTTGTTGTAGGAGGCAGGTTGTACATTCCCGGCCACTTAAACCTGAAATAATCAAACAAAAACTATATTAATTAAATCACTGTTGGCATATTAACTTATACATGTTTCTAGCTCATTCTTATCTCTTAAATTAACCCATTTCTATTGTTTTATATTTTACCATGAGGCTGTGGCCTACTGGCAAGGTTCTGGCTGGCATCTTGTGTCTTTCTCCTCTGGCGGCTCCATGGCGGCTCCCTGACTCCGCCTTCTTGTCCTAGCATTCAGTTTAGTTTTCCCTCCTTGCTCTACTCTGCTAAGCCACTGGCCAAAATAGATTCTTTATTAACCAATGGTATTCACATCATACAGAGAAAAATCCCACATCATACATACATACATACATACATACATGCATACATACAATGTATATACACATGCACAAGTACACACACATATATATATGCACAAATACACTGAATTATATGTCAGTTGGGATAATAATATGTATAATATTTTGCAGCCCACTGTGGTATAGTGTCAATACTTTTTGTCAGTCAAGATTATTCTACCTGATGATTACGTGGTGTGAAAGTTGACTTTATGTATTGTTTGAAATTTATTTCCAATTTTTACATTTTCTGAGTGACATTTTGAGAAAGATCTTGACATGTGTACCTTTGTATACAGCCATCAGGTTCTTATAAAACTGTCTAAACACAAGAATTTTGTGTCGAAGGGTATGTACATTTTAATAACTTTTATTCCTTCTTGCCAACTTTCCCATCAGAAATTCTAGATCAATTTATACTCCTAGAAGAACTCTGCCAACTGAGGTGTCTTCACTTTTAAACACATGCCAGCTGGAAAGATGAACACAGTTTCCCAGCCCTCCTCTGATTTACATATCTTTGAACATTTTCACACCTTTGTTGCCTTCCCTTCTTGAGTGAAAGCGGAGTCGCGGGATGAAACTGGGAACATAATTCTTAATAAGCCTTATTGGCCCCTGGGACTCGAATGAGAAGTAAGAAGAATCGGTGGCAGTAGATAGTTACTGTCTCATGGGAGAGACCATGTAGTAATAGGAGCAGCGGGGCAGCGTCCCCAGCACCCTGGCCGCCTGCTAGCTTATGCCCCAAAATAATTACATGGACACTGTATTCTTTTAAACACTGCTTGGCCCATTATATCTAGCCTCTTCTTGGCTAACTCTCGCACCCGGACTAGCCCATTTCTAATAATGTGTGTAGCATCCCAGGTGTGCTTACCAGGAAGATTCTAGCCTATGTCCATCCTGGGTCGGAGTTCATTGTGTGTGCCTCAGAGAGCAGAGCTATCACGTCTGCCCGGGAGAGGGGAGTCTCTGAGTTCACTTCCTCTTCCTCCCAGCATTCTGTTCTGTTTACTCCACCCACCTATGTTCTAACCAATAAAATGGGCCAAGGCAGTTTCTTTATTAGCCAATGACCTTCCTCCATCAAGACCACACCCAATAGAACACTGAGTCTAAGAGACACCTTGGCTGCTGGGCTCTGCTAGTAAACAGTAATTGAGAGTCCAG
This sequence comes from Microtus ochrogaster, assembly GCF_000317375.1. Lineage (NCBI taxonomy): Eukaryota > Metazoa > Chordata > Mammalia > Rodentia > Cricetidae > Microtus > Microtus ochrogaster. Next base: position 58,064,059 of record NC_022018.1, read on the forward strand.
GGCCTGGAGTAGCTGCTGTAAGGGGGTAAAAGAAAAGTCCTCCATCTTAAATATGAGGTCTAGTGGAATTTTGAGAACTCTTCAGGGATGTTGGAAAGGCATTTTTGGCATAGAATAGCAAGGTGTAATATTCAGACATAGACACTTGAGAAGTCAGTCTTTCATAATTTCTGTCCACCGAAAGCTACAGTTCCGAGAGATAGTATTCAAAATGTACACCTTGGAAGGAAACGCTGCTAGAACAAATCAACCCCGGAGGTTGCCTATAGCTTACTCCAATGTAGACCTCCTTCAAGGTCTTATGTTCATTCTGCCTTTGATAAAATGAGTCAGGACACGAGTTAGCATGTCAGTGTATGTGTGAGTATGTTTATATGTGTCTCTGTGTGTGTTCACTTATAAAAACCCATGGGAAAACTTTGGAGAGTCAAGGCCATGGGTGGGTGGTGCCATCCCTAGGCAGTTGGGCCCAGGCTGTAACTAAACATACGGCAGGGAGCAAGTCAGCAAGCAGCCTTCCCCTAGGTTTTGGCCTGAAGCTCCTGGCCAAATTCCTTCCTTGGCTTCCCTTGATGAAGGACTGTTAGCTATAAGATAATATAAGCATTTTCCTGACCAAGTTGCTTTTGGTCAGTGTTTTACGACACTCGCGGAGAAGTACACCTGCACACATAGTAAGCAAAGTCATGTGTATTGGTTTCCATTTTGTTTTGACAGCCATTGTAGTGTACTGAGCTTGACAGAGATGGCACCAGGGCAAGGGAGAGCCAGACAGGTACCAAGTGACCCTGCCATTCTGAGGAAAAACCACTGGACATGAGCAGAAGGAATTCTAAAAAGGCAAGAGGCAATGCATTGTGATGGTTAGCATCATGTTCAATGTTGAACTTACTATGCTTGAGAGACCAAAGAGGAAAAGTGCTCCTAATGTGTAAGCTTATACAAGCTGTACCCTAGCAGAATGCGTTGCTTCCTTCCAGACATAGAATTGTATTCTTAAATGGATTTACAGTTATTGCAAGATGGTAGATCACAAGGCTGATTGCTTTCCTGCTTTTGTAATTAAGCTCGCTTACTCTACTCAAAAAGACAACTAGGACAACTGCAAGACATGTATGCTAAAATAAGCCCCACCTACATGTAGGCAGAACACATATAATCTTGTGAATTTTGCCTTTATAAGTCCTAGGCTGATATGGCTAAATGCTGCACCTTGGAAGTGCTCTTGGGTGCAGTCCTGATGCTAATCAATCCAGGCACCAAGAACTGAATCAGTGGTTATCAACCTTCCTAATCCTGTGACTCTTTAATATAGGTCCTCACGTAGTGCTGACTCCATCCATAAAATATTTTTGTTGCTACTTCATAGCTGTGATTTTGCTTCTGTTGTGTAGTAGTAAGGAGTGGCAGGCTACATTCCTGGCACCCAGCCGCCCACACGGCTAGCTTTATACCCGAAATAATTACACGGAAACTGTATTCTTTTAAACACTGCTTGGCCCATTAGTTCCAGCCTCTTATTGGCTAGCTCTTACATATTGATCTAACCCATTTCTAATAATCTGTGTAGCCCACGAGGTGGCTTACCAGGGAAGATCTTAACCTGCGGCTGTGTCGGGTGGGAGAATCATGGCGACTGTTTGACTCAGCTTCTTTCTCCCAGCATTCTGTTCTGTTTACTCCACCCACCTAAGGGTTGGCCTATCAAATGGGCCAAGGCAGTTTCTTTATTAATTAACCAATGAAAGCAACAGCTTAGAAAGAAATCACTCCCACATCACTGTTGTGAATAGTAATGTAAATATTTTTGGAGACAGAGGTTTGCCAAAGGGGTTGAGACCCATAGGTTGGGAACTGTTATTTAAATAAAAAAGCCCCTTCTTATTAAAATCATCAATGTTGTCAGACTATGAGTCTCCGAACAGCCCCAGACCCATACAGCGTCATCATATGCATTCTTTGTGCAAACCTGCTGGGGGAGGAGGAAATAGCACCCAGATGTGTCAGTCATCTACTCAGTGTGCTCTCTGAAGCACTCAGAGCAGGGGAAGCCCATGTTGGCCTGCTGAAGACAAGGAAAGAAGCATCTGAAGACACGGTGAATGTGGGCAAGACTCATTATGAAAGACAAGTGGAAGTCTGTCCCTCCCAAAGCGGGAACAAAAGGTTCAAAGATCCCAGTAGGTCCAAGAGACCCTCAGCCTTCTTATTGTGTTCCGAGTGTCACCTGAAATACAGAGACTGGGAGGGAGGTGGGGCAACGTGGCTGCAGACGGCAGGTAGCCCTAGGGAAAGAAGGCTGCTCAGCAGGAAGAGAACGGGAAAAGGATATTTCTGCCTGCACAACTGAAGGAAGACCAGACATGGAGAAGGGGAGGCATCCGGCTGGAAGGAACCAGGAAGGAGAGGTAGAAGATGGCAATTGAGTTGATTCGTGCACAGTTTTTCCCTGGTCTGTAAAGCATTTAACCTCTTGTACACAACTCAAACCTTTCAAATAAAATAATTGAAATGTGAGGCTGTGTAGGAATTAATAAAAAAATGAAAATGAAATTTATGCCCTGGCAATGCTGAAGCATGCATGGGCAGCCTGTATATGGAGGTTCTGTTGAACTGACCATATTGGGTTTCATGGCCTAAGTTGATGAGGACAACTGGCCAGGTCTCTTCCTCAAGAGGGCACCAGATCCCATTACAGATGGTTGTGAGCTACCATGTGGTTGCTGGGAATTGAACTCAGGACCCTTGACATAGCAGGCAGTGCTCTTAACTGCAGAGACATCTCTCCAGCCCCACCAGCTGGACTTTAAACTGTACAGTGTATAGTTAACACACTAATGGATACATCTTTAAACAGCCCTGTCCTGGTAGGCTGGTAGGACTTTGAGTATTCACTGACCTTACCTGGTACAGTTCAGGGTCTGCAAATTGGCCTGGAAATTTAAGTCAGGTTCCTCTTCTTCTTTTCTTCTTTCCTCCCTCCCTCCCTCCCTCCCTCTCCCTCCTTCCTTTCCCTGCCTCCCCCCATCTTTCTTTCTTTTGGTTTCCAAGACAGAGTTTTTCTGTTTAGTCCTGGCCGGCCTGGAACTCAATCAGTAGACCAGGCTGGCCTTGAACTCAGAGACCCATCTGCCTCCACCTCCTGAGTGCTGGAATTAAAGGCATGTGCCACCACTGCCTGACCTAAACCAGGTTATTGCTGCACAGTGCAAATTAGCTATAATATGTGGGGAAAGTGGTGATTTTTCAAAGCTTCAGTTATGACTGATGTGCCACGTATGAAAAAATTCATTGTTTTCCGAATACCATTCTGCAACTACAAAAAAATAAAAAAATAAAATCGCAACTGTTTTCCTGATGTTCTGAATGCTTACAAATACAATTATATTCAAGTTGTTAAAAAGTAAAATTTCATTTTCTTAATTGTAGTCAACCTGAACTTTTTAAAGGTTTTGGTATGTGGTATGCACACATGTGTGGATGGATTGTGTGTGAAAGCGAGTGTGTGTGCAGGTGTGTATGGCGCTGTGATCGTCACTGCTTTCACCATCAGTTCTTTCAGTCAACCCCAGAGTTCTCTGATGCGGTCTGAGGAGCCCCAGCTCCCCCCTCCCGAAACCATAATCACAGGCAACCTGCCGCACCCACCTGGCATTTTCTGTGCGTTCCAACACTGCTCTTCTGGCTTGTGTGGCAAACACTTTAACCACCCAGCCATCTCCTAAGCCTCTGCTGAATATTTTTTTTTTACTTTTGTTGGTTTTGTTTTTTAATTTGTTCACTGTGCTATTTCTTTTATGAGCTTCCTTTTATGGCAGCTGCCATTTTTCTATGGGGATATTGTGTTTATATCCACTTATGAAATATTGAAAACATTAACCTATTGTGCATGCTGTATGCTGAAGTTTAAGTGTTTCTTTGTTGTTTAGTTCTTTTATTTTTGCTTATGTAGGATTCTTTCTCCTTCATTCCCTAATTTGCATTTCTGCTCTAAGTAGCCCTTCCCACAGGACACAGACGCTGGTCTGTGTTTTGTTCTGGCTTTCTCACGGCTTTGTTTTCCACAGTCCCTAATGTGTTTTCCAGGGAATGATATTAAATAAAGCTCTCATTTTAAAAATGGATAAATCTGAACACTTCTGAAAAGGGCAAGCTTCCTTCCCCAGCCCATCTTTCTTCCTATATTAATTCCATATCTTGTCTTGGTTTTGGAGTTTCTGGTTTAAAATTTTTATTTTAAGTGACATATAAAAATAGTGGGTATTGAGAGACCACACAGTGTTTTGACATGTGTGCACTGTTTAAGTTTAAGTACATTTAAGCATATCTACTCAGACATTTGTCATTTGTGGTCAAGTTAGGAGGAGTCAAGAACCTGGGAATAATCCACCACAAAAGACCAGGTTCAAACAAGCCAAAACTGCATTTAGAAAGCCTGATACGTGAGGGAGGTGGTAGGTTTTGGCCTCCAGACCGCATCCCTGAGTCAGTTTTAAAGGAAAAAAAACTCAAAAAGACAGTGCCTGAGTCCCATCCAATCTTGATGTGATACAGCGGAAGCAGCTGGGGACTTTCCATAGTGGTACCCTTCCAGCCTATCAGTGAGTTTTGCGGTTTGGCGGCCCAGACTGGGCTCTGGGCCAACTACTCAGAAGAGAGTTGAGCATTTGTCTGACCTATGTTAGGGGTTGGGGGGTTGTAGCCTCAGGAAATTGTGGACAAGAGCAGACCAAACTGGAACAAAATGGAATTCCTGCTGAGACTAGAATCTAACATGACCCTGTCTTCTAGTTGATCATCTCTTCATTGCCATCAGAGGTCCGGGTCCTGCAGGGGATCACACTGAGCCTGTAGAACTAGGAGCCTGATTGTATGAATCGTCTTTGAATGAAGCAGGAGATGGAGTTCAGCAGGCAAGGGGCACATAGCATGATCAGTAGACTTATAACTAAGGCCCACTATTCCTGTGATCAGGGTGGAAATCCGTGATGACCAATCCAAAGGGGGTTTGAACCAACTCTGTAGCTGATTAGGTTTGTTCCCTTTCTCTTAATCTTTTTCTAAGATCAGACCTGTCTTTGCTCCCACCTGTGTGGTTAGTATAGAAGCAGCACTGTTCTCCCAGGGCTATACAAAGTCCTCCTTGCTGCAGGAAGAGAAGGTCTGATTCCCCATTTCTGTAGAACTACCTCCGCCAAGAAGTAAAGAGGAGGTCAGAATGGACTTTTCTAGAATGGCCAAGTCCGGGTCAGTTTGACTCCACAAAGCCCGGTAATTTAGCTCTACCTTAAGTGCTGCAGAATCTACACTGGCTACTCCTGCCATTCCGATGCCTGCAATCAAGAGGATTAGAATGGGCACAGCCCTGGGCCCATGGTAAAGAGAGGTTGTGGTGGAGATGCTCCCACCTCACCCCTGCACCCGAATAATAACACCCTAGGGAAAGGGTGTGATCGAAATGCAGAATAGGCAGATTCTGACACAGCATAGGGATTTAAACAGGAAATGAGGCCCCAAGAGCAAGCAAACCAAGAACCTTGGGGTGGTACCTGGCAGAGTGGAGTTCCTGGTATCCTGGGGCTACAGCGTCTCTGGAACAGGGAGCGGTCCAAATGACAAGCAGGAGAGGGGAAGCAAGGGTAATTTTGACCTCTTTTCCCCAGGAGCAGAGCTGACTCTGACTATCTTGTGTGATAGATGGATTTCTGATAGGATGTTTCTCAACCCGCAGCTTTGCTGTGTAGCCCATCCCAATGTAATAGGCAGTCCAGGGTCAGACATGACCAACAGTCTTCCGTGACGTCTGGAGAAGAGGAGTTTCAGAGGTTGTCTAGGTATTCTAGCGAGAGAAGGACTCCAGGGCTCTCTTGATGGGTCTAGCTGGGCACCAGAGATTGGGCCATTTCCCTCGCTCATGTGGGGCCTGAGCAGGTGTGGTTGTAGGTCCTAAAACCTCTTTTCCCCATCCTGAATAGGGTTTGGTATTCAGTTAGGACCAGTGGGTTCTGGGATCTGTTCTACCCATGGGGGAAATTTTTGAATGGTGAAGTGTCCCATAATCCTTCCTATACTTCTGAGGTCCCCATGTCTTCCCATTACACAGGCCATGGATAAACCATCGTAAACAGTCATTTGTATCAGATTTAACTTTTCCACCTGTTGGCCAGATTGGTGTCCCTCCCTCATCATAAGAAGGTCGTTATCCATATCCTTTCCCTTCACCCATGCCCCATGTGTCTCATATCCCCAGAAACAGCTATAATAATCCTCAGACCCCTGCATTTGGTTTTCCTTCTGGGCCAGCATAGAATGAATATTTAACCAGATTGATCCCCAGAGTACAGTGCCCTCTGCTGTAATTGTGATATGGATACACACACCTGTAAACCCCCTGAGACTTGAAGGAAGCCTCCCAACCTAGCAAAGCACAGAAATCCACGTGGAACATGGGGGGCCCATATGTGGTGACTTTGGTCACATGTTGTATGAGGAGGGGTTTCTTTGTTTGTCCCGGCTGCCCAACTAGCTTATCCCCGAAATAATCACACAGAAACTATATTCATTTAAACACTGCTTGGCCCATTAGCTCTAGCTTCTTCTTGGCTAACTCTTACATATTAGTTTAACCTATCTCCATTAATGTGTATCGCCATGTTACTGTGGCTTACTGGCAAGATTCTAACCAGCGTCCGTCTCAGGCAGGAAAACCATGGCGTCCTGCCACTCTGCCCTGCTTCCCAGCATTTAGTTCTGTCTACTCCGCCTACCTAAGTTTTGTCCTATCAACTAGGCCAAGGCAGTTTCTTTATTCATTAACCAGTGAAAGCAACACCTAAACAGAAAGACCTCCTACACCAATCACAGTCCCATCCAGACCCATACCACTAGGGCTGCATATGCGGATTGTTGGCACTGGGATGTCTTCGTCCACAAAGCTTTGACTAGTAGCAAAGTCTCTGCATTAAAACTACCAGCTGCAAAAAGAAACTTCTTTGACAGAAGTGGAGAGCAACACAAATCAGAGGAATAAACATAAGTATTTAAAGTGAAGTTTGGCTGCAATGGCCATTTAGCAAGAAAGATAACAATAGTAGGTTCCTCTCGGCACCTAGAATCTTGCCCACTCATGGTCTTCAACTAGGTTTGCAGTCATGAATTTTGTCCTGTGAAGCAGAGTTCATCTCCAGTGAGAAATTGGTTGGTTACCCACAAAGTATTCATGCCTCTATTGCACCAGTGAGCACATCTTACTAGCAGGTCAGCAGATTATGACACTGGGTAAGACTTTGATGTCTTTTCTCCCCCAGCAGCCTGCATGGCACATCCTGGCACTGTGTAAGCTAGCCAGCGGGGACAGAGTTTTCTAGCCAGTTTGAGGTTGATCACTCTATGTCCTGAATCTAAAGTGATATTCTCAGCAATAGTGTCTCATCATCTAATTATGTGGACAACCAAGAGCAATGGCCACAGCTTCTAGTGTTCTGTACGCCTCTAGGGCCTCCCTGACTGCTAACTCATGTGGAAGTATCCTCTCATGATACTGGGATTCTCATTTAATAACCTGTGTCTTCTGGGAGTAGCATTGTGCATTCCTGCAAGGTACTTCTGTTCAAACTCCCCTTTTAGTGTGTTTGTGTGTATGAACATGTTCAATTAGATTACAAGTCACAGTGGACCTCCGTATGGCTTCTTCATGCGTTCTTAGCTTTGCTTAGCTATCCATTCACTCTCCTCTCCCCAATTCCTCTATCCCCACTTAAACCTTTAACCCTGCGCACGCGCACACACACACACACACACACACACACACACACACACACACACTCACCATACATCTATGTTCTGCTATCTCCTCTATTTTATTTTTTTCTTGGGTTGGAAGATTGTGGGTTTCCATTTGGCTAAGTCTTCTGTTGTCCCCTTATCTCCCACTCCTGCCCCATGTGCTTGACTTTCCGTTCCTGATACTTCCATTTTACGGTCCTTCCTCCCTTATGATGTCCCCCCCCCGTGGCCTGTTTCCACGTGTACTTCAGGTGGCCCATTAAACATTCAAGAATGGGATGCACATACGTGAGAGAACATGCAGCTTCTGTCTTTTGGGGTCTGGGTGCTCTCGCCCACTAAACTTCTTCCCAGTTCCATCCATTTATCTGCGACTTTCACATCATTTTTCTTTGCAGCTGAGTGATAGTCATCATTATCTCTTGTTCTGTCCCCATTATTACAAATGAAAGCACTTCAATTTTTCATGCTTTAATATTATTCCATGGTGTACCTGTGCTACCTTAAAACAAATCCACTTGTCAAATTGATGGACACTTAGACTATTGCTGTGTCTTGCCTGTTGTGAATAGCGCAGCCATGAACATCAGCAGGCAAGTGTCTCTTCAGCATACAGATTCCATTTCCTGGAACCATGTGGTAGGAAAGCTGAATCCCATGCCAGTCCATTTCTGAGCTTTCGGAGAGGTCTGTATACTGCTTGTATAGCCGTTGTCTACTTCCCACCCCCACCCATGAAGGTCAGCATCCCACTCCACCCCTCCTCCTCCCTGGACCTGCTCTTATTTGGACAGAAGGGACACCTCACAGGGTTTCCACCTGCCCTTCCCTGGTTGCTTCTGTTTGGTTCATGACTGTTTATCTGTTTTCCTCACCTACATGTCATTCTGTTTCAGTATTTCTAACCTTTTGTGTACCTATGATTCAGCGGTATGACCTAGGCTTCCTGTTTTCCTGTGGGTCTCGTGTGTGTGTGTGTGTGTTTGTGTGTGTGTGTGTGTGTGTGTGTGTGTGTGTTCAGCTTGATAAACTGGTTTTCAAGGTAGCACATGTGCACCATGGAATGTGTGTACACGTGTGTGCATGTGCATGTAGGAACATGCTTGCCATAGCATGTGTGTTGAAGGTCCAAGCAGCACCTTGGACAGCCACCTTCACCTTGCACTTTTTCTGAGACAGGATCTTTCTGTTTTTATCATGTGCAGAAGCCAGGGTGGCTGGCCTAGAAGCATCCTGGGGTCCTGATCTCCACCTCCCATCTCACCCTAGGAGCACCAGGCTTGCAGTCGCTAAAATACTGTGGGTTCTGGGTTCTGGGTTCTGGGTTCTAATCCAGTTCTTCATGCTTAGGTGCCACGTGCTGTAGCCACTGAGCAATCCATCCCCAGCCCTGACTTTCTTATGTGGACTTTTAAATCCATTTAAAATATCCCATAAAGTCCTAGGAAGATTTTGGAATTATATTGTTTGTAAATTGGTATGCTATTGATAACGGTCTACAAATCTTTCCAAGTTTGCTTCATTTTTCCTCAGCATTTTGTTTTAAATTTCTACACATTTCCCCCTATATTACTTATACGTTTTCTTTAACTTATTAGGCATGTTTTAAGCGAATACATTTTGCCTCGGTAGTTATGCGAGAGAGGACCATTACTGTTAAACGCACTGAAGTCGGCGGCACCTCTTCAGCACTAAATATAGCCGGCTAATTATGCGCTTCTGTCTTTCAAGAAAAGCCAAGTGACATTCCACAGGGAAGTCTCTGCTTTTCTTATAATTCTCCGTGTCATGACCTTTCTGTGACCCCCAGGGTGGGGAGCAACCTTATTTTAGAGGGAAGGAAAGCTCTGATCTCAAAAGAAAGCAAATGAAGTTTCTTCTGGAGCCCAGTATGAGTGGCCTTCACCCAGGAACACAGACACGGGTTACCCAACTGTCGTGTCCCAACAACTGATAACACAAGGCCAAGAATCTGCATCTGTCTATTACATCATGATCTACTTCCCTGGCCTTAACTGAACTCTTCCTCGTAAGTCACCAAGCACCTGGCTTGACACAGCAGGGATCTGATCACTGGCAACTGTTCAGAAAGCTTCTCTTACCATGAACTATACCCTTCCTTTACCATAATTCCTGCATGCACTGTCATCTCCCAAGGGAACAGGAGAGATCTGAAGTTGACTTTACCCTTTAATTCTAAATGGGAGCAAGGTCTAGGAACTTCATTCCTTCTAAGGCTGGATTCCTATAGAGCAGTGATTCTCAACACGTGGGTCATGACGCCCTTGGGGGCAGTCACATATCAGATATCTTGCATAGCAGATATCTATAATACAATTCATAACAGTAGTAAAATTATGGTTATAAAGCACAAATGAAATACATTACGTTTGGGGTCCCCAGAGCACGAGGGACTGTGGAAAAGGGTTGCAGCATTAGGAGGGCTGAGAACCACTGCTCTAGAGAGAGGCTGAGATAAAACATCGGAAAAGAGGGATGACGGGGAAGGGATAGCTAGTCGCCTTGCCTCTGGCACACAGAGAGAACTAGGCTTTAATTCTTACTCCACATGCAAGTGCCCATACCTCTCTGTGCCGTGATCCCCTCGCCTAACTCAAAGGAAATGATGAGTGTTGACCTCCTGCCCCTCTCATACAGACCAAGGAAGGTAACAGATCCAAATTCAGCCCATCTTCGATGAGAAATCTATGGGAAATAATACTTGTGTCTTATTGAACATCTGGTGACAGACACGGTACCGAGTTGCTTGACAGACATCCCCTTGTTCAAACCTGCGGTCACCCTGGGAGGTGTTCCCTTCTGACCGCTCTAAGGATGAAAAACGCGGACTCACTATGGCTGGGTGGCGATCACACAGATAAGCACGGGCTCTGTGTCTCTTTTTCTGCCTTCAGCTCCTCAGTCAGCTTTGCCCTTTGAGTCTGGTGAACCTGGAAACGTTCTGAGACAAGTGGAGCAGAGCTGCTACCACCTGCCACTCTCAGCCAGGTCCAGGCTTCGTAGGCAAGCCTTCAATGACAGCAGCATCCCCTCCTTCCTCCGGCTCTCCTTTCATGGAAGTCACTTCACATTCATGTCACAGTAGAAAGCTGGCCAGGTACGGGGACTGCCCTAGAACAGCCAGCATTACGGCCAGGGCATGGCAGCAGGTCTTAGGAGCATCTGCAGAGCAGGGATGGAAGGAGAGCCCTCACTTGCTCACTGACTCACTGCAGACCCTGTCCTTAGCCCGCGATTTGGGCGGCTCTGTGTTGGTGTTCTAATTGTGAAGGGAGCAGATTGGTAGGATCTTGGGATTCAGAAAGGAGCTTGAAATGAGATGAGTCTCAGAATCTGGATTTAATATTATTCATAGTATAATAAAATACAACTCCAAGTGGCAGTGAAGGGAGCCTTCTGTGTACAGATTGCACAAAAATCAGATGCATTTCTGGATGGAGCCTGATTTCATGACTTCATGAGTTTTCTTAATCCTGGCATCTGAGCTGCTCAGACATTTTGTGTTAATTCAAGGGGTCGGGGGTGATATGGGAGTCCCCTCTGTATGCTGTGATTGCCATTAATGAATAAAGAAATTGCTTTGGACCTATAGCAGGACTTAGCTAGGTGGGGAAACTAAACTGAATGCTGGGAGGAAGAAGGCAGAGTCAGGGAGAAGCCATGGATGCTGGAACCTTGCTAGTAGACCAAGATCCTCTTGGTAAAATATAAAATGGGTTAAATTAAGATGTAAAAGCTAGCCAATAAGAAGTTAGAGCTTATAGGCCAAACAGTGATTTAATTAATACAATTTCTGTGTGGTTATTTTGGGAGTCTGGGTGGCCAGGAAAGGAATAAGTGCCTCCTACAACATGGTGAAAGGGGAGGGTGGGGATGGTGGGGATCTAGTCAAGGCACATCACTCTGAGTTCCCACTAGGAGAGTTGTGCTTCTCCCCCTGGGGCTCTGGCTGTGATCCTTCAGGGGCATGATTCTGGCTGTGGTCCTGCAGGGGTATGGGCTCTGGTCATGATCATGCAGAGGTATGGGTTCTGGCTGTGGTCCTGCAGGGGTGTGGGTTCTAGCTGTGTTCCTGCAGGGATGTGGGCTCTGGTCATGATCCTAGAGGGGTGTGGGCTGTGGCTGTGGTCCTGCAGGGATATGGGCTCTGGTTGTGTTCCTGCAGGGGTATGGGCTCTGGTTGTGTTCCTGCAGGGGTGTGGGCTCTGGCTGTGTTCCTGCATGGTGTGGGCTTCCCAAGAAGGTCTTTCCCAGATTCTTTCCTTGGTGAACCCTGTGAAGAGACACGGGGTTGTTGTGGGTGCACTCCCTCGGAGTGAAGCAATAGTGCATTAGGGGTATTATAGATTGGTAGAGTCAGAACTGGCAGTGTCTGGTGTCAGAGTCAATGTTTTTACATGTACCTCCCCGTTATTACCTCCCATGGCCAGGGTCAATCAGCTCCTCCACTCTGCCCGCCTTCTACCTGTGAACATTGTATGTCCTGACAGGGAGGCTTTGCTGTGTGTTTGGAGTCATCAAATGCCTAGTTCAGGATATGTCTCTGAGCCCTATAACCTTTACACTGGTCTCTAAAACCTGGCCATGTGTTCCCCTGGGAAACTGTGAAGACTAATATTATCTAGCCCCCTCCCAGTACACACCCAGAAAGATTCTGAGGAGCTGACGAGGTGTGGCACACATATTGGAAAATCAATTTAAAGACATGTGCAGGCCACAGCTCTGACACACCTAACATTATCAAGTTCACCACACAGGCAAGGGTAGGCTTGTCTGACTAGGCAGATTATATTTCTCGTGTTGGAGATACAACCAAACAAAGCAGATGTGGATACATGCCCAAAATGGAAACCCCTTTATGTTACAGCTCCACAGAATAGCAT
>NC_022018.1:58076847-58086684 GCF_000317375.1 Microtus ochrogaster
AGAGAGAGAGAGAGAGAGAGAGAGAGAGAGAGAGAGAGCACTTTCAGTCGTGATAATTCCCATGCTATACGTCCTTCCCTGCTGCGCCCTTGAAGGGCATGTACAGGTGTCATAGGCTGATGTTATGGCTTAGACAGTTTAAACCAATCCCTTCTGCTCTCAAAAAGCTGTCACTTCAAAACGCTATTGTCAGAGAAGAGGGCCTTCTAAGAATAGAGCATTGTTATCTTCCAAAGTCGGCTAACTAGAACCATGCACCTGTATAGCTCCGTGAAGCTACAGTAGACATAAACCCCACTCACTTATCTCCGGGTCCCACCTGCCAGTGTTTCTGGGTTCCACCTGCTCGTTCTGCCCATCAGGGCAAGAGAGGGTGTTTTGCAGGTCCACAGTTAACAACCACAGTGGAGGATGAGAAAGCTCAGCCGCCCCCAGCCTTCTGCCCCCCAGTAAGACTACCCCTTCCCTCCCATTGCAGTCCCGCCTTTCTGCTACTTCCAGTCCAAGGAGGAGATGGACTGACAGATGGCCAGAGCTCTGTGACTCCAGACTTAGCTATGAGGAAAGCAAGGAGCTCTTTAAGTCAGATGGAGAGGGAGAGCAGGGTCCATGGTGAAGGAATGAGCCAGGTGTGGCTAAAATGGAGAGCGACAGGCACTCTAGGTTCCCACCTAAGTGGGGAGAGATCAGTCGCTGTGCCTCAGTGATCCTGGGCAAGGGTGAGAAGGGGAGGTCAGAGTTGGACCAGTCAGGGCCTTGGAAGTCAGGGGATGCTTTGGAGTTCAATTCTGTGTGATAGTCCCTCATCTGGGGTTGCCTGATCTGCCTCTCTGTCTGAGTTAGAGATTCCCTGGCTTCCCTTATAACTAAGTATGGAGTTGGTTGGTGTTTAGTGTCGAGTGTCAGTGGCCTACCTTCAAACACAAGAAAAAAAAACCCAGGAGAGTTCCAGAGAGAGGAGTGTCCCCCAGCCCAGCATTCAGACAAGCGGCCTTCCCTTGCTCTCACTCTGAGTGGGGAAGCGGGGTTTTGTGTTGTGTGTCCAGCAGCACAGGGGGTATGAGGCAGTTAGGACCAAGGCCATCCGTGGGGTTTGTTCAGCCACACTCATTGTGTGGGATCTTTAGGGTTACAGAAGCTTACTTTGGTGCCAACCGCAAAAATTCCTGTCCTTGGGCAGATGCCATCTCTGCTCTTGGTGCAGAGTAAGTCCTGGGTACATTTTACTCTTGAGCTCCTGGGACCTTGTCTGCAGTGTCTCGCTGACCTCTCTACTGAGTTTTGAACCTCCTGTCTCTTTTGTTAATCTGTTAATGTGACTACTTAAATCCTTGTTCTGGGTAGCTCTTCCCTGGTTCCCCATGGGTTCATGCAGAGTGAATTCAACTGAAGTTCTCCCACTGAAGTCTCTAAAGTATCTTGTATTGTACCAACAGGACCACTGTCCTCTGGACCTGTGGCCCCTCATCTCCTGTCATAAGAACTGGCCCTGCCTGGCACGGTAGAGTGATTTCTCCTGTGTACAGGACAAGAACACATTCCTAAATGTTCCCACACTCCCTGCCCTTGCTGCCTTTGCCATCCATCTGTCCCCTATGGGCTGTAAGGGCAGACCTGGGCTGTTCTTCACTGACCCTATTCATCTGAGTCTTCCTGGAAACACTGAGCACGGACATGTGACTTGGATTTCTCCATTGCTCCATTCTCTTGATGTCAGTTTAGCAAAGGGTCACGCTCTCTGCTTCTGGCTATAATTCTTCCTGGGAGGTAGGCTTTTATTTCAGAGGCCTACTTCCTATCTCATCTTTTTTGGGGGGGGGCAGGGTCTCATTGTGTAGCCCTGGCAGACCTGGAACTCACAGAGATCCTGCCTGCCTCTGTCCCTAAGTGTGCCACCCCACCCATCTTGTTTTCTCACTTTTAGCTAGTGTCTATTGGAGTCTGGTGTTTCCTTTTCATGGTTTCAAGGGTGACAGAGATGTCCCCCTTGGCTGGGATAGCAGTGTTTGCAGTAGTATAGTCCTCCCTGTCCCCGACCCTCTCTTCTCACTCCCAGAAGTCCCTTTCCTCAGTGAGGGAAGGGAAAGAGCGGGATAGTTCCATTTACACTTCTTCTTGCAAATGGCTGTCCACTGACAGCTGGAGCCAGCTGTTGGCTAACTTGGTCCCAGAGAGGGCAGCTGTGAACCTGCTTATGCACTAGGAACTCCTGATGGGTTCACAGGCTGGCAAACTGAAGTGCACTGTTAGTGGCCATGTCACAAACCTTCAGCTGGTCACTGGCTGATGGAGAAAGCATCTTCCGCCAAGTGTCAGCTGGCATGGTCGTGTTCTCGAGTGACAGTGCTTCTCACACTAGCTACTGGTTGCTAATCTCTCAAGCGCATTTGCCAGCAGTCAAGGGTGCCATCGTTCTAAAATGTCAGAGAAGATGCGATTGATGCTACTGTGACTTTAGCTTGGAAAATGATGACAAGTTGGCAGCCATGGAGCGGGGCCTCTGCTGTGACGCCTTCAACATGCGTGTATTTAACGTCCCACTTAATTTAAACAGCGCGAAAACACGCGGGCGGCAGCAGGTGCTGAAGAGGATCTAGCAACAGGAACTCACACGCCATTGATGGAAGTATAAACTACCACAGCATTTTGAAAAACAAGTCCTGGCAGTTTTCTATTTTATGAGACAGAGCCATTCTGTGGCTTTTACCACCCCCCTACACACCACACACACACACACACACACACACACACACACACACACACACACACGAAAGCAACTCTGTAAAGGACTTTCAGTTAGGAACTGGTGAGGTGACTCATTGCTTAAGAGCACTGATTACTGTTGCAGAGGACTTAGATTTGGTTCCCAGCAAGTACGCGCAGCTCGCGACCATCTTTAAGTCCAGTTCCAGAGGATCTGTTGCCCTCTTCTGGCCTCAGTGAGCATTGCAGACTCATGGGACATGTATACATAGAGGCAGACACTCATACACAAAATAAACCAGGGGAGGCTTTCATTTAAATATGCACACAGCCTAAATGCCCATTACTAGAAGAATATCCGAGTATGAACTATTGTGTAGCGATGAAAAGCACAATGGCAAGATGGCTCTGTGGGCAGAGGAGTCTCTGCCCAAGTCTGGCTTCATGAGTTTGACCCCTGCAACCCATGTAAACATGGGAGGTGAGACCTGACTCCAGGAAGTTGTCCATGTATATGCATGGCATGTGTGCTCCCCCATGCATGGACACATAATAATAATAATAGTCTTAAAGAGAATCCCATTGCTGGTACATGCAGCAGTGTGGACATGTCTAGAGAACACACTGAGTAGAAGGAGCCTCCATTTTCTCTCTAGGGAACCTGGGAGTGGGGGCTCGAATACCCTCATTGCACATCTTCCATCTGTTACACAGAAGCAGATGCTCTCGGCAAACTATGCTCCTTGCCCAGGAGACCACACCTTGGCTCCTACTTATCCCAGCCAGCCCATAAAACCACTCAGCCAGGTTAGTCACGTCCCCCTATGAAAAGCAGGAGGCACCTCACCCTTTGGTTCCCATCCACCTTGCCTCCCATCCTCTGGCTGATCTCATATGCACCCTGCATGCGGCCCTGTGGGTAAATGGTACTTTCCTCTTCCTGGTACTGAGTGCGTGGTGCTGCGAATAATCCCTGTCTGTGACAGTGTGTCTTCGCCTATCTCCGTAACCCTATCATGAGAATCCTTTCTTATCCAGCAGATGAATAAGAGGCATTTAAAACATGCCAGGAGAGTCCCCACACTCAATCAGTACCCTCCCTTTCCAGACTGTCAGTGACCTGTGGTCTATCCACTGAGCGCTGAAAATTTTCAGTGGAAAGTTCTAGAGAAATAATTCATTGGTTTGAAATTGCAAGCTCTTTTTAAGTGGAAGGTTCTAGAATGAAATAATTCATTTGTTTTAAATTGCATGCTGTTTTGAGTAGCATAGCAAACTGTGTCTTCATGTCTTCATCAAGAACACCCATGCTGCATACACTATCTGCCTGTTAGTCACTTAGTAGCCATCGTGGTCATCAAAGCATTTGCCAAGGCATCACAGTACTTGTGCAAAAGTTTACATTTATTTTTCTTAACAGTGGCTCCAAGGTTCAAGAGATGGCTTGGATATGCCAGGGGAATCTATAGAATGATTTCCACAAGCAACGAGGTAAAAGTTCTCAGTAAGGAAGCGCAGAGTTGTATGCTCAGGGTGCTACGATCCAGGGCCAAGGGTACCTTCTATTCAAGACACTCTCAAGAAGAAAAATGCTCCTGTGATTTTTGTCATGCTTTTCAGAGGCCTGCACATGTAGGGTTGGCACTGTATGGACAGGGTCCAGCACTGTCCGTGCCTTCAGGTGTCCTTTGGGGAGTTCAAAACACACCCTCTGCGGATAAAGGTGGGACTGCTGTGTGTTTGAAATTTTCATACAAAACACTAATGTCTCTCGTGTGCCCGACGGAAGCTGCTGCTGGGACAGAGACTGCCGACTTCATTGGTCTTTTAGTTTATCAAGGAAAATTTCAGGCAGTATCAGGTCACACAACCATCCTTAAATATAGTGCCCAGGGTCTCACAGAACCCAAGCATCAGAAATGGTGGCCCCTGCAGCTCCAGCTGGAGAGCCCTCCAGTGACAACTAGTTCTGTGACCTTTAAGCAAATTGCTTCCCCTCTAGGGCTTCATCCCTCATACATAACAATGAGGGATTGCTGGAGCTCCCCTCCCAGTTGTATGAGCACAAAAGATAGGTGATTTTAAAATTAGCATGAATTACTGCGCCTATAATTGCTTTACAAAGGGGCACATTATTTCTGGGCCCTAATTCCCCAGTTGTCACTTATTTGAGAGGTGGCATTTCCATTGAATGAAGGCTCTCCCCAAATTCTGCCTAACCACAAGCACCTGAAGAGCAGAGATGGAGATAGGGGCTTAACTCACTCACTTGATACTGAGAATTTGCATATCAGCTTGCATTTGTCCTTGTTGTTACATTAATACTTCTCATTATGAGTCAAATAGAAGAGTGATCCTTCCAAGCATCCTTCTGGGCCTTGTCTCTCTGGAGGGTATGATTTCCTATAACCTACAGAAGGTAATTGGGATGCTTGCACACAGGTGTGCAACATCCTGGCTGGAAGCTGAGAGTGTTGGGAGCAATGCGGAGTGTAGATGAAATAGCACAAGCATAGATCTGACCTCCCGCATACCTGCTGAGACTGAGTTCTTTTATTTTTCTCAGGCTTCAGTGCTTTAAGTTCTGCAGAGAAGGCCTGCTGAGCTGGGGCATATTCACTGAGGATAAAGTCAGGCCTGGCAGTGCTTGGGAGACCCACTTTTTCAGGTTGCACTAAAATCTGACTTGAGAGATTAGAGAGAAGGAGCAAAACCTGCCAGTTATTGGCCCGTTCGCCTCTGCCTGGGAAACTGCACCGGTTAGCCATGCGGTCGTGCTGGCATTCCTGGTGCAATGGACGGGCTCACTTCTCTTTCTGTGATAGAACACCATGACCAGAAGCAACTTAAGGAGGGAAGTTCACTTTGGCTTAGGGTTTCAGGGGGTTAGAGTCATAGTGGAGGGGACACATGGCAATAGGTGGCCAGAGCAGGAAGCTAACGGATCTCATTTCATAGACAGCAGGAAACAGAACAGGAAGTGGCAGGAAGCTATACACCCACAAACCCAGCCCATGAGTGATGGACTTCCTCCGTCAAGCAGTCTTGTTCTAGGAGTTCCATAACCTCCCTAGACAGAGGCACCGGTTGGGACCAAGTCTTCAAATCCCAGAGCTTAGGGGAGTTTTTCATTCAAACCACCACACTATGCTTTCCCAGCCTCGACACTCTTTGCACTTGGACGGCATAATTCTTCCCTGCTGGGTAGTCCTGTGCATTGTATGATGTCCAGTGGTCCAGCCTAGGTGACTCAGACACTGTCACCTCGCCTGGTTAGAAGACATTTCAGTAAGTGTGGTGCCAGGGAGGTGTTTCAAATATCTGGGAAGATGGGGGAGAAGCTGACGGACAGCAGCCTGACTGCAGAAGGCAGTGAGAAAATCCGCTGCGATTACCACACAGGCGAGCTCAACCCTGTTTGTATGTTCGCGTTGCTGCACAATGGCCAGAGTGTCTTAACCTCGCAGAGCCTAAACTGCACCCATCATTCAACCCCTTCCTCCGCTCCCCAGGCCCTGCACCCCCATTCGACTTTCTGCGAATCTGATGACTCCATCTCTCCCAAAGAAGCAGCCATCATGGTGGATTCCTTCACGGCGAGCTGCTTCCTTCTGCACAGGGTCTTCGAGTCAGTCTGTGGGGGACACGGGCCAGACACGTTTTCTTCTGTCAGGCAGGACGTTGCTGAGTTGTCTGTGCAGGCACAGCGTGTTGACTCACCCATCTGTCAGCAGACGCTTTGCCATCTCACCCTGTAGCCTTTGAAATGACGCTGTTCTACACGCGGGCAGGAAGTTCTTTCCCTGAGGCCTTGATTTCTATTGGGTTGTTGATTTTTAAGATTTATCTATTTTTTCTTTAGATATCCAGGTGTTTCACATGCATGTGTCTCTGTCACCACATACTGAACATGATGTTCAACAGAAGCAGATCACGAGGAACCCAAGTTACAGATGGTTGTGAGCTGCCATGTGGATGCTGGGAATCAAAGCCAGGCCCTCTGCAGAAGCAGCGAGTGCTTCTAACCACTGAGCCATCTTTCTGGATGTGTATCAAAAAGCTGTGTTCCTGGATCAAATATGTTTTATTTAGTGTTCCTATTGCTGTAATGAAACATCCACCGTGACCAAAAGCAACGTGGGGAGGAAAGGCTTTATTTGGCGTACACCTCCATATCACAGTTAGTGATAAACTCACACTGAGCAGGAAAGGGAGGTAGGAATTGGCACAGAGGCCATGGGGGAGTGCTGCCAGCCTGCCTGCCAAGCCTGCTGTTTTATACAATCCAGGACCACCATCCCAGGGGTGGCCCCACCCACAAGGGGCTGAGCCCTCCCTCATCAACCAATAATTAAGAAAATGCCCTACAGGCTTACTACAGTGTGGTCTTACGGAGGCATTTTCTCAGTTAAGGTCCCCTTCTCTCTCACAAGCGACTCCAGCCTACATCAAGTTGACATAATACTATCCAACAGCACAAAGGTCAGTTTTAGTTAAATAGTTCTTGGGAACTGCCAGGCTACTCTTCACAGTAAAAATGCCCAGCATCGGTGCGACTGAGTTCTGTTTCTCCACATTTTCTGCATATTATACTGGGTAGAGGCTTTTGGTTTGGGTTGGGTTTCTGTGTAGTCATGCTAATGGGTCTGAAGTGATATCTCTCCTTGGGTCTTCATGTACATTCTAGAACTTCCCTAAACTATAATGGATACACAAGCAAGTACAAACATTTAACATTTGCAATTTAAAGAATTTAATCATGTATATGCATTCATAACAGTTCAACTTAGAGTGTCAGTTCTGCTTACTATAGCCTCAAACTCCCTTCACTTTTTTTTTTTGACATTTTGTTGATGACAATACTTTATATAAGATAAACTTCTTGGTAATGTTTAAAGATTTATTTTTATGTTTATGTGTGTGTGTGTGTGTGTGTGTGTGTGTGTGTGTGTGTGCCTATGTATGTATACCACCTGCATGCAGTGCCTACCAAGACCAGAAGGGGGTGTCAGCTCCCCTGGAGTTGCAGTTATAGGCAGTTGTGAGTTCTGAGAACTGAGCCTGATCCTCTGCAGAAGCAGTCAGCATTTTAAACCACTGAGCTATCTCTCCAACACCTTCTCAATAACGTTTAAAAGCACAATGCTATGTTATTAATTACAGGTTCTGTTTTGTAGGGTATATTTCGATACTTCACTAGTCACATATAGCTTTAGTCACACACTCTAAATAATTTCCATCTCTTCCTTCTCCCATCTGTGTTTTCCTGATGAGAGTGACCTTGGTCATCTTTACATATGCTGGCTGTTTGTGTATCTTCTTTGTGGGGAAATGCCTTTTCAGAACTTTTGTTTATCTTTTAACTGCACTAGTTTCTTTGTTGCTGCTGTGTGGTTTGTTGCTGGTTTGGCCTAGTTAGCATGTGTGCGATTTACAAGCACTGTCTCCCACTGTGGGGACGATCTCCTCACTGGATTGTTTGGGGATCACAGGAGCCCTTAGTTTTTATGTAATTTGATTCGATTTCTACTTAGGTTGCTTGTATTTTGGGAGTCATTTCCCTCCTCCCCTAAAATGGAGTCACGGTTCAGAGAAATAAACTTTCCCAGGCTTACTCTTCTGTGGCCATAACCCCCCTAAAAAGTTTCCAGGAGTATCAAGAGTCTTTGCACGTCTGAGGTAAATTCTACCAGTCCCCGAATGTTAACTAGAGCACACTACACTATCAGCCTTTTGGAATGAGCATCACCAAGTCCAGTGACCTGTCTGTCATCTGTTGGTCATAACTCTACTAATTCAAATATCAGTTTCCCGTAATCTACTGCCACTTCGAGCAACTTGCAGGAGAACTGAGACCTCCATTACACTGGGGCTATCCAGGTTCTGGAGCTGTGGTGTAGTCTGGGTTCGCACGGGGCACAGGTATCTACCTCCTCATGATGGCACATTGTCCTCAAGGGGGTATGTATTCGGTGAGGGGGTCTTTCATCCCACCAGCTAAGGCACTTAAATGTTTGCTGACTGCAGCTTTCTCTCCCTAAAACCCAGAGTCACGGATCTGAGGCTGAGCTTCCGATGAGGCTGTTGGTAGACTCCCCTGTGGTATACCCAACACCTGCTCAAACAATACAGCTTTGTCATAGGGCAGAGCTTATGGCACTTGAGGCCACTTTCCCTCTGCATGAATGTCGTCACGTGAGTCCCAAATCACTCTAGAGACTCACCTCTTCCTCTTCTCTCTGAGAGAGCCAACCTGAAGGAGGCTGGGAACATGACAAGCTCAGAAGTCAGCTCTGGGTCAGCCGTGAGTCAGTTATGGATCAGCTGAAGCTCCGGTGTGGGATGTTCTAATAGATCACTAGATCACACCTCCTTGGCATTCGTGAATAATCTTTATTCTTTTTTTAGAAGAGATATTTGTCATATATCATCCAATATTTATGAGTTAATTTGTATCTCACAGTAAAACAAAATACAGACTCTAAGGGAAAACTCATTCCCCTTCGGCTCTGCATCCCTGACAGCCGCTAATTTCAATCTTCTTGCCACTGAGGTGCGGGCATCTGTGTGGCCGTCACTCGAAGTGCTCCAACTTGAAGATGCTCAGAAAACTCACTAGCTGAGCTGACAATGAATCCAGGGGCACGGGGAGAGTTAGGAAAGCTCATACCTGTTACAGATGAGGAAAGGTGCCCACAGCCCTTAGGACTGTCTCCTACTGAAAAAGAAGGGATTCTCCTTTGTCAGTGGAGTTCCCCTTAGAGTGATGGGTGAATTCTCTAATGTGATATGTGCAACTAACAAATCATTTTAACAGAGAGGTATGTGAGGTGACATAGGGAAGCAGGTGGTGACCCCCTGATTTA
The DNA here is from genome assembly GCF_000317375.1 of Microtus ochrogaster. Taxonomy (NCBI): domain Eukaryota; kingdom Metazoa; phylum Chordata; class Mammalia; order Rodentia; family Cricetidae; genus Microtus; species Microtus ochrogaster. Next base: position 58,086,417 of record NC_022018.1, read on the forward strand.
TTCATTATATGATTGTTTAAAAATGATTTCTGGGGGAAATGATATAAATAACAAAGCATAATACACTTTCTTGTATTTTTGTCAAAGCGTAGGGAGGGCTGAATAGCAAAGTGGCCTCCTTGGTTTATGCTGCAAAATTCATCTTCGTCTGTAAAGTAGGGACACCATGACCTTCAAAGAATTTTGAAGGATGCAATGGTGCCTCCTCCTCCTCACCTCCACCACCACCATCACCATCACCACCACCACCACCACCACCACCACCACC
>NC_022018.1:58086787-58105094 GCF_000317375.1 Microtus ochrogaster
AGAGTCTGATACATCACTTGGCAAGGATTCCAGCCTAGGTTTGTGTAGATCTTCAGGCTTATACCCAACATATTCAGCATATATCAAGAGCACCAAGGCTGACAATATAAAGATTATGGGCTAAAGAAAAGCCTGAATTCATGCCCTGGCACCATTGACCAGGATACTGTCATCTGGTAATGAGGGCACCATGTAGGATGCTATCCTCAAACCACTATATTAGGAGAGTCAAGATCTGTTTCCTCTTGTATGTGAGCCATCAAGTCGGGGTGGACAGGAGAGGTACATACTCAAAGTTACGAAAGGAATTTGTTCTGGGTGTGGTCAGAACCTGTCTGGCATTACTGTCCGTGGACTTTAGTCTACACTGTGTGTTTGGTGACTTCACTTTGGGAGCCCACTCCCTTTTTTTGAGATGTAAGACTTGGAAAATATCTCCAGCAAGTTAGCAGAATTTAGACAGCTATTGAAGGTGACCAAGGAGTGAGAGAGGTATAAAGAGTTATACTCAGCATCTTTTCTAATAATCCCTCCATCCTATAGTTCATCTAAATCTAAATATAATGCATAGCATACAAGTGCTACTGCTTGGCTATACATCATGCAGTAGCCATGTCTGAAACAGATGACTGTATCAATGGTTCAGCTTTGTGAACTGAGTTTGGTGCCTTGCTCCTCTCTCTTCTTTCATTTTACTGATTTTCCCATGCCTCCCTCTTAGCCAGGCTCCACTCCTCAGACATCGGAGCAGAAACTCATACATTATGAGTGCTGGAAACTGCACTTGGAAAACAGCTTACATCTCAGAGCAGTTCAACCTAATTTACATCAGAACATAGCAAATCCATCCGGACCTGAGTGGAACGGAGACACCTAAGGCACACTAACATATTAAAGTGCTTTGCTGAAGCCACCGGGAATAAGTGAATGGTGGCAAGGCAGCATCTCTGTCTCTGGTGGCACCTGTGGCTGCTCCCATGCCACCGATGCTGACTCCATGACACCCCTGGGGTGTGCTCACAGACCCGCCAATGGCCCCTGCTGTTTCCCTCTAGGTTTTCCTTCTCAGACTCATGCAGGTTCTACATCACAGTTTATTTCTACTGTTCTTCCTAAACTTCATCTGTTCTTCTTTCATACCCTAAAACACTAAATTGAAAGATTTTTATATCCCAGGTTAAGGTCAATGGTCATACAGTGCAGAGGAAAATCCACTGAGCCCCTTGGCAGTTGGTTCCTTTTGCAGTCCTGAGTGGATCTCCTGCCTTCGCCACAGGGACATCAACATAAAATCATTCTCCTTCCCTGGGGTCTCCAGAGCTCAACACACCAGCAGACAGAGCTGATGAGGTTTATGCTCAGAAGCTGTTGGCTGTTTGAAGCCTATGTGTTGTGTCTGGATCTCAAAGGCCCTGTCTTAGTTTCTTTTCCAGTTTCTGTAATAAAATACACCAGCAAAGGTGAGGTACAGGTGACAGGGTCTTCTTGGCTTACAGTTCCAGGTTACTGCCCATAGTTGTGATGAAACCAGCAGCCATTTGAACCAGCTACTTTTGTTGTTTCCACGGCCAAGAGCAGGGAGCGATGAATAAATGGCTGCTTAGCCCAACTTGCTTTCTCTGCTCTTAAACAGTTCCAGATCCCCTGCCTAGGGAATGGTGCCACCCACAATGGACAGCTCTTTCTACCTCAGGGTGGTCGAGACAATATCTTCCAGACATGCCCACAGGCCAACCTAGTCTAGAACAGTCCCTCAATGAGAGTCCCATCCCAGATGATTCTAGATTATCAAGATGACGGTTGAACAGCACAGCCTCTACTTCTAAATTGGAGCATCTCCTTTTTGTGTTGCTTTCTACCCAAGACCTTTCTACTGACAAGCCTCAGTGTCTCTTCTCATCTTTGGCTGTCCTCAGTTCCTCTTAGCTCTTGCCAGTGAGTGATAATCTCTTGTGTCTGCCTAACAGCAGTGTTGAATTTCCATGGGTCCTGTAACTCACTTCAGTAAAATCCAATGTGTGATCTTGGACGACAGCAGGGAACGGTATTCTGAAGGCTGACTTGGTGTCAGCAAGTAGCAGGTGAGCCTTGGTTATTTTCCTATCCTGCTGCCATCAGAGAAAGAAGGGAATAAAAGAAATTGGTAAGCACTAGACACCAGCTCATGGGGACAATAAACCTGTCCCTTGGAGCTTTGGGGTATGTAGAAGATGAAAACACACTAATATCTGTTAAGCACTTAATGCTCTCAAAATGGCTCTGTTGCTCTACAGACTAAGACTGGGCTCAGATTTTCACTAGAACAGGCTCCCTGGAGGCAGTGGGAAGCACTGACTCCATTTTCAGGTATGGTCTTGAACTCCTTGGTAGTTAGGAACATCTTGTTAACCCATCTACTTCTTCCCCTCTTCCCTGTGCGATCTCAGTGCCCAACCCTGGCCATAGTAGTGTCTCTCCCTGCCCCCACTCCTGCCAGCTGCCAGCCTGCCTGAGAGCTGTACACAGGAAGCCAGAGGAGTGTGACTTCTGCCTAAGGACTTCCTGTGCCACTTAGAAGTCTCCAAGGTCTTTACCTTGTCCTTCAAGGCCATTGTGATCTGTGACCCACCTACTTTTAGTCCATAGTACCTTTCTTCCTTTTCTGAATTTCTTCTCATATTTCATGTCAGGCCTACTTCAAGAAACACAGAAGGTGGCTTCAAGGCTTGAAAGCACGAGATACTGGCATTGCAAATGGCTTGTAAGTGGTGGGGTAATAAAGGAGGATTCCTAAGTTAAACACACTGAATTCAGATCTTGATCCCTTTCATCATGAGGTGTTTAGCCTGCCAGCTTACCTTTGGGGAGCTTCTGTTTGCTCCTGAAATGGGAGGACTAGGAGAAGCAACAGATAGAAGATGCCTGGTGTAACAAACACTCGACTAATGTTCTTGGGCAGAGGAGGAAGTGCTGGCCTATTATTACCCAGTGGTGGAATTCCTGTTGGCCAAAGCTTTTTATTTAGGAAATAATGGTGAGTTTGGGTTGGAGGAGGGGTAGGCGAATAAATGGAGCTGTGGAGATGTGCTAGGGAGCTAGCTGAAATGCCTTCTATAGGAAAGCGATGGGCGCTGAGGGTGGGTGGGAACAGATGATGAGTGGGGGACCCACGCCTGGTGGGGGTTAGATGATGAGGGGGAATGCCGAGGTCTATGCAGAGGGATGGTGCATATCAGGGGGAGTAAAGATGACATGTTTTATTATTTTTGCGAATGATTATGAATTGATTAATGTACTGTCTCACGAGGATTGTGGGTTATCTAAGTGAAGCATTTAATCTTGCTTTTTTCTTTTATCCCCTCTATCAGTTTTACTTCACTGATACATAAAAACATAAGGCTCTACACACATGGGGTGTGATGTGATATTTTAGCACATATATTTATACGTGTACAATTTCCATTCCCTAGTCATTGTGAATGCTGTAGTTAATGGGCATGGGAGCACATACTTATTTCAAGTCCTCTCTAGCAGGATTGCGGGATTGTGTGTCAGACTGTCTAACTTTTTGAGAGCCCTCCATAACTTCTTCACTGTAGCAGCTTACATTCCTACCAGCAGGTGAGATGGTTTGTGCTTCCATGGTGAGTAGTAATATTGAAAAATTTTTATACACGTGATGGCCATTTGTATATCTTATTTTGAGAATTTCTGTGTTGCCCCATTGTTCATTTCTAATATTTATTATTTAGGTGTTTTATTTTGAGAGAAGGTCTCATTGTGTAGCCCAGGTTCCCCTCAAACTAGAAATTCTTCTGTCTCAGTCCCCCCAAATACTGGGTGAGGACCACCATGCCAGGTTATTGTCAGTTGTCTGTTTTTAAATCTTGTTTGGGAAGTTATTCAGGGCTTTTCCATTCCTTTTATATTCTTAGTTAAAGTCCCTATCTCAGACAGATAGTGTGAAAATAATCTCCCCCATCCCGAGGATTGTTTCTTCATTTCCTTGAGTGTGTTCCAAGAGAGAGATTCTGTCTGCTGGAATCTCATTTATCCACTCTTCCTTGTTTCTTGTGCCTTTGCGGCCTTGGCAAATAATTGTTTATCGCAACATCCCAAAGTATTGCATCCCTGTTTTCCAAGTAATTTCATAGTTTTGCATCTTTAATCTGTTTTGAGTTGACTTCTTTAACGGTCATATATTTAATGGAAATCCATTTCCACTCCTCTGTGTGTGAAACTTTCTTAGCATCCTTTGATGTGGACATGTGTTCTGGACACTGTAATGGAAACTGAGTCTTACTATTTCAATTCAAGGCTCTCTAGTCTGTTTCATTGATCTTCGTGATAGTTTTTATGTCAATACTATGTCAACTTTTTCACCATGGTTTGTAGTATATTTTGAAGTCATATGTGGTATTTTAACTCCTGCTAGGTTCTTTTTGCTCAAACTTACTTCAGTTATTTAAGGTGTGTGTGTGTGTGTACATGATTTTGACTCTTTTGTGTGGGCAGAATTATTTCTTATAATTATGTAAATGATGTCACCTATATTTTAATGGAGATTGCACTGAACTTGGTAATCACTTGCAGTAATAGAAATTATAGTAGGCCACTGGGATTCCACTCTGTCCGCCTTCCCTTACAGTCATCGTTGGTAATCCTTTACTGCTTTGAACAAATATTTTTGGACATTTATTTGGTTTTGCTTCCTTATGACTACTTTAAAAAGTATTCTCTTTTCTTTTTCCAGCAATTTTCTGAGTGTAAGCAACGCTTCTGATGTCTGTGTTTGTTTTAGTAGCTCGGGTAACATTTCAATGGCGTCTTCAGTGTTGTCTGTGTAGAAGGTGGTGCCGTTTTCTGGCAGCAACAGTGACGATACTCATTTTCACTTTGGGGCTTTTGTTTCTTTTTCTTACCTGGGTGGTTCAGTTATAATTTAAGTGTTATTTCTAGTAAAACAGTAAAGAGAGTGTCAACTTCTATTATGTTGCAGGGTAGGCATCAAAGAAGGTTACTCGGATGCAGGTTTAAGCCAATAGAAAGTCAACAACGTCTCCATTAGTCAGCTGGTGACGGCACTGGCACTAGGTATTAGGGATCCCATTGTTGCACTGAGTCTTTCTCAGGGTGACCTTTAAGTACAAAAACCATGTTCCGGGTTGACACACTTCAGTTAACAAAAATGGTTCACCACAAGTAGAACTACAGAAGCCAAAAAGCAAGGTCAGTACATTAGAGACTTTCCCAGAACTGTGAACTTTGATGGATGAGGTCTTTGTTTTCATTTTGGTAGGTGGTGCTGTCAATGTGCTGAGTTTTATAGCTGGAATTGCACTTCCATCATGGGGTCAGTTGTGCAGCAGTCTGGGGGCTTATTACAATTCAATGCTCTTTCTGCTTTGTTGCTAGGATTTTATGGGTTTTGTCCGTCTTCAGCTGATGTGGGATATTGCCTTTATTGATTTAAAATGTTAAACCACTTTGCACTACTTGATCAAGGAGAATAATTTTGTTAATATGCAGTTCTATTTGTTTTAATAGTATTTTGATGAGAATTTTAGTGTTTACACTCATCATTGAGATCAATGTACAGTTTTGTCTTTGTCTGGTTTTGGTATCACGGTAATCTTTGCCTCACAGAGTGTAAGCAGAGGCATTTTACTGCCTGTCCCTACCTCTTAAGGGTTGGATTCACAGTTGGGTTCCCATGCCCACCTTGCATTTATTTGGGTGCTGGGGTCCTTATACTTGTATGGCGAGCTGCTTACCTACTGAGTCTCTTTGCCAAGACCTAGAACAGCTGTTTAAGAAGATTTTGGATGTTAGGGCTGTAATGTGGCTGTTGTGCATTTTGGTCTGTGGTTCTGTTGAAACTCATTTCCTAGTTTCCATGTCACGTTCCTGCTGCATTTAAGTGAATTTTTCTAGTAATAGTTTTTAGTCTTGACTTATTGGTTTTGGTCTTTATGTTATGGATTTTTGCTTTGTGGTTGCCATATGTTTGGATAATTATGATCTATTTTGAAATGATAACTGAGCATGATCATGGACATAAGAAGATGAACTGAGGGGAGAAGGCAGATTAGTAGACTCTATTCTTGCAATAAATTACCCCCCACTCTTTGAATTTTTAATTTCTCATTTTCATTAGGCTTTTGTGATGGCTACTCTTGGTTGTCAATTTGACTACATCTGGGATTAACTTAAAACCCAAGTGGCTGGGTACACCTGTGAGGGATTTTTTTTCCCAATTAAACCATTTGAGGTGGGAAAATTCACTTTTAATCTGGGCTACACCTTCTGCTGGCAGCCTATGTAAAGGACATAGGAGAAGGTAGATCTCTCTCTCTCTCTCTCTCTCTCTCTCTCTCTCTTTCTCTCTCTCTCTTGCATTCACTCTCACTGGCAAGTCTATCATTCACTGGCATTACGATGACTTCTTTGGGAGTCCAGAGTATATCAAAGAGCAGCTAGGAAGTCCAGAAGAGTCTCATGGGCATCCAGCCTCATGAACTGAACAGCTACTGAATGACTGAACCTTCTGTTGGTAGGCAACCATTGGTGGACCAACTGGACCACAGTCTGTAAGCCTTTCTATTAAATGATGCTGCTGATTGCTGCTCCAAGCATCTCTAGAGAACTGATAAAGAAAAAGAATATTCTCCACGATAAAACTAACCAACTTCCAGCATCTCAGAATGCGGTGAAGGCCAACAATGAACTCGGTGCTAACATCGACCGGGTCTGGAGGGATGGCTCAGGATGAAGGACCTACAAAGGACCAGATTTTGTAGCTCCGCATCCATACAGAGCAGCTCACAGTCACAGTCAGTAACTCCAGCTCCAGAGGATCCCACGCCCTTTTCTGACTTCTGCAAGCCACCTGCACAGAGATGGTAGACAGATGCAAACACATGAGCAAATAAAATAAAATCCTTAAAAAAAAAATGAACGAAAAATTGACCAGCTCCAAGTGGGAATAAATAGACGGAAGACTTCTAAGGTCCTGGGAGAGAATCTTCTCTCCAGCAGCTACAGAGCTCAAGTTTAGGGAAATCAAACCGAAGCCATCTTTATAAGGTTGGCTGAACTACAAAGGGAATACAAGTCCCAGCCTTGAGAGGGTGTCAGCGGTTAAAGCAAGAACATTAATTGGTAAGGAATGGGATCCTGTACCTTGGGATAGAGATGTGTGGGAGGATGCTATTGAGTCAGAGAATTCTCAGGGGTTTATCTCACCTAAGAAATTAGTCTCCAAGCAGAAGATGTACTCATACTCCGCCCCCTGAAATGCTGCCTTTTCTTCCTTAGACTAAGGAAATGAATAATCCTCCATCGTCCGCTAAATCAGCAGTGACTTTTTCTGAAGCAGATGCCAAGCAAGACAATACTAATGTCCCCCAGAGCCCACCAATGGTTGTCTCTAGACATATAACCAGACTTAAAGCAACGCAGGCTCCTAGAGAGGAAATAGAAAGTGAAGTCCATGAGGAGGTGTGCAACACTCCTAAAGAACTTAATGGGTTTGCTAGTTCATTCAGGCAGAAGTCTGGGGAGCATGTGTGGGAATGGATTTTAATGCGTGAGGTATGGTGGATGAAATATAAAACTAGATAAACTGTGTTTATTGATATGAACCTGCTGAGTGGAGATTCTAGATTTAATATGCAAGCTTTCAAAGTTTTTTTTTTTAAAAGATATCAAGCATTGGTTTGAATGGATAGCTGAAGCCTTTGTCAGAAGACAGCCTGCTGCAAAGGAGCTGGAGATGCTTGCTCTCCTTGGCTTGGTGCTGGTGAAGGGATTTTAATGCTCAGAAAAATTGCAAAGCTAGAGTGGGCACGCTGGGTAAACCCTAATCCCCCATGATGGGAAGTCCCAGAAGATACGCCCTTCACCAATCCTATAAGATGCAGAGTGGTGAGGGGGCACCAACACATCTGAAGAGCTTTGTTGTCACCTTCTTTGTGCCTGTCCTTAGGGCTGGAGACACTGCCCCTCAGCTGGACAAATTAAATGTAATGGGTTTAATTGGGCCCCAAGCAGCAAGGGCCAGGTGACAGCACTGAGTTGTCCAATGTAGTCAGACTTTTCTGTCGCACCAGCCAGTTCCCAATTAACCACACAGAGGCTTATTGTTACTTAAAAAATGCTTGGCCAATAACTCAGACTTGTTTTTAACTAGCTCCTATACCTTAAATTAACCCATTCTTGTCTGCACTCTGTCACATGGCTTGATATCTTTTCTCAGTATAACAAGTTCAGTCTCCTGCTTCCTCTGCATCTCCTCGAAGCTCTTGAGACTCCTTCCTTCTTTGATTTTTTTTTGTCTGCCCGTCCCACCTTACCTCTTTCTGTCCAGCTATTGGCCAGTCAGCTTCTTAATAAGTCTATCACAATGACATAGATTCACACTGTGTAAAGTGGTGTGGGAGGTCCTTGTGTCTATGTGTTTCTTTTATTGGTTAATGAATAATAAAACTGCTTTGGCCTATAGCAAGGCAAAACTTAGGTAGGTGGGGAATACTAAACTGAATGCTGGGAGAAAGAGGGCAGAGTCAGTGAGAAGCCGTGTAGCCCTGCTGGAGACAGACACTGGAACTTTACCTGGTAAACCACAGCCTTGTGGCGCTACACAGATTAATGGAGATGGGTTAATTTAGGATATGAATTGGAGGCTGAAGAGATGACTCAGAGGTTAAGAACACTGACTGCTTTTCCTGAGTTCAGTTCCCAGCAATCACATGGTGGCTCACAACCATCTACAAGGAAATCTGATGCCCTCTTCTGGCCAGCTATACATAGAATAAGAACACTGTGTACATAATAAATAAAATATTTTTTAAAAATATATGAGTTAGACAGAAATATGCTTAAGCTATTGACCAAACAGTATTACAAATAATATGGTTTCTGTGTGATTATTTCAGAGCTGAGCAGCTGGGAACCAATAAGCTGCCTCATACAACAGTAAAGAAATATTTCATAGCCCAAGGCAAGATGATCATAGCTATTATGACAGGCACATAGACAAAGCAATGTCCATAATGGCCTGACCCATAATGGGCAACTCAAATAAACTAATTTTCAAAGCGTCATGACTTTTGTTTCATAGTACGGACCTTTGTTACTGGCTAATCAATCACGGTAATTCAAGGGATGAAAGAAATAAGACACCAACTGCATTTTGTTTGATCTGTATAAGCAAACAAACATGAGTTTGAAAAATTCTCAAACTAATGAATGAAAAGTCCCTTGGGATTGTGGCAAAAGGAAATCCTGGTCCATGTGGTATATGTCAACTTGACACAAGCTAGAATTATCTGAAAGGAGGGAACCTTAATTGAGAAAATTCCTCCATAAGATTTTAATTAGCAATTGATGGAAGATGGCATAGCCAATTGTGGGTGGTGCCAAGCATGGGCAGGTGGTCCTGGTTTCTCAAGAAAGCAGGCTGAGCAAGTCATGAGGAGGAAGCCAGTAAGCAGCACCCTCCATGGCCTCTATGTCAGCTCTGCCTCCATGTTCCTGCCCTGTTTGAGTTCCTTCCCTGACTTCCCTCAGTGATGAAATATTACCTGGAAATGTAAGCTGAAATAAACTCTTTTCTTCCCAAGTTACTTTGGTCATGATATTTTATCATGACAATAGAATCCCTCACTAGGACAGTCCATAAACCAGTTTCCAGACATGAGCCAGCTTTCAAACCCAGAATGTCCTTGAATGAAGCATTGGCTAGGTTCCCCTAAGGAAGGACCATGATAAAACCTTAGTTTTACTGTTAGTCTATATCCAGTCCCTTCCCAGAGGTAACTGTACACTGGGATCAAAAAAACAACCAGACTTTCCTGGGTCTGTTAGATACTGGTTCTGAACTGACGCTGATTCTGGAAATGTGACTCCAGATAAAGTAGGTCTTTATGAAGGTCAAGTGATTAATGGAGTTTTCTTGAATCCAACTCACAGTAGGTCCACTGTGTCCTTGAACTCATCCTATGTATTGACTGAGGTTTCTGTCCCACTTGGTCCCTCAGCCATTTAGTCCCAAATAAGCACACAGAGGTCTACATTAATCATAAACTGGTTGGCCTAGTAGCCCAGGCTTCTTATTAACTCTTATAACTTATATTAGCCCATAATACTTGTCTGTGTTAGCCACATGGCTTGGTACCTTCTTTGGCAAGGCAGTCACATCTAGCTTGCTCTGTGTCTAGCTTCCTCTGTGTCTGAGTGATGACTGCAGACTAAAACTTCCCTCTTCCCAGAATTCTCATTGCCCCACATCTACTTCCTGCCTGGTCATCCCATCTATACTTCCTGCGTGGTTACTGGCCAATCAGCGTTTATTTAAAATACAAGTGACAGGGTGCAGACCATTGTCCCACAGCACCTGTGGTTATTTCCCCAGTCCCAGAATGTATAATTGGGATAGACATACTTAGAACTTGGCAAAATTCTCACATTGGTTTTCTGACCTGTGGAGTGTGGGCTATTATGGTTGGAAAGGCTAAATGGGAGCCTTTAGGGTTGCTTCTTCCAGGAAAAATAGTGAATCAAAACCAGTATTGCATCCCTGGAGTAACTGCAGAAATTACTGCTACTATCAAGGATTTGAAAGATTGGGGGGAGGGGGGGTTCCCACCACGTCTCCCTTTAACTCTCCTCTCTGGTCAGAGAAGAAGACAGATGGATGATGGAGAATGACAGTGGACTATCAAAAACTCAATCAAGCAGTGACTCCAACTGCAGCTGCTGTGCCAGATATGATATCTCTACTTGAGCAGATTAACACATCTCCTGGTACATGATATGCAGCTATTGATCTAGAAAGTCCCCTTTTCTTTGGTGTCTGTCCTTCTGGACCACCAGAAGCAATTTGCTTTCAGTTGGCAAAGCCAGCAATGTACCTTTACAGTTTTGCCTCAGGTATTTATTAACCCTCCAGCCCTGTAACGTAACTTAGCGAGAGGTGATCTTACCATCTGTCTCTCCCGTGAAACATCATGCTGATTCACTATATTGATGACATTGTGCTGACTGGACTAAGTGAACAGGAGGTAGAAACTACTTTAGGTTTTCTGGTGTCACATATGCCTGCTATGGGATACTGCTCTTGTACACTGTAAAGATTTATTTGTATTACTTGTATTATTACTTGTATTAGTTTATTAGATTATTACTTGTATTAGTTTAATAAAATGCCGATTGGCCAGTAGCCAGTCAGGAATTATAGGTGGGACAAGCAGACTAGGAGAATTCTGAGGGGTGGAAAGGCAGAGAGATGCAGTGATTGTCCACACATGTCCATGATGTCCTCAGTCGTGGCTGTAGGCAATAGATGGGGTGTAGGCTGGATGGTCAGGGACTTGGAATGAGCATGATTGGAAAAATGGTGGGAAAGACATCTGAGGAAGAAGTATGTGGTTAGATCTCTCCAAGTGAGTGAAGGATGTGAAGATATTTATGGTTTTTTGTAATTGGCCATCAAAAGGTGACTTCAGCAAAAGAGGAGTTAAGAAATCAAATAGATAGGATGACCTGTTGTCTTGACTTTCCATCCAGCCACAACAGTAGAACCCACTGGTCTTACCATGTTCACCATTCTGACGCAGCTGTCTTGGTAGAAACATGCAATGGCCTTTTGAAGACACAGTTACAAGGCCCATTAGGTGGCAGCATCCTGGAGGGCAGGATAGGGCAGGGTTATCCAGAATGTTCTGTGTGCTTTGAATTAGCATCTGTGATGGCTATTCTTGGTTGTCAACTTGACTACATTTGGAACCAAAATCCCAAAATGGAGGGTACACCTATGGGGAATTGTTTATTTTAATTTGAAGTAGAAAGACCCACTTTTAATCTGGATCTTTGAATTAGGAGGACACATGCCTTTAACCCAGATCTTGAGGTGGGAAAGACACACCTTTAATCTGGGCCACACTTTCTGATGAAAGCTCATATGAAGACATGGAAGAAGAAAGATATTGCTCTTTGCCTGCCTGCTCTTGCCCTCACTAGCAAGTCCATTCCTTCACTGGCAACATCGCACTTCTTTGGCATTCCAGCATATACTGAAGACCAGCTGAGACCGCCAGCCTTTTGGACTGAACAATTACTTGATTCTTGGATTTTCTATTTATGATGTCATTGTTGGATTAGCTGGACTGTAACTTGTAAGATTTTCTAATAAATCCTCTTTCTGTATATATGGAAAGATTCATTCTATAAGTTCTGTCTAAAGAACCCTGACCAATACAGGGTTCAATATATGGTACGGTTTCTCCCACAGCCAGAATCTTCAAGTTGAGGAATCAGGAGTAGAAAAGGAAATGGTCCCACTTACCATCACCCCTAGTAACCCACTAGGAACATCTTTATTTCACTTTCTTCTGGTCTCAAAGTTCTCGTTTCAGAGGGAAGCTCAGACTTTCCCTGGCCACTTTGGGTTTCTGATGCCCTTAAGTCAATAGGCTGAGGAAGGAATAACATTGTTAGGAGGGGTTATTGATCCAAATTACCAAGGGGAAATTGGATGGCTTCTTCACAATGAAGAAAAACAAAATTATGTCTGGAGTTCAGGAGATCCTTTAGGGCACCTCTTGTTGTTACTACATCTGTGATTAAAGTCAATGGGAAACCATAACATCCCAGTCCAAGCAGGATGACAAAGCGCACAAACCCTTGAGGAATGAAGCTATGACTCATTCTTCCAGGAAGAGAACCAAGACGCACTGAGGTGCTTGTGGAGAGTGGGGGAAATACAGAACAGGTAGTAGAGGAAGGTAGTTATAGAGACCAGCTAAAGCACATGAATGGTTTCAAAAATAAGGATTATAATTGACATATTTTGCTATAAATGTGTTTGCACAGGTATTTATGTCTCTTTTCCTTGATTTCTTTATCATGTAATATAACATTAATTAAGAGAATGTTGGTGGTAATATGATAGTTTGAATGTAGTTGTCCCCCATAATCTCATACAGAGTGTCACAATTAGAAGGTGTGGCTTTATTGAAGTGGGTATGGCCTTGTTGGAGGAAGTGTGTCCCTATGGGGGCAGGTTTTGAGGTTTCCTATGCTCAGGATACCACCAGTGTCTCAGTTGGTTTCCTGTTGCCTGCAAATGTAGGACTCTCAGCTCCAGCACCACATCTGCTTGCGTGCTGTGATGCTCCCTGTCATGATGATAATGGACTGAGCCTCTAAAACTGTAAGCACCCCAATTAAATCTTTTTCCTTATAAGAGCTGCCGTGGTCATGATATCTCTTCACAGCAGTAGAAACCTTAAGACTAGTTATCATATTTAAGTTTTGCTATAACAAAAGAATGTCCCTCAATTGATATTGCTACCTATTCTAAATTTATAATGCATTTGTGGTTGTACAAAGGTTAGTTATAACGTTAGGTGTAATTGTTAACTGGTTATTATTTTAATTTGAAAATTAGTCGTGATAATATGATTGTGTGTCATGCTGACAAGGGGTGGGCTTGTGATGGCTATTCTTGGTTGTCAACCTGACTACATCTGAAATTAACTAAAGCCCAAGTGGCTGGGTACACTTGTGAGTGATTATTTTCTAATCAAATCAATTGAAGTAGGAAGATCCACTTTGACTCTAGATGATTTGAGGTAAGAAGATACACCTTTAATCCAGATATTTTGAGATGGCGGCCTTGAATCTGGACCACACCTTCTGCTGGCGGCCTATATAAAGGGCACTGGAGAAGGAAGCCTTCTCTTTGCCTCCTTGCTCTTGTTCTTGCTGGCAAGTCCACTCCTTCGCTGGCATCACTGCCTATTGCTGTGGGATTCTGGCATACAGTGCAGACCATCTGGGACATCCAGGCTCATGGACTGAGAAGCTAGTGGATTCTTGAGCCTTCTGTTGGTAGACAGTCATTGTTGGACAGACTGAACCACAGCCCATAAGCCATTCTGATAAATCCCATGTATGTGTGTATATATGTATGTATATATCCATTCTAGGTTCTGCTCCTTTGGTGAACCCTGAGTAATACAGCTGGGGCTTAGGGCACGCTTTGGCCAGTTCGGTCTTCCATCCAGCCCACATGGCCACTTCCTCGCTCATCTCCTTTCTCCTGGTGCACTTGCCTGATTTGCACCGCCATTTCCTTCAGGAACATTTCCTTTGCGTTCAGACCTTGACTAACTGGTGTAGCTTTTGGTGCAACATGACTTTCAATATGCCTTCCTAAGTTGAGCATTTCTAGCTGTTGATTTAGAGAAAGAGGTATAAGACTCTTTCACCAGAATATTAGAAGGCCTTGTGGGGTTGAGTGGCCTCATTTCAGTACTGTGTCTCCACAAAAAGACGGGGCAGAGCAGAGGAGAGCCGAGCAGAGCAGAGGAGAGCCGAGCAGAGCAGAGGAGAGTGATGGGGAGGGGAGAAATGGCCAGTGGTCAATGGGACAGACACTCAACAATTATCACTAGAGTTGACTGTCTTAGAATGGCAGGGTTCACAGTAATAATCAAATAATCTCAGTGTTAACGTGAAATAGCAGCAGCCATAGAGCACCATGGCCCCCTGAAGGGTGAGATGTGTAGAACATTAGGGTAGGTACCAAATGTGGCAGACACAGGATGAGTTCGCATTTGAAAAACGGGGCTGATCATTTCAGTTAACTCGGTAATGTCAGGAATGTTCAGATTATAAAACACACAGCAGCCGGGCGGTGGTGGCGCATGTCTTTAATCCCAGCACTCGGGAGGCAGAGGCAGGCAGATCTCTGTGAGTTCGAGACCAGCCTGGTCTACAAGAGCTAGTTCCAGGACAGGCTCCAAAACCACAGAGAAACCCTGTCTCGAAAAAAACAAAAAAACAACAACAACAAAATACCCACACAACACCCACAGGCACAAGAAGGTGAGGCGAGTCAGTGGCTGTCTCTGGCTGTAACATAAGATAGCCTAAATTAAATTATGTCTGTATTGATTTTTCTTATATATTCCTATGTATGATGGAATTTAGTTTATAAATTAGGTCCAGTAAGGTATTGGCACTAACTATAAAACAGAACAATAACAATAGCATGGCATAATTAAAATTACTTTAAACATGTTTATTGCTTGTGTCTGAGGATTTTTTCTTTAATATTTTCAGTTCCTGGTTGATATAGGTAGCAGAGTCTGTAGGAAGTACAGCCCCAGATAAACAGAATCACTCAGTTATCCAGATGGAGCCACCTGTGCACGAGCATGCTCAGGCTCCAGCCTCTCATCATGGAGCCTGAGGTAATCATGAATCCTCTCGCCATCTCTAATGCGGCTTCTGCAGATGGGCATGCATTTGGAATCCCACAGCGAGTGCAGCCTCTTCAGACAGGTTCTCACCGCAGCCTGCATGTGTAATTCTTCCATGTTGGGTCCTAGCTTGAGTGTGGGAGCTGTGGATTCATTCCACCCCAACTAAAGGTCAGAGAGTTCAGGCCCGATTCTTCAAGGTTATGGACAGGAGGTTTGACCCAAGGTGTGGCTTCTCACAGGATGTTCTGACCTAGGCTGTGATCACTTGATGCTTTGGGTATTGAGAAGGTAACTAACTACTTTGGTTGTTCCTTGTATCTTTGTACCATGGTAGAGAAGTCTCTTGTCCTCCCCTCCTCTTTAGACTGGAGTATATAAAGCCTAAGGGAAATAAACACAGCGAATCTCAGTATTCACTGGGTGCCCTCCCGGCTCTACCAGTTGTCTCTTGTCTATTTCTTTCTTAATCCTCACGCTTTCCTCCAAGGGCCGGTGAGAAACCAGGTGGATCCACAGTTGTCAGCAGGACGCAGGGTACTACGCTTGAGGACTCATTCCTTTTCACTGTGTGCTACTGCTCTATTGGCCTTGCTTACGTGCTTACTAGGAGAGACACCCCTCCCTCTGCTGTCTCTGGGGTGCAGTGGGCAGCTTTTGCCGTGACGGTGAGCTCAGCGAGGCACTTTCCCTTCACCCTGCCCTTTAGACCTTTCTGCTTTGGCCTGTGAACAGTCCTCAGATCGCCCCTCAGGATCCTACTTCTGCTTCCTCCCACGGTCTGCAGAGGCCCTCCAACGCTGCTGCTGCCCCGATGGCCTGTGGTGGGAAAGGAATCCTGTCCTCCTCCAAGGCGTTGTCATCATTGTTGCTGCTGGCATCTAGAGCAGCCTGTTTGCTGGTTGCCTTTCTTTCCCTGTGACAGGGCTGGACAGCATGATCCTTCTTCCTTTTAAATGACTTGAGTGAGCCCCTGGGACGGACATCAGCTAGTGTCCAAACCGCTGACCCCTGCATAAATCCTCAAGCCCAGCAACAGGAAAGGTGTGTGTCTAGGGAGCTTTCCATGGTAGCTGGAAAACCGTAGTTAGACACCTGGCATCTCTGGTGACTTATCCTTGAATGAGATGTGGTTGCAGAAGTAGGTGACTTTACTGAGAAGTCCTAGCTGAGCAGCCCTTCGAGTTACCATGAAAACAGACTCAGGACTGGCACAGCCGCTACCTGAAGCTGGGTCTTCAGGCCACCTCCTTGGCTGGTGTGTCCACAGACGGAAGGTTGGCTCCTTTGGCAGATGAGTGATCTGGTTAGATGACTTGGGCCTCCCTACCCTCCAGTGTCCTGTGTAGACACACCATGCTGACACGCCAAGGGAAGATAACAATGTCTTTTTCTGGCCCAGAGGCCAAATAGACAGCCATAATAATGCCGGCCCTTTGGGGTCAGGACCTTTTATTCATTCCTCAATATTAACATTTCAAAGCCTGAGGGCTAGATGCCTTTGTTCATAAAAGGTCACAAGAAAAGCCACACTGACTTCAATCAGCATTCTTGAACAGCCCGCCTGGCCAGGCCTTTCTGGAAGGGCAGGCTCCGGGAAGCCCCATCACGGGTCGACAGGAGACTCGCGAGACACAGGGTTTAAAATAGTGTTTAATTACTCCAAATCCACAGCACCACACCAGAATAAGCCCTGAGCTCCCGTCCTCTGTCTATCACGGGCTTGCCAGGTGACTTGCCATCTCTCTGTGGATGCTGGTTCCTCATTCTGCATCCAAAAGGGCGGAGACACCAGAGCAGCCGCTTCCCATTAGAATTGTTTGATTCGACACATGCAGGCTTATTTTTAATTAAATGCCAATAAAAACTCCTGGAAAGAAGCCCCATCTGCAGAGACTGACTGAGCTACAGGATGTGGAGGAGACATTGACATGGGGTGGGTCCAGAGACTAGTTACCTTCTCTCAGGCTAGTTTTAGACCCCTGAATAGCTATTTCTTGCCCAACTCTGTGTTGGAAGGAACATTCTGTGTCAATAGATGAAAACCTTCAGAATCTCTTAACCTAGCAGGCTCCTTAACTTTCACCAACCCCAAGGCTGAGAAGATCAGCCTGCATCTGAAGCCTGGCAGGAGAACTTCCCCGTCTTGCGGTGAATGCCTCTGAGGTATCCAGCAATGTGTTTTAAACCTGCTTGATTTATGATTTCTTTGTCCCACAACACTGTAAAATGCCATGAAGTTTGGAATAACCTAAGTCTGTGTTCCTTGGACATGGCCACTCAAGCTCAGCTCCAGAATAAACTATGTCTATGCCCTTTAAGATGACAGCCGTTATTGTTTGTTGTTATTGTTTTTTGTGTATGAGAGAATATGTTTGTGTGTGTATGTGTGTGAGAGTGTGTATGTGCACATACGTATGTGTGTGTGCATGTGAGTGCGTGAGTGTGTGTGCATATGTGTCTATATGGATGAGTGTGTGTGTATGAGAGTCTGTGTGTGTGCATCGTATATATTTATGTGTGTATGCGTATGTGTGTATGTGTGTGAGTGTGTGTATGTATGTGTTGATGGGTCCAGTACCAGGTTTTCTGAGTTGGCTCTCTAGGGTTGTGGTCCTGACCTTGCACTTAGGTTGGCAAGGAAAGCAGCTGGGTCCCAGCAGAGCTTCTTCAGAGTCACTGAACTGAATGGTCTCTCAGGGGCCTTTATTGCAATTCTTCTGAAAAAAAAATCATCATGTAGCAACATAAAATATATTTATTTTAAAAATAAATCAGAAAAGTGGAGGACAAGAGGTTCTAAAGGGTGATAGCTCACCTCCATGTCCCCATTGTCCTTATGATATATTATGTCTGAGTGGTCTGCATAATTATAATCAGATTACAAATTCTAATTGGCATATTTTGGGAGATCTTTTTCACCAAATGTTATCTTAAAAGGATTTCTCTGTGTCTTAAACATCTTCCCCAAAGGACAACTTCAAAAGTGAATGACAGATCGCTAGTGTAGACCCCTGCTTCTTCTCACTCCCTGTTATTGGATACTTCAGGTTAACTGG
>NC_022018.1:58105654-58126804 GCF_000317375.1 Microtus ochrogaster
TCTCTAGCCTCTGTAGAGACCCACAACTCACACTGGAATTCCCATTGGTGTCTGTGCTGGATGATGACAGACTCACTGAGTCATTCGCTCTCAAGGGGACCTAGGACAGGGCCTTCTGCAAAGCATCAGGACCCTTTGGCCTTGGTGCCCTTAGTATCGCTGCTGATGGAATGGATTAGTGTCGGAATGGATGGGCCTGGCCTAGAAAACACCTCCTGAGCCTTCCTGTCAGCTCTCATTTGCTGTGGCTTGTTTGGCTGTTTTAAGGGCTGCAGTGAATTTTAGTATTAATTGGTGAAATCTCCGGCCAGAGAGCTCATTTATCAGCCCCATTACAAGCAGCTCAGACTGAGAAACAACGGGAAAGTCAGAGCTAGATTTGGGGCAGAGCTGTTGGTCAGGGACCAAATGATCCACAGGTGACAGAGACTAAGGAACTGGACAGTCTCTGCAGAGGAAACTGAGATACAGGGATGTGATGGCTTAGTCCCAGGATGGAGGCAGAGGCCAGGGACCAGGACGGCTAATGGCTCTTATGTCCTATTGTTTGGCGTGATTGGAAGTGATGACCCAGGATTATGTCATTGGTCTTCTTTCAGGAGGTTCCAAAGCTCACAAGGGCCCCATCCTATGTCATCCTCCCCACTAGCAGTTATGCCTCAGAATCCACATCAGAACCATGTCCACATGTTCATCCTGCCCCAGTGGTGCGGGAGAATTGTATATATTCTGTCAATCATGTTTTAAATAAATGCTGATTGGACAGGCAGGAAGTATAGGTGGGAAAACCAGACAAGAAGTAGAGGTGGGGCAATGAGAACAGGAGTATTCTGGGAAGAAGGAAGCTCTTTCTGCAGTCCTGCCCAGATCACCGAAGAAGCAGGATGTGACCTGCCCTGCTGAAAAAGGTACTGAGCCATGTGACTAACATAGATCAGAATAATAGGTTAATATAAGCTACAAGAGCTAACAAGAAGCCTGAGCTAATGGGCCAATCAGTTTATAATTAATGCAGACTTTCTGTGTGATTATTTTGGGGCTAAACTAGCCGGGCGGCTGGGGACACAAGCAGGCCCCTCATGTTACATGCCCCTCCTCTTCCCTTCTAGCCTTTCCAATTCCCTTCCTCCCCTCTCCCATGTCCACACGCTCATCCTGCCTCCCCCATCCCTCTTAGCTTCTCTGACTCCCTCCCTCCCCCTTCTCATCTTCTCTCCCTTCCTTCACAGAATTCCTTGAGTGTAAGGCAAACCATTTGCTGCAGTGCCAAAGGGTCTGCCAGCCAGTGAGTGACAAGCTGGCCCTTTAGACTGCTAAGTACTATCAAGGGGCCTTGAGTTCTGGGAGAGGCCTCATCCAAGGCATGAGAGAAGGGGAGAAGAGCACCTCGAAATCAAATCCTGATGGCTTTTGTGTGGGTGAACCTTGTGAATTGTGAGCAGAAGAATTGGTCCTTTCCTTCCTGCCAGGGGAAGTGTGCATACAAAGGCCTATGTGTAAGGAAGTTTGTGGCTCATGCAAGAACTGTGAGACATTCCATATCAAGACAGTAAGTTTACATGGAGAGGCTACAGGTCCCCAGTGGACTGGTCATACTGTCATATAAATTTAGCCTGGGGGTGGGGCATACTCAGGCTGCACCTGGATAGTCTCTGTGGGGACTGAATTCCCTCAAGAGTGAGAAACAGTGGTAACATAAGCCAAGGATAGGCAATGGGAGACAGGGGGAGTGAATTAGTAGGGGGAAATTAGGCAGTGAGGAAGTAAAGTCTGGTGGGGAGGTAGGTGAGAGAGAAGAGGAGTGTTCATCTTTCCAGCCAAGGGTCGGGTAATACCCTGGCAAGTCCTGCTTGTCCATGTGGGTCTTTGTTATGAAGGTCTAAAGGGGCTGAGGGAGTGAGTCAGAAACTGTAGAACACATGCTACAGCTATAGGACTGACCGAGGAGAGCGGGGTGCGGGGAAGGGGTGACTTCATCTGCCCTGTGTCAGCTGTGCTCTGCAACCCAGCCTTGGCATCCTTTCCTGTGGGCTCTTGGATGCTCATAGTATCTGGTTTATGAAATCTCCAGCATCACAGACAGGGGGCTGTGTTGTTTTTATGAAGACAAATAATGATCTAAGTCTTTTGTAAGAGTCTCCTTGGGAGGCTTAGATTTTATGTTTTATCATCTCCACTTGGGTTATGGGCTGATTCTGGGTGACTTCAGCTACTTTGAAGCAGAAGGTCCCTAGACATTGTCGGTGAGTCTTATTTTTCCTTGCTGTGTTGCTAAGGATCTCATAGAATTATTCCTGAGGCATGCCGTCCAGCTGCACGCTGTTCTCTGAATAAGCTTTGAAACTCTAGGAGGCAGACAGATAAAAATAAACAAGAAGAAGTGACTAGAAGCCGCTGATTGGCTCTTTCACACTTCTAATTCAATTTAATCCTCTCTGCAATTCTGGGAGGAAGGGTTGCTTATCTGTTTCTCCTGCTGAGGAAACTGACGTGCCAAGGAAAGTAGCTGAGCCGGTGGAGGGGTGGTGGCTGGGGTTCCAAGACAGACCCCAAAGCCTTCTATCTGTCTCTTCCTTCCCTGACTGTGGGCAGAGCTTCCCTGAGGGTAGAATAAGCAGCAGTTTCATATCTAGGTCGTGTTACACAGCCCATGAGTTGTTCAGGTATCATTAATATTATTTTGATGACTGAGCTCATCAAAAGGGATGCTGTCCAGATGGAATTGCCCTGCTACAGGAGCCCTTTATCTACAGAGTGAGAAACCTGCGCGAGGGAGGTTAGACCACTGTTGTCCGGGGAGAGAGGCACTCGTGTGGGATGCAGGTGACCTTAGGACCGGAGAGGTGTTCTGAGGTGAAAGCCAGTGACAGAATGAAGCCTCAGCCCTATGGCCCCAAGAACTGACTCTGGCCAGCATCATCTTTGCTTGGAAGCTCACGCTCTGGTGAGGAAATCAGCTTAGCAGATTCTTGGGCTGCAGCCTTGTGAAATGGAGCAGAGAACTGAGCTCAGCTCTGTTGGAGTTCTGGCCTGAAGAAACCACGAGGAAATAAACGATTCTTGTTTCAAAATGGGTTTGTGTGAATCGGTTATAGAGCAATAGGAAGTGTCCGTGAGATGATGAGCCAGACTTTAGCTCAAAGGCTGACTGGGTTTACGGCCATGCTGCTCCCATGCGGTAGTGGCTTCCCTCTTCCACTCTATGCGGGAGGAGAAGGAAAGGGATCAGTGGACAAGGAGATTCTACAAGGGTTTAGAGAGCCACTCTGTGCACACCTGTGGACTGGGCAGTGCACCTGCAATACTACGGAGACAGAATGGAATCCCCAAAGGGGCTTCAGACTAGCGTGAAAGGCGAATGTATCAGACGGCGATAGTGTAGCAAAACCATGGTGGACACAAGAACAGAATGCTGGGAAAGTGCGCAAGGACCAGGTTCAGACGAGAAGGAAACCTTGACCTCTGCCCTGAACCTGGGCACGAGCATGGGAGACGTATGGAACAGCATGTGAAGGAGTGGAAAGAGCCAACAAAACGCTTAGCATGCTTCCATTCTAATGAGGAGCCTGTGGGTCCTGCACTACCAGGCACCTATGAGTCAGGTGCGAGATGGGCTAAAAACGCGGGAGGAGAGAGGGGTGCAGAGAGGAGTTCGTGCCATGAGGTGCCAGTTGGGCCACTTTCTTCCATGTGTGCATGTGTGTCTCCGCTCTTTCTGCTGGTGCTGCTCAGAGACCTCAGGAAAACAGACAGGCCACTCACTAGACCCCTCTGCTCTTTCTGCTGGTGCTGCTCAGAGACCTCAGGAAAACAGACAGGCCACTCACTAGACCCCTCTGCTCTTTCTGCTGGTGCTGCTCAGAGACCTCAGGAAAACAGGCCACTCACCAGACCCCATTCTAGGCTGAGCTCATATCCCCTGAGTGGTAAACTGCATTTGCAGGTGGCTTCGATTCCTTTTCAGTTCATTTAATCCATGAGTCAGTCATTCAACAAACACTCCTCAGACCGCCTCTCTTGCTGACACTGTCAGGGTTGGGGGGGTGGGGGCATAAACGCTCTCTCTTTGCTGGCAGGATTGTGAAACTACCTTGATTATGGGTGGCAGGAGGGATTTGGGGGGGGGGAGGCATTAGGAGGTTTTTCCCAGAGAACGCAATCTGGCTCCTGGGAAGAGAGAGGAAGGAACGGGCCAGAAACATCAAAGTCTGTCTTTCTAAAGCATGCTGGGACTCCCTGTGCCCAGAGGACCTCCTGCTTTGATGAGTAGCTGGCAGGCTTCAGCAGGAAAAATGCCCACGTTTACCAGAACTGGGCCCAGCTGGAGCCTGCGTCCTACTTAACTGGATGCTCAAGGGGAATCGCCACACATCCTGCATCCTTGATTGCACAATGGCATCTTTTTGTGAAAATTGGCATGATAACGTCATAGGCAACCAAGCATTTCAGGGGCATCTTGGTGAATGGGCTTTTCTCCACCACAGCTCTGGCCTCCCTGCTCTGAGGGTCAGGGTTTCTCAGTCTGACTGTAAAATAGGAACAAGAAATATGAGGTGGAGCTGATTAGTGGGCCAATGGGGGAGCTAGTTTCTTTGGGCATTTGCTCAGCTGTCTGGTATTCACGGAGAGGCTTCAGCCTGTGTCCCTGGGCTCGGTGACAGGGCCTCCGAGATAATTAGGTGGGGTTAAGTGAACCTGAACCTGGGCAGGCGGCAGGGAGACAGGTAGGAAGGGATGTAGTTGCTACAGCACAGCAGCTCGGGCTGGGAGGGCTGTGCACAGCCGCTGCTTCTTACTCCCTGAGTTCTGGAGGCTGCGGGTCAAGATGTGGGAGCCCGTGGGGCAGGGTTCCGGTGAGGGCTTCACTTCCAGGCTACACACTGACGTATCCTGTCAAGGTCAGGTGTGGAGACCCAAAAGTATGAGTCTATTTCCACGTAAGGTCAGAGAGTTGGAACTTACCTCTAGTTCCTCCAACGTGATTGTGCATCTTCCTCAGACAAAGGTCCACCTAGCTGTCGACTGAGAGAGTTCTGCTCTCTCAAGGTGGTTGTCAACAGGTGTGGCTAATAGCCAGACCTTGTACTTCAGGAAGAGTTTGTACCTCAAACAAAAGTCTAAGGCTTCAGTTCCTTTATGAAGATAACTTTGTCACTTTGACTGAAGTCAGCTAGTGAAGTGACAGAGAGCAGTACCAGGATCATGAGCTGGACGCTTGAACGCCAGCTATCTGGAGCACAAGACTCGAGGCTGAAAGTGATGGTCCAAGCTTATACAGATAGCCACCCCACAGCCCTCCACAAACAACCAGAGAGGTGTCTACACTACCTGCCTGCCTGGCTCTGCAAGAGAAAGTCTTATGACCCAAATTCCAAAAGCTAATGAGATATAAAATTTGAACAACTGATATCAGATTATTTAATTTTTTTCATGGCAGTGGAATCTAAAAACATACCCAAATCACAATGTACCACTTTGCTCATGAGTTCCCAAGAGAAATAGCATGTGGGGCGCATGTTAGTCACACAGTCTTCGGACCTTTGACATAAATCCCCATTCCAAGAATGGTAATTGAGCTTGTCTAGCTCTTTCCTTCCACACTCATTGAGCTCCCTGTGTCCCTCAAACTCTGTGCATCAGACATCACTAATCAATCGCCATGCACTCCCGTCAATCCAGAGAAAGCCTTAGACTCTTTTTAATTACAAGATCCCCAGAAACCATCCCTAACTGTAAGATCAGTGTAAAGATGTGGACTCTTTGAAGTTTTCAGACCCAAAAGATGAGGGATTGTTGGCTTGCTGTGTCCTTGTTCTGTGACTTGACACTGGCTTCTCCTGATGTTCTGGGTTTGACTACATAACCTCAGATTTCAAGCTTTGGGTCACTAAAGCTCTGCCATAGATTTCCTCTTCCTCCTGCTTTCTTAATCCTCACCAACCAAGGGATGAGGGCTGTGCTAAACTCCTGGCTCCATCTCTTGCCTCACCCCTATTTGACCACGCCCTTCTAGCTGGGTTGTCATCAGTTCCTCTTGTTCTTAGCCGGTTTATACTCCCTAATGATTTTTTTTAATTTAATTGTTTTTCAGGTCTGTGAGTGTTTGCCTGTGTGTATGTGTGTGCAAGCATGTATAGATGTATGAATGTATGTATTGTATGTATGTATGTATGTATGTATGTATGTATGTATACCTAGATGTGTACCTGGTGCCTCTGGAGTCCAGAAGAGCATATCAGATCCCCAGGAACTGTAGTTATGAATGGCAGTGAAGCCACCCTGTGGCTGCTGGATTCTGAACCTGTGTCCTCTGCAACAGCATCAAGTGCTCTTAACCACCAAACATCTCTGCAGTCCCCAAATCTTGATTTAAAAGTTCATTAGAAGGGCTTGAGAGGTGGCTCAGTGGTTAAGGCACTGGCTGCTTCTGCAGAGGACCCGGGTTCGGTTCCCAGAGCCCACATGGCTGCTCATAGCCTTCTGTAACCCCAGCTCCAGGGGAACTTGCTTCTCTCCTTTGTCCTCCACAGGTGCTGCATGCATAGGGTGCATGGGCATGCAGACAGACAACTATGCATAACATAAAAAGAGATTAATCTTTTGAAAAATAGCAAAAAAAAGTCAAGATTTGTGGAACTTTTAAAAAGCAACTAGAATTTTCTATTGTTAACAGGACAGAATAAAAGATGCCAAATTTGCTGGTGCTCCTGGGTCCCCTGCCTCTTAACTCAGTGGAAAGCCCTGTCATACTGTCTGGGGTTATTTTATGTTCCACTATCTCACAATGGCCACAAGGCGCTTGTTAAATAATATTCCTGCCAGTGAAGCTCCAGCTTCCCCCACCTCCTGGAGAGAACTCCCTCTCAGCCGCCCTCTATCTGCCCTCAGACCCCAGGTGTGCCCTTAACTGTCCTTGTACAAAGTCAGGGAGAAGCCAAGTAAAGAACAGGAATGGCTTCATTTATTCCTAAACTCAAAGACTCTTGGGGATAGAGGGATAATTTCTGCTGCGTTTAGAAGAAAGAATTCAGATCAGTGTTTCCCTCTGCTATCGTGAGGTTCACTCAAGGAGTGTATTAATCAGATCAGTCGGGTTTCCAAGGCCTCATTTTCCAGACAATGAGAGGCCTTCAGGGAAAGAAGAGCCCAGCAGATGGGCAGTGTCCCTCCTGCTGCGCAGCCAATCAGCTGGCTGTGGTCCCTGCTGTGGAGAGGAGGGGATGCTTTCCCTGCAAGGAGGGGATGCTCTTGAGCAGCAATGAGAGAACTGGGAGGCAGCAGCAGGTGGTGCCCTCTAGGGTCCTAGTCTCTCGCAGGCCTTAGAGACTGGGTCCTTCAGCCCTATAGGGGCGAAGGTTGTGGCTCTTCCACAGTCTTAGGTATCAGGCGTGGGACCGAGTGCCCTAGGACTGGGCCGCAATCTGCGATTCTGCCTCAGCCGTGCTCTTTGCGGCCTCTCAGCCTTCTTTGGCCCCACTTCCCGCTCTTCTCTTTCTTCCCATTGTTTCTAGGCCATGGCTCCTGCGGGACTTCCCACCTTCTCCCGTGGCTCCTGTAGTTGCTGCTGGGGTGATCCCAGCAATAACAGCTTTTACCCACTGCTGGCATTTCCATCTCTGCCATCACCGCTGCCACGGCCGCAGCTACTACAGCCTCTGGGGTCAGTTAGCTGCCACACCTCCTGTGTCTGCTTTATCTCCCACCATTGGCATGGAAGAGGCCAGAGTATAAAATTGCAAACCCTAAACACATGGGGGGTGGGGGGCGGGATAAAACTGACAGCCACTCTTAACCTCAACAGTTGCTTTTTGCCTTAAGAGCGGGCATCTTGGCAGCTACTGTGTGCAGAGGTAAACTTTTAACAACTGTCTCCGGCCTCCCAGCCTGGCAGTTTGCAGCTAGGTAGCACAGTAGACAAAGGTTAGCTTCTAACTGTCGCCGCTGTGGGACCCTCTGCGTGTTATTCCTTTCATTTTTAACTCTCCTCCCATGACTCTACTCTTTGCCGTACATTCTTCCAGGGACAATGAAAAACAACTGTATCAGCCACGGGTTTTGCAAACATCCTAAGTAAACAGCATAACTTCCTATAATCAAAAGTTGCGAAACTTAAAATGTAACAAGACTTTGAGCCTGACCTCAAGGTTGTAAAAGCTCTTTCACCCACACCTAGTGCATGAGTTTAGTATGAGCAGAGGCTCCAAAGCGGCTTCTGTTGACACAGTGTCAGACGCCCGAACTTTGACCTGTGGCCAAAGTGCACTGAAAGTTTTTGTGCCCCACAGTGATTGGAATGAAGTTTGCTTCTGGTTCCTAGACTTTGGGGGTCTGCTCCCCATTATTTTGAGCACCCCTGGGACTCAATAGCCAGGGCTTCTTTAACTTTATGTAAGCAGCTCAGCCCACTTGACTCATGATGAAGATCAAACTAGGTAAGAAAAAGAAGCAGCCTAAATTTGCAGCCCTAGGGGCAGTGACAGGAAGGTAAGGGAGGCTGGCTGCCAGAGTGGGCCCAGCAGCTTGCTTATACATTCCGTCATGGTGACAAGATGTTCATGTCCTCACATAGGCATAGAGAGAGGGTAGAGTTACCAGGCCCCCACCTCGGGTTGTACCTATCGCTGCTTTCTGCCTCCAGTTGCGTGTGATATTGAAGATGGTAGGGTAGATAGGAAGGAGAGCAGTGGCTCCCAGCCATAAAATGTTTTCGCTGCCACCCTATAACTATAATTTTGCTACTGTTATCAATTATAATGTAAATGTCTGATATGCAGGCTTTCTGACATGTGACCCCCCAAAGGGGCTGAGAACTGCTGAAGAATAACTGAGAACAGGTCTTCATGCTGCAGTTCCCAGCGCAGTCTCTGACAGAAGCAAGAAAAGAGCAGCAGGCTTACAGGAAGGGGCTGACTGGAAATTACGGTTTGAGGGGGCTTTGGTAAGGAGAGAGCCTCATCCCAGCGCCATCGCTGTCTTCTCGGTCAGTTGATCAGACCTTGCAGCAGCAGAGTGTTAGGAGAGATCTGGCTCCACGCCGTCGGCAGCGGGGTGGGGCCTTGAAGGGTGAGCCTTTGATGCCAGAGAACAAATGGGCTTTCTGTCTCTTGAAGGTTTTCTTTCGGGCATGAGGGAAGCTCCATGCTACATGATCTAGCTTGACCTGACTGATGTGCTGAGGTCAAGAAGGCTGTGGTGGGGACTAGCTGTAATTGAAGGTTCACTTTGGTCCAGGAATTGAGATGGGGGATTGGGCTTGCTCATGTCTGCAGGTAAGGGGGAACTGCAAGGCGACATAGCATAGCCGAATTTCTTATCAACTCTGTCAGAGAGAGACAGAGAGAGAAAGAGACAGAGACACAGATAGACACAGAGAGACACAGAGAGCGAAGGAGTGTAGTCTGATTGCTGACATAAGATTTTCCTGTGGATGGGCATTGTAAAAAAGGGACCTTCATGGCCACAGGCAGCTGTCTATGATCAGGCCTTGAAATGGTAGACAATTAGGAGAAAGGTAACACCATACTACAGGTAGTGAGGTGTTGGCCTTAAAGGGAAGCCCTTCAATTCTGAAGAACAAAGGAGTTTTCTGAGATAAGGTAACTAAAGATCCCTGGGAAAGCCATACAACATGTCAGATCCACCTCCAGGAGCCTGAGTTGTGCTTCTGCACCAAGGAGCTGGGGTTCTAGTGTGGCTTCCCCGAAGTCTCTAAAGCTATTCAGAAGGACTAGAGGTGGCGTAAACTCACCCAAGGGGCTGTTTGATCGCCAGTCCTTTACTCAAGGAAGCCAGAACACCAGGGAAGGGTCTAAGGACTGTTGACGAGGGACACAAACTGCCCCATTCTCTGAAGTCTTTGCTTATTTCCCGGGAAAATGCACATCAGAAGTGCTCACAATGTTAACACTGATTTCTAATGGTGCTTAACGGCTTTTTAACAATGTTCAGCACCTACTCAGAACTTGATAACAGGTGGATCTGCAGTCTGTCTTAGCTGGTAGAGGCCCTGAGTGATGAGGCTTGAGACTTAAATTGGGCAGGGGGCAGGCAGGAGTGGTGGCCCTCATTTATCTAAAATGTTCGTTCTCAACCTGTGAGTCGCGACCCTTTGGGGCTGAACAACCCTTTTACATGGGTCACTTACGACTGTTGAAAAACACATATTCACATCACAATGCATAATAACAGCAAAATTACTATTATGAATTAGCAACATCCATAATTTCATGGTTGGGGTCGCCATACACAAGGACCTATATTGAAGGGTCGAGCATTATGAAGGTTGGGAGCCACTGGTCTAAAACTAATTAAACTCTACTAAGGACGCCTCAGTGACAAGGGACTGCAGTCAGCTTTAGCGTTCACACAGTGGCTCTTAGTTCTGTTTCTCCAGCCTTGCCTTCATTTAATGTGTCCCGAGCATCCGTGATTGTGTGGAATGTGAGGAGCAGATCCTATCTCTGCTCTTGGAAAAACAAATATTCATATATACAGGCAGAGATCTGGGGCATGATCCGAGCAGCGACTTTTGCTGAGAAGAATGAGCCTGCACACCCGTGCGTGTACACAGGACTTGCTGGGGGTTCAGGGGCTGTGACAGCAAGCAGAAAAATGAGAAGGACCTAGAAAACAAATCACTAAAAATCCAAAGGTTTTGCAAAAGAGTATGGGTACCACCGTCTTCCAGACTGCCTTGTTCCATATCAATTAGGAGATGCAAAAGACATCCTTTTCCAAGCTGAGAATCCCAGGTCTGCTGTTGGATAAGACCCTGAGCCATTAGATGAACAGTTTTCAATTCTGGGTGTGGCCAAAAGAAGCTTGGAGGCTGTTCCATCTCTCTTTGCAGACTAAAGAAGGTCGGCTTCAGAACCACTTCTTGTACAGGTGGGCAGAATTGCTGTTGCTTCCAGTTTCCCCTGAAAAGAGTCATGGCCAGCTGTCAATACCAAGGCAGGAGGAGCCGAAAGCAGTGGGAAGCCAGGGCAAGTCTGGGGGCAGAGTCAGACCTGGGGATGTCACATAGGACTGAGTTGGGCAGTGGGGGCAGAGGAGCCTGGAGTCTGAAGCAGGGTCAGCTCTGCAGGAGTCATCTGAGCTAAGCACTGTGGGAAAACTGGGGCTTCGGGTCAGATTCAAGGGCAGGCAGAGCTCGTTAGGATTCAGCGCCAGCTTTCAGGACAGATCCTTGGCTAACAGGGAAAAATCAATCTCGTCCATGGGATGGAAGACCAGAACACCACCAGAAGCCAAGTCTACCCTCATCTGTCACCTTCTAGAAGTGTCTACTGCATCTGGTCTTAGAGGCCCAGTCATCTAGTGTCTGCTCTAGGTCTATGGATGTCAGGGATGTGGGAGGGAGCCCCTAAGGACCCACATTTCAGCATGGCAGGGGCCTGGATTTGCTGCCTTGCTGTGCACCTGCAGAGTAGGGTAGGAAGCCAGCCACCTCTAGCCATGTGTACCTGAGCTTTTACATTAATAAAAGCCTTTTTACTTCCAGGAAATTTCATATTTCCTGTTATGGAATTTGTAATAATCATTCATGTTGAGCTATCACAAAACCAAACTGGAAAACTGCATGTAACTTGTAGTTGAGGGTGATGTTAGGGCTTCCTGATAACTCTGTGCTAAAGTGATCCCCCTTCATGGTATAGATGTTTCTAGACAGGTTTACAAGATACTCACTCTCTTTCCAGTGTCTGAGCTCGCAGAAATACAAGACTGAAGTGGGATATCTCTCTGCATGCCGTGAACATGTTTATCACCATTGGTTAATAAAGAAGCTGATTCGGCCAATAGCCAGGCAGAATAGAGCCAGTTGGGAAATCCAAACAGAGATACAGGGAGAAAAAGGGCAGAATCAGAGAGATGCCAGCAGCTACCAGGGAAGCAAGATGTGTGGTAACAAACCATGAGTCTCATGGTAAAATATAGAATAATTGAAATGGATGAATTTAAGTTGCAAGAGTTAGTTAATAACAAACCTGAGATAATAGCCCAAACAGTTTGTAATTAATATTAAGCCTCAGAGTGATTATTTGGGAACTGGTGGGCAGGAGAGAAACCTCCATTTACACAGGACTGGCTGGCCTTCCATACTCCATTTTACATTAAGAGTGAAAGCCATAAAATGATCTTGGATTTGATTTTTTTTGTATACCACTGGCTTTTTATTTTTTATTGTTTTATAAATAATACCATCAAAATTTCCACTTCCTCCCCTCCTCCCATTTCCCTCCTGTTCTCTCACTCACTCTCCCTCCTCCCCCTCCAGTCCTAAGAGAGGGCAGGGTACCCTGCCCTGTGGGAAGTCCAAGGCCCTCCTCTCTCCATCCAGGCCTAGGAAGGTGTGCATCCAAATAAAATTGGATCCCAAAAAGCCAGTACATGCAGTAGAGACAAATTCCAGTGCCATTATCATTGGCTTCTCAGTCAGCCCCAATTGTCAGCCACATTCAGAGAGTCCGGCTTGATCACATGCTCGTTCAGTCCCAGTCCAGCTGGCTTTGGTGAGCTCCCATTAGATCAGGCACACTGTCTCAGTGGGTGGACACACCCCTCATGATCCTGACTTCCTTGCTCATCTTCTCCCTCCTTCTACTCTTCAATTGTACCTTGGTAGTTCAGTCCAGTGCTCCAATGTGGATCTCTGTCTCTATCTCCATCTGTCGCCAGACGAAGGTTCTATGGTGACATTCAAGATAGTCATCAGTCTGACTACGTGACAAGACCAGTTCAGACACCCTCTCCTCTACTGATCAGAGTCCTAGCTGGGGACATCTCTGTGAATATCTGGGAACCCCTCTAGATCCAAGCCTCTTGCCAACCCTAAAATGACTCCCTTAATTAAGATATCTTCTTCCCTGCTCCCATATCTGCCCTTCCTCCATCGCAACCATCCAATTCCCCCTCTCTCCCGCAAGCTCTCCCCAATCCTCCCCTTCTCCCTTCTCTCTCCCCCTCTCCCCTTCCCCCCACCCCACCCCATCCCCATGCTCCCAACTTTTGCCTGGCGATCTTGTCTGCTTCCAATTTTCAGGAGTATCTATATATGTTTTTCTTTAGGTTCATCTTATTATTTAGCTTCTCTAGGATCCTGAACTATAGGCTCAATTTCCTTTGTTTATGGCTAGAATCCACTAATGAGTGAGTACATACCATATTCATATTTTTGGGTTTGGGTTATCTCACTCAGGATAGTGTTTTCTATTTCCATGCATTTGCATGCAAAATTCAAGATGTCATTGCTTTTTTTTTATCACTGAGTAGTACTCTAATGTGTAGATGTGCCACACTTTCTTTATCCATTCTTCCATTGAGGGGCATCTAGGCTGTTTCCAGGTTCTGACTATTGCAAATAATGCTGCTCTGAACATAGTTGAACAAATGCTTTTGTAGTATGATTGGGCATCTTGTGGGTGGTGGTGCCACCACGAATCCTCAGACCGCCTGGGAGTGAGACATGTCTTCTCTCATCTTATATTTCTGTCTAGTGCACACCACCACCCATCTTCTGTGGCTAACTAGTGTGGCCGCTGGGATTAAAGGTGTGTGTCACCACTGGCTGACCTGTATGACTGACTAGTGTGGCTGCTTTGTGTTCTGGTCTTCAGGCAAGCTTTAGTTATTAAAACACAAATAATATACTACTATACAAGATAACTCAGACCCAGAAATCAGATGGCTAGTGTTCTCTGTCCTGGGTGGACTTCAAGTTTTGTGTTGCTCATTTTTATACACTTCAGTCACCCCGGCTTCACGTCTGAAGAATCACCCCTTCCCCTTTCTCATAATTACCTCCGTTTTCCCAGAGTTCTGCACAGCCTTCACTGTGTAGCTATCTGCAGATGGAATATTCTGTTCTGCCAGCCGGCTTTCAAATAATCACACAGAGACTTACGTTAATTATAAAGGAGTGGCCAATAGCTTAGGCTTGTTACTGCTACCTCTTACCACTTAAATTAACACTTATCTTTTAATCTACTTTCTTTCACAAGGCTTGATTACCTTTACTTTGTAAAGCCCATGCTGCTGCTCTTCTGGCTGGCTAGCAACTCTGCCCTGCTTCTTACCAGCCTTCTCTCAGTTTCACTCTCTCAGCTAACCCCCTCCTGCCTAGCTATCGGCGAGCTAGTTCTTTATTAAACCAATGAGAGCAACACATCTTCACAGTGCACAAAAGAATTATTCCACACCAGCAATCTACCGTGAGCAGAACTCAGAGTTTTCTCAACAGCCCACGGCAGCAAGAGAGGTGGGTAGAAAACACCTCCTGCCCTTGAAGTTCAGGGTAGAATTCAAAGAAAGCCCCCGCCCTTCTGGTGTTGTCTGGGTGAGGGAGGATATGATCAATAGGATTGTCCAAAGCCTCCTGTTATAAGGCGGTCACCCCATCTGTGAGTGGACAGAGGGGTCATATGTCCAGAGAAATGCAGTTTGTGAGGTGCCACCCAAACCACTCTGCTCTCCCCGCTAGATCAGAGCGTGTGTCTGGAAGTCAAAGTGAGCCCTGAAATGTGTTTGTTATATGGCGTTGCATAGTGAGGTTGGTTTTGACAGCAGGTAGAAATAAGCTCTGTCCATAAATTAATTCAATTGTAGTGATGAAGCATTCAGACACCAGGAGGTTGCGGCTGGCAAGCCTGGAGTCCAACTGTGTTTGATTAAAACAGGGGAGTCCTCCTTTCCAGGGATGTGAGCCAAAAAGGCAAATAAAGTGAATGCTCAAAATGGATTTTCTTTCTCAATTAGTTCATGAAAATGCTATTTAGATGAGTATATTAATGAATCATGTTTCTAAAACAATAAAGCTGGGTGCCTCGTGCCCCTCCTGTTACAGGCACTCTGAGAGCTACCTCGTGCCCCTCCTGTTACAGGCACTCTGGGGTCTCCGAGGGGAGCGTAGTGCCCCTCCTGTTACAGGTGCTCCGAGGGCTACCTCGTGCCCCTCCTGTTACAGGCACTATGGGGTCTCTGAGGCCCAGCACAGTTTCTTCATCCCAAAACAAGCAGTAAAGCCAATCTGACTTCTCTTCTGACTCTGCAACTGACTCTAAGGGAAATCCAGACACCCAAACAGGAGAGACTTCAGCTGGGTACGGCATAAGTTGCTTTTGTTTGTGATCTGCCATCCAGTGTGGACACACATACACACAACCCCCCCCCACACACACATAGAGAAAACTCCTAGAGCTCACAGCATAAATCACACACACACACACATTCTACATAAACAAAATCACATGTACACACAAACCACACATACACATACACATACACATAGCACAAACATGTAGAGCTCACAGCATAAATCACACATTCTACACAAACAAAATCACATGTACACACAAACCACACATACAGACACATAACCACATACAAAATTCACCTTAGTTTTGTCACAAGTGCTAGATAGTGTTGGGCTCAGTGAGAGGGACTGTCTGGGGACACGAGACCCTGGGGAGATAGACACTGAATTTGAATGAGGAAAACTAGAGTGCCCCAAATATTGTGAGGTCGCTCACACTCACCTTTTCTGGTTTCTGTTTCCTCCATGTTTAGAAAGGAACACGCCCCAAATTCCTTATAGTAATAAAACAGTGTTATTTTAAGAAAAAAGCAATATGAGATAGCTAGAAGCAATATGCTTATATATTAAATATATAGTTATTGGATAAATTTATAACTTAAAATATTAATGTTAAAATCATGAAATACTGCTACAGAAATCATGATTAGTGTAATTCATATTCAACATGAGCTACAATAAAGTCTATGAGTATTTCTGAAAACCCACAGAAACATTTCTGGGTCTTCCTCCTAACCTTGGGTAGTAAAGATATATTTATTTCCCAGGGTTCTCTGGGTGACTGGAAGGAACCCTTTCTCTACTGTCCCTAAGGGCAGTTTGCATATTCAAATTCCGTAACTTAAAGCTGTTGGGGGAATAGATACTTTAGTTTGTCCTGACTTATTCTGGTCACTAAGGCTGAGTTTCATGGTGGTGAAAATTATGATTTCCTTGTCTATTTGGAAGTAGTTCTACAGGCAAACAACATCAACATGACAGTGTTTACCAGAAAACAGCTGGTGTATCATGGAAGGATTCTCACCCCCATTCAGCCTAGAATCAAAAAGCTTGAATGTTTCAAAACAAGGTAGTAGGTAAATGAGTCTGGAAGATTCTTGGTTTGCTGTCACTTCTGGTTGCTCCACCTTGGTATATTTGGCATAAAATGGGAAGATCGATGGCTGTGTGCTCTGAGGCACCTGGCCCACCCATGGGGCTGGAAACAGAGCCAGGAATCAATCTTGTGATTGAGGGAAATGGCTCAAAAGACTCAGGAAGAAACTGTACTGAAGGTAGAATTTTTTGGACCATCTCAGACCTTGTAGTTATAAGTGCTTCGTGTGTGGCAGACCTCTGCCCAGGGGCTGCAAAGGGGACACCAGATGTGCTAACTCTGTGTCTTCTTCAAGGATCAGGCCAGGAAAGTCTGTCTTTCCCTAGAAACCAGACAACATCCCCAAGGCTTAAAGAATAGAATTCCGAAGACAGTGCTGTCTTAGTTTTCCTCGTTACTGTTATAAAATGCCGTGACTTTTGTGTTTTTAAGGTTTTTGTTGTTATTGGTTATTTTTTTTCACTTAAGGGAGGAAGGATTTATTTGGGGTATAGATGATAGCCCACCATGGTGGAGTCAGAACAGCGGAAGCTTAAGCTTGCAATGTAGCCAGGTGCATTAAAGAGCAGAGTGGCCCCCGAAGCCATAGCACCCACAGCGTTATCAAGGCACTCCTGAAGGGACCCCGGCT
The DNA here is from genome assembly GCF_000317375.1 of Microtus ochrogaster. Lineage (NCBI taxonomy): Eukaryota > Metazoa > Chordata > Mammalia > Rodentia > Cricetidae > Microtus > Microtus ochrogaster. The sequence goes on from NC_022018.1 coordinate 58,122,473, forward strand.
CTCCAAACAGGGCTTCTCATAACGTAAAGGCGACCAGTCTTCATGACAGCCCAGATCAGACCTTAGCTGCACAGGTGACTTGTGAAAGTCAATGTGAGAACAAAGAGCATGAAATTTCCACTGACCCTTTGCAAATAATCACATTGTTGTGCAAAGCAGAGTGTCTCTCTCAGCGAAATCATGAGGCTTGGGGTTCTGGGGTTCTGGGGTTCTGATGACTCAGGTGCCATCAAAGCCTTGTAGTTTAGGGTTCCCAAAGCAGATTGTACTTCTTCACACATCCACCTGAGATAGGATGTTGACAGACACACAGAGCTACAGTTACCTTTCTCGTGTGCGTGAGCTCTTTCCTCTATCGTGACGTTCACCCCACTAAGCCATGGATAAGTAGCTGCTTCCAGGGAGCTGTTTCTAGACCAGCAGTTCCCGACCTGTGGGCCGTGACCCCTTTGGGCAACACATATTAGATATCCTGCATATCAGATACTTACAGTGCGATTCATAGCAGTAGCAAGATTACAGTTATGAAGCAGCAATGAATGAAATAATTTTATGGTTGGGGTCACGACACGTGGAACTGTACTAAAGGGTTGCAGCATCAGGAAGGTTGATAAACACTGTCAGACTAAAGCACGCTGGGAGTTCTGACCAGTCCCTGGCACAGTCTAAATGAAGGCAGCCTTACTCTCTGATGCTTGCTTCAAGCAGGGGGTGGTAGGGATGGTTCTCAGGGTCATCCTTTACTAGAGATTCAGTGAATCTGAAGCTGTTGCTGGCCTTTGTGAAAGCTCCTTCCATTTCTTCCAAGGGAGCTGGGGGCCAACCATATGCCACTTCACTTTGCCTGACCCAGTCATCACCACACAATTCTCTCTCTCTCTCTCTCTCTCTCTCTCTCTCTCTCTCTCTAGCAGTCATGTCCACCCTACGACTGATATCCCAAGGCTTTTGGTGGAATGAGTTCCCGCAATATGACCCCCCAACCATAAAATTATTTTAGTTGCTAACTCATAATTGCAATTTTGCTACTGTTATAAATTGTAATATAAATACTAATGTAGGTGGGTCTTCTTTCTATGTGTTACTGTCATTGGTTAATAAAGAAACTGCCTTGGCTTTTTGATAGGGCAGGATTTAGATAGGTGGAGTAGACAGAACAGCATGCTGGGAGAAAGAAAGCATAGTTGGTCAGACACCATGGAGCCAGCCACCAGGTCAGAAATGTCGAATCTTTCCCGGTAAGCCACCATCTTGTGGTGCTACACAAATTATTAGAAATGGGTTAATCAAGATGTGAGAATTTACTGATAAAAGGCTAGAACTAATGGTCCAGGCAGTGTTTAAAAGAATACAATTTGTGTGTTGTTATTTCTGGTGTAAAGCTAGCTGTGCGGGAGCCGGGCGGGACAAAAAACAGGCCTGCTCGCCTTATCACTACAAAATACCTGATATGCAGGATATCAGATATGTGACTCTCCCAAATGAGTCTTGACTCACGGGTTGAGAACCCCCTGCTGTGTCAAAATGACAAAAATCTAACCAGGAGAATTATTTACTGTAAATCGTGACCCACCGTCATATATGGCTTCTCTAGATATCTCCCAATATCTTCTGTGAAGTTTATTCCTCCTAAAACATTGGTGATATTTTACCTACATACACTTATTCTTTTATTCAACAAATTAGTTTTCGATATTCAGCTAGCACATCAAGTCAACTTACGAATACCCAAAGCAGACCTAATTCTTCCTAAATTTGCTTTCTCTCTAAGATTGACATAAATATTTGTGAATTCCTATTGTAACTTTGAGACATCAAAAGATTCTTACATATGAAAGGCACCCTGATTTTTTTCCCTTATAAACAGGGTCTGATTTGGGATGGCTAAGTGACCAATTAGAGATCCGCATACTCACGACTGTAGCAACAGCTTGCCTGCCAATGAGACTGACTGTGCCATATTGGTGACTCCTGAAGAAGGTGGCAGAAACTCCTGGAACCTTAGCTCCTTATCAAGAGCATGGTGAAGTCACAAACACAGAAACCGTTCCAGTGAGAACTGGAATCCTTGCTGTCCAGTAGATAAACACAGGCACAAACAGCCTTTGTCTTGCTCCCCTGACAGCCCCAAAGGCCTTCAGATCCAGTTACCACGTGTCTGATACATAAGCATATATGTGGTCTCTCTCTTAGCCTAGGCTGGTCCGGAACTTGCTATGTAGTCCAGGCTAGCCATTAACTTTCCATGCTCATCCTGCCTCAGTGTTCTGAGTGCTGGGGTTTCAGATATGAACAACCACATCTGGATCCATTTATCATTTTATCAGGGAGCGAAAGATCTGTGTCTTATATTTATAACATCAGATCCTAAAGTACAGATTCTCCTGTTCTTCTGTTTCTTAAACTCAGGGATGTTTGCTGTTGTCCTGCATTGTAACCCATCTTCCTCAAAACCTGAGGATGAACTCCACCTTAAAGAGAGAGCAGCAAGGGAGGGAGGAGGGAGGAAGGAGGGAGGAAGGAAGAAAGAGAGGAAAGGAGAGAGGGAAGGAAGGAAGAATGGATGCAGGTAGGGGTAGAGGAAGGAAAAAGGGAAGAAGGGAGGAAGGGATGGAAGGCGGAAAGGAATTGAAAACTAATGATCAAATGCTAGCATCCACACAGACCCAAAGCTCAGGGAGTTATAGACTGTGACTGTTGACAGTCACTAGTGTGTCTTCAACACCTTATCCATGCAGCCAAAAGGAGCTTCTGTTTCATGAGACCTAAAGGTGTGGCCATAGAACACATTATCACAGCTACTTAGATACCCAGACTAGGATCATCAGCCAAGATTTTTACATTTAATTTTACTTAGAAATTACCCAGGTAACAAAAGATTGTCCATCAATTAATTTGATTTTAAATTAGCGTATGGTTACAAGTGAACTGTGGTTGTTGGAAGCTGCATTCAGGCAGGTATTCAGCAAACATAATTAATGTAAAAGCTTGCCAGTATTACACAACTCAATTTATTTTACAATAATTCAATTTAGTTGAAAATTTCACATTCCTCAATTCTAAATATTACATAGGAACAATATTAGCTAATCTGGTAATTATTTAAAAATTTAAGAAATTCACATTAGTCTCTTCAAGAAAAAGAAATCAAACCTTACTTTAGAAATTTTTGTATTATACCCCTCATTGAGAGCTCTAAAATTACATATAACTATCGTTCCATCACAAGCTGCCAGATCTGCCTAGTAAGGATCCCTTGTTTGTATTTACCGTGGTTCCTTAACAAATGCCAGGATGGGCTGATTGCCTAAACCTGGCACTTTTCATATATTAGAAGTGTAGTTTCTTTGATTTGAGGGGAATTCTGGGAATATTAGATTAATGTAGGTGCTTAAAATCTCTATGAGCCAATTAATTAAGAGATTTAATATTCTAATTTATTAGTGTCTTCCAGAAGAAAAGCCCCTCTCACACACATGCTCTCTCTCACACACACACACACTCATGAACACACATTCACAGACATATGCACACACACATGCACACACATACACTCACTCATACACATATGCACACATACACACATAGTCACACACTGATTCATACACAACGCACACTTACAATACACACATTCACAAACACATGCACACGCAGTCTCTCTCTTACACACACAGAGAAATGAAGTTTACCTCTACCACATGCATTTATGCGTTCAAAGACCTTGCAGCTCCCCTCCTAGAGACTCAGATACAGGTGAAGGACAGGAGCTGTGCACACTCACTGCCCACATCTGGAAGGGCTACTCTTTGTGTCACAGATGAGCACACAGTCCTGGAGGTCAGAAGTCAAGCAGATCAACCAAAACAACCAACAAACTAGACTCTTGGCTCTTTCTCATCAAGGGAAGAGACGTTCTCATCCCATCTGGGATTGCCGGATGAGCAGTGACACCCGAGTTCCGGTCACTGCAGCCCTACAGAGAGTAAGTTATTGATCGGCCACAAACAAAGACCAGACTGAACCTGGATCCGAATAAAAACAGAGGTGGGAGGTGGAAGTGAGAGAAAGCAGAGACTGGAGAGAGCCTGATTTGGGATCCACGCCAGGAGCCGAAATAGCTGTGTCAGCTGCAGCAGTCAGACAATGCCCTTCACTGAGCACATTTTAATTGGTGCAGACAGGTTCCCCTGAAGCCTGCGAACTGACAACTGTGATGACTTCAGTCCTCTAAAAGTTAAAAACATCCAGACACAGAGTGAGTGTGTGCCAAGGACTAACTGAGGCATCAATCTGAGCAGTCAGATTGTCAAGCTGCTTAGAGAAGCCTTCCCA
>NC_022018.1:58127004-58143083 GCF_000317375.1 Microtus ochrogaster
ACTTTATTTCTTGTCAGTTCTATTTAGCTTACCAAGACATGCATTCTGGAATATAGTGGTTATTACATACCATGGAAGGCTGAAAAGTGACCCACCAAAGACATCAGTACTCTCATCCCTGGGTCTGGGTACCTGGCAGGTTCATGGCAAAATTATTTTGCAGATTCCTTGGCTAAGGATTCTGAAATAAATAGAGGGTCTTGAAGCATTTTGGCATAATCAGATGAAGCATATGAGTCTCCTTCAGTGGGAAAGGAAGGCAGGGGTTGATCAGGACCATGCTGACCTGCTGGTGCCTACAGTGAAAATGGGGGACCATGCTGATGTGCTGGTGCCTGCTGTGAAGATGGAGGACCATGCTGACCTGCTGTGAAGATGGGGAGCCCATGTGACCTGCTGGTGACTGCTGTGAAGATGGGGGACCATGCTAACCTGCTGATGCCTGCTGTGAAGATGGGGGGAGCCCATGTGCTCTACTGGTACCTGCTGTGAAGATGAAGGGGACTTATGTGACCTACTGTTGTTTGCTGTGAAGATGAAGGAAGGTGACCAGCAACCAAGAATTATGGTAGCCATTAACTCTCACCAAGCCAGGACACAGCAACATGGCCATACACCCTCAAGGAATCAAATTCTTTCCATTAGAATGTAGATTCTCTCCTGGAACTTCCAGCAAGGCACAAGGCACCTTAATCAGACTTCTGATTTCCAGAACAGTACGATTGCTGTTGGCTTCAGCCATTGAACTGGTGATAATTTCCTATGGTGACAACAGGAAGTAGACACAGTGGGATAGACAGAATTTGCTAGCATTCTGCAGGATGGCAAAGCTATCCTGATGTTATCTTTCTAACTATCTAGCATCCTTCTTATTTCATAACTACTGGGGAGGGCAAAGCCAAACACAGGTAGATTATTTGAGACAACGGGTTCCTTATTGAGGGATTCTGTTAGACAAGGTTCAGTGTGGTGCTGAAAGAGTGGCAGCCACCCTTTGCCTTCACCAAGTAGGTAAGATTGGGAGGCATCTTTTCGTGTCATAGAATATGAAGATGCATGAGGGCAAAGGTTGTATTTGTATCAGTTCTCATAGACACACCAGGGTTTAACATAAAAACTAATGTGATGTAGGTACAAGCATACTTATTGAATAGGAATAACCCCACAAAACATGATCTTTACTTCTGGCTATAAATTTGGTGATCAGTCCCACTGAATCCCTCCAACTCCTTGGGCATGAAACTGCCAACCTCTCTCCCACAGGGAGGCTTCGCACTTACTTGCTTCTGCTCGGAACCCACACCCCACTGGGTGATCTAATGTATAAATGGGCACCTCATACCTCAGCTCTAACAGTACATCCTCTGGTGGCTAGCTGTTCTCATCCTTCCGTGCCTTCTCCCAGTTCTTACAGCCCCTTTGCCCTCCCTTCAAGGTACCTAAATATGATCTTATCTGCCCAGGCATATCCTTCTCCATGGTCTAAAGCAATAAAGTAATCACTTGAGCATCATGGTTAGAATGCTTTGCTCTGCAATTTGTAGCTGTGTTATTTTAAATAAGCTGACCAATCTCTGACTTATTTTCTTACCTGAGAAACAAAGGTAATATTAAGCCTGCCAAAGATGGGTGTGAGGATTCAGTATCCAGGGCTTAGGACAGAGCTGAGGGCATAGCTAGCACAGAGGACAGTCTGGCCATGGTATGTGTTCAGTGCTGCTAATCTATCCTTAGTGTCTGACATAGAACATCTGATATGGTGCTTGGTGTGCATGGGGTCATCTGTAATGTTCACAGAGTCGTATGACCTAAGATAAACTCTGTGAAAAGAACCGTGGACAAGGCAGCATTGTCTGTGTAATGAGAAAAGCTGTCTAAAGAGAGTGCTCCAAGGCCAGGAGAGACAGCATCCTCTGCTTTCAAAAGATGCCTGGAAGCCAACAGATTGGTGCCAGTGAACAGTGCTAGAGACTCCAGCATGGCACATAAGCCTTGCTTTGGCAGAAGGACAAGCATCTTGTTCTCCCAAAGAACCACGGACTCTCAACAATGGCAGACCAGCACCACCTCATCCCCACTCCTGGCACTGCCTTGGTCTCTGCCTCACTCTCTCCCCTTCTCCCAAGACCACCACTGTGTCCTAGATCAGGAACTTCTCTAGAATTCTCGAAAGCCATTAGAACAACACTGGAAATCAGTCTTTGAAATTCCCAGGAGCCTAGTCAGACCTAGGATGTGTCTTCCGGGACTGCAGAAGCCTGTTCTGGCTGTGGGGATTCAGTGGTCATTTCATCCCTTCTTTGGTAAGTGGGATGGTAGCTAGTTGAGCCAATGGTCCTTTGGATGTGCAGGCTGAGAACTGCCCTCCTTCAGCCCTTCTGCCTAACGTTGGGAAATACCAGGCTATTTGGTAACATCATGGAACTCTGCCAGCAGCTCATGGTGGCTTCATCAAACTCCTGCCCCTTTGGTCATCTTCTGGGAGACCCCTCAGAGTGAAAAGGGATTATCTATAAGTTATGAGAGAAGAATAGTCACCTTACAGATATCCCCAGAGCCTGCATGGATTTTGTACATGGAGAGAAGCCATAACCATTTACATAATCTTTAGGGTCCTGATATTAATACTGGTGTGGGCTGCAAACAGAGGCAAAGCTTTTGTCCTGACCACCTGGACCCAAATAAACACAATAAAAGCTTATATAAATTACAGAATGTTTAGCCTATAGCTCAGGTTTATTGTCAACTAGCTCTTACAACTTAAATTAACCCATTTTTATTAATCTACATGTTGCTGCATGGCTTGGTTACTTTACCTGTTCTCTAGAACATCTTATTCCTCTGGTGGCTGGTTTGCATCTGACTCTGGCTCCACCCTTTTTTCTCCCTGTATCTCCATTTGGTTTTCCCTTCTGGCTTTATTCTGTTTTGCTATAGGCCAAAACAACTTCTTTATTAACCAATGAGGGCAATATATATTCACAGCATACAGAAGGATTATCTTACAGCAGTGGGCTGCATCCAAGGTTGGGAAGAACCTTTGTTGATAGCCAGCCAAAGCTTTCTTATCTTTCAGCTATTATTAGATAAGTTTTTTTATAATCATTACTTTTGTGGTTCAGATTTGTATACTTTTATTCCCCTACCATGAGAGAGCCAAAAATGCTGCATAAATATAAGCATAAATGTCGATAGCAAAGACCTGTATTTGGTTATAGTCAGGCCATCCTAGTTTACAAGTTAAGTAAGATAGTCACCTCTGTAGGGCAAGTTTCGGGCCCAGGAAATGACCCTTGTCTCTCCCTGTGAGTTAAGAATGCCTACAGACTTGCAGGCCCCAGGCCCCAGAAGTAATTAGCATTCCCCCTGTTAGTAAACATTTACAGAGCCTCAGTATTTCCTTATTTTTCCTGCCATCTAGGACATCTCTAGACATGACATTCCAGTTAGAACAACCACATAGCAACCTACCCACCCCCTGTCCTTTTGCTATATAATGCTCCAGAGAAAAAAATAAATCTTGCAGCTTGATCAGAATGCAGACATGCTGTCCATTTTCTCATGTCTTTTGTCCCTCCATTTCTCCCCTCCAGGGTCTGGGCTCCTGATTTATATCCCGCTGGTTGGGACACATAAAAAGCTAAATGGAGCCCCTGACTCATGACTTTGCCTCTGAGAAAAGTGATTTGGGAAAGGTTATTCAGCCCACGAGAGATTGTATCTGCAATGGACACAGAGACCAGGTCCTGAGTTCCAGATTTCTAGAATATTACATCCTCCGCTCTGCATTGCACCCTGTGCATTTGGACAGGCTCAGATGGGGTTGTGGGGCAGACACCTAACAGAAAGGCAGGGCTCCTGGTTTAAACACCTGAGATGAGGCTGCTGACATGCTTAGTAGGACGGGTGAAGGGTGTCCCAGAGCCATGGCTTGATTCCTTCCATCTAGCATGACATTTGAAGCATTGCTGTCCCAGAAAGTAGCCTGCTTGAGCTCAGGATGCTGCCAGAAACTGAAGCATCTCCCGACACTGCTGTGCAATTTCAAAAAACAGCTCCGGGCCTCCTGTTAAGAAATGCCTTGGATTGACCTTAGGAACAGATAAGGTCTTCAGAGGTGTCCCCTTCTGTACGACTTCCCTCCAGCTCTCTCCCAGGTGGCTATGGAGGAGGAAAAGTGACACCCCGGAGAGGTCAAGGTCACACTTTGACAAGAACTAGAAGAATGGAATGTGTCAAATCTTCTTTCCTGGTCTCTAAACCATAGTTCTCATTATTCCTTCCCAGCTCTCAGATGTGCCTGGCTGAGCCAGCCCTGTCTTCTGCATCCTTGTGTGTCCCCCTCCCTCCCTCAGCTCTGCTGCCTCCTTTCCAGCTTCTTCCTGTGACAGTCAGCCCACAAGTGGAATTCCTCAGCATTCCATGCACTGGGGTAGCATAGCCTGACTGTAACATAGTAACCAGGGGAGGATTCTGAGAGGGCCAGAAACTAGTCCCACATAGCCACTTTTCAATGGTAACTCTTTCGGGCATTTGTCAAGTTGCTAGCCCACCCTCTGCCCCGCAATGTCCATGCCGTCCTGAGGCCTCTGGATTACTCCCGTCTCGACCCCAGCATCAGTCCTGGTACCTATGATCCAGAAAGAGAAGGATTCAGACTGAACTGGTTCTAGCAGTGGATCAAGCGGTCAGACAAGAATTTAATTAGGTGGGGCAGGGGTGGGGAGAGTGGGAGAGAGGGGAAGACAGCCCAGCAGGTGAAGGCTCTTGCTGAACGAGCCTGACAGCTGAGTTCTATCCCAGGAGAGAATTAACTCTTGCAAGTTGTTCTCAGCCTCCAAGTACATGTCACAATTCATGCACACACACAGATAAATAAAAGCTTGTTTTAAACGGTTGTTTAATTAGAATAAGCGAGGAAGCAGGAGTACACTCTTCAGGACACACAGTGAACCAGGAAAAGCAACGCCTCGCTCGGAGCAGCTTAGGTTTTCCCTGCTCTGAGCTTCCTCTGGGCAGACACTTCCAGCAAAGGGGAGAGATTTCCTCAGAAGCTCATTTTACCCACATTCAATCTGGATAAGAAGATATATAATTTGTAACAATACACATGGGAGTTTACTCCAAATTTGAGAAGTTTACAAGGTAACAGTGGCCGGCTAATGCTCCCTTAAGAGGGAACCACTGGTTCGCTTCTGACCACTGTCACCCATTGCCCCTTATATGTCTTTGGAGCCCTGACAAGACTCACAAGAAACTATGGAGGAGAAAATGAAGGGTGGATATGTGTCCAGAGTCCCCAACAAATTGTGCCATCCACTTCTGGTACTGGTGCCTCCAGGTGCCCTCTGTGGAATCCCATGTGGGCGGCAGACCCAGGCTTCCCAGTGCCTCTCCAGTCTGCTACATGGTGTTTTAGATACTGTCTGTTTGTCACTGCTATAACAAATGCACGAGATGGGAGAAGCATTTGTTTTCTCGTCATTCCTGGGGCTTGGAAGTGCAGGATCCAGGCATGGCCGATTGGGTTTCATTGGAGAGGACTGTTCTCTGCCTCCAGAATGGCACCTTCATGCTGCATCCTCTGTCATGGAAGAATGCTGGGTGCCAACACAATGACCCAAGGATGAAGACCTGACTGCTGCTGAGGAGAATTCCCAAGGGCAAGGGCCAGCATCAAGGCGATTTTGTCATTACCTGCCTCTGTTCCCATCCCCAGGATGCCCTTGGTTGACCTTGAACAATTCTCCGTGATACCTAGCACACCATTCTGTCTTAGATCTTCTGGCCTTTGAGAACCAAAAACAGTGGGCACAGACAGGGTAGGATGGCACTAGCAGAGCAGCAGGGACCAGGATGCTCCTGAGTCCTCCACCACCACACGAAGACAAACAATGGTGGTGGTGGCGATGATAGCAGAGTTCTGATAACCATAATACCAAGTGCCAGCCATTTTACAGATATCAGTGTGCTGACATCATCAGAAAGCACACACGAGGCCAGAAGGAAGCATCACCTTGGACTGGAGCCGTCCCCTGACACAGCCCTCATTCTCCTTGCCTGCAGTTCATCCAGGGTTGGTGTAGATACTCCATCACCTCCCACCCTTCCCAGGCTGAACACCTCCTATAGACCAGCTCTGTCTTAGATGCTACAGTGGACAGACGGCTGTGGCTCCCATCTCTAGTTGGGCTCAGTAGTTTATGTGTCTCAATTCCCTTCCCTTTCTTGCCTACTGTAGCCCTCCTGGTGCTTCTTCCCTTGTGTTTGGGATGCAGCCAAACGCTCCGCACATGAAGATCGCAGTGGCAGTCTCTGCTTGTTCCCAGTCTTAGCTGCAGCGAGGGCAACAGAGGCACAAAGGGGAAAGGGTGGAGAGAAGCTTGACTGTCACTTGGTTCACTGTAGGAGAGTTCCCGCTCTGTCACAGCTACTCTTGGGACATGGAATTGTTTACTCAGTTATATATCCACTGTCCTGTTAGCCTCCCAGCCACGATCTAGCAATCTAGTACCTCAGATGGCAGGACCTTCTGTTTCACTACACCGCATGCAAGTTCCCAGAGCTCGCTGAAGCAGACCCCAGAATTGACCACTTCTTGGCATGAGGAAGGAACTGCACACACTACTTAACACTTGCCCCCTCTGACCTGTGAGAAGAGCATCATCACAGATGGGGAGAGCCAAGCTCTCAGAAGTTACATAGGCTTCTCAGTGCCACATAGGGTTGAACTCCAGGGCTTGCTAGACACACAGAAGGTATGTATTGTATTTACCAGGCTTCCTGGAGCCAAGCAGACAGCTTAGGCAATTTGCTGAAATGTCCAAACCTGGAGTCTTGCTAAAGTCTCACCAAAGCTCTGGTTTCTGCTGAGGTCTGAAGTGAAGTGTCCCTCATATGCCCTTGTTTGAAAAACTAGTGTCTCGCTGGTGGTCTGGCCTTGGAAATTTGTGGAACTTTGAGGAGGTGGAGCTTGCTGGAGGAAGTGGGCGGCTGACTGGCAGTGGGCCTTGGGGTTTTATGCCTAGCCTCACTTCCTTTTTACAGTCTGCTTCCTGACTACTTGACCATTGCACTGTGATCACCTGGCCTCCTGCTGTGGTCTCTCCAACACAAGGGACTGTATCTCTTAAAACTGCAAGCCAGAGGAAGCCATTCTCCCTTGAATGCTTCCTGTCCTGTATTTGATTGCAGTGGCAAGAAAATCAACAGTATTATTTTGTTTTGGGGAGTTTCAGAGGAAGAATCCCAAATCTACACAGGTGCAGGAAAAGGACAGGGAAGAACTCAGGCAGTGTGTGAAGCTGATACTGGCTAGCCACCAAACCAGGGAGCTCTGGCAAATGCTTCAACCCCACATGCAACCCCACAATCAATAATCCAGCTCAGAGATTCCAGGAAAAGGGGATGAGGTCAAGGGAAGTTGGTACTTACTCGAGAGGGTGTGATGAATGGTCTCTCAGGGTGACGTGGAGACCCTGGTGTGTTAGGGTGCGCTTCATCTTTGCATTCATGTGGTGAATGCCAGCTCAGGTCTATGCCTGAGTTTTCATCTGTAAAACCAGCATTGCTCATAGACTGGTGGTCATGGCCAGATAAATTAGCCTCCTATAAGTGCTAAAATTGTGAAAATACCTCTGCAGGTGTGAGTAGCAACCCCTACCTCAGAAGCTCACAGCTACCATGGCCTATGAGCAGCAGAGGCATAGCTAGGGTGTTCACCCATCCCCAAAGCCTGCTGGCCAACAGGGCACAAGTACAGGACTCAGGAAGCTTGTTTCTTCCCATGGGACTTTGGCTTGTGGCCAAAACAAGGTGGGGTACCAGTCAGGATGGCCACAGAGCTCATCTCCCCAACACAGCAGACACTGGCATGGCTGTGAAGTTGTCTGGCCAGTGTCTCACATGCAGGTTCACTGAAGATCTTCTCTGCAGCTTTCAGGGATGCTGCCATCCGAGGCCAGAAGCATGTTTAGACAAGATGGCTCCCAGACCTAGGAGGAGCAGGAAGTCCCTGGGAGCCAGATCTGTCTTCCAAAGAAAGCATTTGCCCCTGGCTGTTGGGAAGTGAAGGCTTTTTGCAAAGACATTTGGTACCCTGCCTTTGGCTGTCTGACAACTGAGACAATAGTTCCCAAGGAATTGGAATTCCCTCACACTGGTAGAAAAAAAGGCTGGTGCCATCCCCAGGAGGACTGGACTCCAGAAAGAGATTTCACACAGTTCTGATAACTTGCCAGACAAGAATGCAAGAGAGCCTTGAGCCAAGACAATGCTGGCCAGTGATGGGCAGAGCCTTACTTTAGGAGAAATGTTTGTGCATGTCTCTTGCCTTCAATTTAAAACTAAACCTCACACCCTGAGGGAGTGCAGTCCCTGGACCTCTCTGTTTCTTTCTGCAAAGTGGCCATAGTCAATAAATCTTTCTGGTTTTTTTTTCCCCCGAGTCTGACATACTTACTGAGGACTGATAGTCAGCCTAGTCTAGATGTTGGGGTTACCAAGGCCCAGGCGTTGATAGTATTTCTAATGACAACACCCTATTGGTGTTCTTCTCTGGGACTGCTCTTAGCTGGAGACAGCCACTAGCCTATCTCCACCTTTGCCAGTGCAGTGGTTTGAATCAAAGTAGCCCTTATAGCCCCATAGGGAGTGTGTGGCCCTGCTGGAGTAGAGGTGGCCTTGTGGGAGAAACTTGAGGTGACTGGGCTTTGAGGTTTCAGAAACTCAAGCCTGGCCCAGTGTCCCTCTCTCCTACTCCTGTAGATCTGGATGTGGAATTTCCGGCTACCCCTCCATTGTTGTTCAGTTCCTCCTCCATAGCCTTGCTTCTGCCCCACTTCCTGCCACAGGTATTTCTTTTTGATAGAAACTTCCTGCTCCATGCCTTGTCTCAGCATCCCTTCTAAAGAGTCCAACGTGCCTCAGTGCTAGACACCTGGAGAGTGTGGGAGTGTGAGGGGCGGGGCTGGCCGAGAGCAGTGTGTGCTAGCTGTGTGGCTCTTACTTTTGTCACAGGGAGGTGTATGGGTAGCTCATTTCAGACTCTCATCTTCAAGAAGTAAATGTGTACTGCCCTCCTCCTGTCTCTGCTCAAGAGTTAGCACAGTGGTCTATTCTTAGCGCTCTACTGGTCTGAGGGTCAGTCACAAGGGTTGGGCCGCACACAGAGTCCTCTGGCCCTGGTCACCAGCTTCTCCCTGGATGAGTCTCTGGAGGACGTTGGCATTCTGCACAGTTTTCCTTCCAGCTGTGGTCCCTGGGCTCCCACCATCCTCTGCATCACATCCATCCTGGACACAAATGCAAGCAGATCTCAGCTCATCGCTAGAAGCTTTCAGTGGCTCTTCTGCTTCTGGACTGCTAAAACTCTGGACTCCTTTAACTCAAGCTGCGATCTTCTTAGCAGCCTGGCCCCCGAACTCCAGGCACCACAGAGCCAGGAGCTGGTGACATAGCAGCAAACAGAACAGAGTAGGTGGTGGCAGATACCTGTCACACAACTATGGACAGAAAAAGGAGGTGTCCCTTGTAGATAAGGAGAGGATGGGGAGCTGGGTGGAGAGGGGTCTTGTTGACTGAGGTTTTCTGTCCCACCCGGTCCTGTAGAATCACACAGAGGTCTACATTAGTTATAAACTGATTGGCCCATTAGCTCAGGCTTCTTATTAGCTAATTCTTATAACTTATATTAGCCCATAATTCTTGTCTATGTTAGCCACGTGCCTCAGTACCCTTTTCAGCGAAGCAGTCATATCTTGCTTGCTCTGTGTCTGGATCACAACTGCAGACTGCTGAATCCTCTTCCCAGAATTCCCCTATTCTCATTGTCCCGCCTATACTTCCTGCCTGGCTACCGGTGAATTAGCATTTTATTAAACAAGTACAGGAAACAGATATTTCCAGGGTAAAACCATTGTCCCACAGCAGGCGCTCTTATCAACATGGCTTTCCGTAGACAGAAAGGACTTTACGACAGGAGGACACACGGAGTGTGTGTGCCAGGGAAGGTGGCAGGAGAGGACCAACGGCAAAGGCCTTGAGGCCAGAGTGTACTTAAGACACAGCAGGATGAGGGAAGGGCGTGCAGCAGAGTCCCAGTAGGTGAGGACTTCGCGGTCACAGGGTTCACTTGAGCTGCCCTCGGAAGGAGGTAGGGACCATCTGAGTGAGACCACGTGAGCTGGCGCATCTTCACAGGTGAAGAGGGCATAGTGGGCTTTGGGCTAGGATGGCCACCATGTAGGTGGAGGAAGTAGTCTGACCCCAGAGGACAGTGGAGCTGACCGGACTTGCCAAAGGCGGGCTAAGGCACACAGGAGAGGCCCAGTGCTAACTGCAAGACTGGAGCCTTGAGTGCTGGGAGAATGGAGTCTTGGTTTCGTGGAGATATCAGTGTGACTTGGATACTTCCTTCTCCTGCCTCACTCTTGTACTGTTTATCCATCAGTGGCCTGAAAAGTGACCTCGTCTTACCCCGGGGCCTTTGCACTTGCTGTATCTGCTCACACATAGAAGCGAGGTTCCGAGGGATGAGAAGCCCTTAGGGCTCTGACTACCAGGCGCCTTCTTCTCTCGGGTTCCAGGGTGACTGTCAATTCCTGCCTCTGCTGAGAACAGTTTGAAACTGCATCTCCCTTTCCTTGTTTCTAATAATGTTTCTCTCCATCCATCACTGCTCGTTTGTCAGATGTAAGAGTTAGAATCCTGTCTCTGGGGCTGCCTGACAGCAGCTCGAAGCCTGGCGTGTTCCGGATGCTCCGTAAACATTTGTTAAGGTAACTTAACGATGAATGAGAATAATTTCTCTGTGCCCTAGTGGCTCCCTGCCACGGAGAGATGTCACTACTGATTAGTCTGGTGGAAAGGAACCAAGCTCAAATAAGGCCCAGGGAGCATCTTTGGGGTGGCTGTGGTGGGGGCAGGAGCAGAGACAGGATGTGGCCGAAAGAGCCATGCAAGGTCAAATAAATAGAAGTGGGTAGATGGAGAATTCTGCTTAGCAAGGTCAGAGAGGGATTGGGGGAGGCCCTGGAGGAAGGAGCAGAGGCAGAGGGTGCAGGCCCAGGCCAGGGGGGCTTCTTTTCCTGACATGGAGGATAGCCAACAGTTCGCCAGGTCCAGGGCAGGGGCCCCAACATTCCAGCAGCTCCTTGCTGGGGTGCCAATAGAGCCACTGCAGCTTGTCAGGACGCTCTGTAGTTGTCCAGCAAAGGCTGCCCCTCCCCAGACACCAGAGAGAAGAAACCCCACGGAGCTGGCCATCGGGACCAGTCCTAGTGTTTTCTGAGTCCTGCTTGACCTCCACAAATCCCGAAAATACTGCCAAAGCTTGTGATGCTGACCAGTCAGGTGACTCTAAGCACCATGGGAAGATCGCCTCTTCCCCACCGCTAGTCATGTTTAGGCCTCAGGAACCAAAAGAAGATCAATGAGCTCTCCCTCCATCAACATTAACCCACCCAGGACAACTCTCCGATCAAACCTAGATGTTTCTCTGAGGTTGGGGATAGTGACATCACTGGAGTGACATTTCCATATACTGTTTAACTTTTCTTGGGGAGACGTCAACAAACTGGGGGAGGCAAGCATAGAGAATAGGTTAGCAGCCTAGGACTCTACTTGGTATGGGCTGTGCACACCCCTCTCTGAACAATGCACCTAGCGATTGGTTAGCAACCTAGGACCACTGCTTGCATTAGGTCATGTGCATGCTGCACTGGGCAATACAGTAGAGCTCTCTCCCCTTAACCACCACCCGATCTAGATGAGTCTGTGTGCTTGTCTTCAGACAATGCCAGGTATGAAAGGAAAAAGGCCAATCAAGCTTGAACTGGTTTGGGGTACATGTGCAGTCAGGCAAACTTACCATCCCCTATTTACCATACCTAGCATATAATTGATCATGCATATGATTAACAGGTGCATTATGGGAAGAGACACACACAGTGGGAAATGGTTACATAATAATCTGTCAATCAAAATAGAAAACACCCAAACTTTAACCTTAAACTATGACCTTAGTATAGTTAATTAGTATAGTGTACCCCCCCCCCCCTTAGACCCTGTTGAAAAAAGCTCCAATCAACATCCTGGACCCTTGAGTACCTTCAGTCGTGTGGTTGCTGTCAATCTTGATAATGTACCCTTCTCTAATTTGTACTATTGTTTTCCTTTGAATAGAACATTCTAGCTCCTTTGTAATCCGTGGAGCCTATTCATTCTTGAAGGAGACAGGGAGGACCTAGGAACACCAGGCCTAGAAATGAATCTGGTAACTAGGGCTGGTCTCTAATGCTAAATCATCTAAAGATGATGGCTACTAGAGGAAGGATCACACCCAAGTCTGGATTGGTGGACCTGTGGTTTGTTTGGGTTGCTCATAATCCCCGAGAAGCCCACGGGACTACGGTTGATGACACAGAAAAGCTGAATTATTGGAGTGCATCCCTGGAGACCATACTGCACCTTGCTGGTGACCTCACTGCCTTCTCCCCTTGCCCAGCCTTTGTGGGCTGTTTGTATAAGCTCAGTGGGAGGCCCGCTCACCTTCTGTCTTCTGGTGAGATTCTGGAAACTCCTCCCTCTCTCCATAAAGAAGTAGCTGTAGCACTCTGTATCACCAAAGGAAGCAGAGAGCCCACAGCTCCAAGCAGGGCTAGACAGGAATGGGTCAGGAGGCAGAATGGGGACAGGGCCTGTTGCCTGTCAGGCTTCCTTGGAGCCCTGGGGAGGGTTGGGCTTTGTTTAGCATTAGAGGCTAGTGGGGCCAAGAAGCTTGATTGGGCCCGTGGGTGCCTTGCTATGGGGTGTTTTTCCTAAACTTTTCAAGCCCCTACAGTGTGCGCTATTCCTTCCCCACGGTGCTAGCTGCCGTGTGTGCCAGGGCTATCGTGTAGGGCAGATCCTTGCTTCAGCAGTAGCTGAAGGAAAGGTCCCAGGTCTCTCAGAGACGACTGAAGGCAGATTCACAAGCATGAGGGGGGTTAGGAGAGGGCTGACCCTGGGCAGCTTTCTCTCTTGTTTTCTCAACCTTTGGAACCTGGAGGAGATCTTTTTCCTGGGTCATTTTCCCCCCTCCCCCCAGGCTGATGTGAATTTCTGCCTTCCTAGTCCAGAGGCCTGGTCACAGTTCCAGTTTGGTCCTTTATTGCCCCCTGGTGGCCATCTTGGCTCACTGCCTGCAGAATTGACTGCTTCCGTGTTTCCCGTGAGTGACAGTCACTCCTGAAGCCCGGGTGGCGACAGAGCGGCCCCAGTGAGAGTAAATCAGAGTTCACCCACAGAGGACACATTTCACTCTCAGTGGGCATCTGGAGATGTGACAATTCTGTACCCTTGCTTTTCCTAAACTATGCTTTTTCCCCTGCACGCATTACTCTGATAGTGTTGCGGTCTAGGGGTCTCCATCAGGTTTGCTCTTGCTGCCACTTAAAGAATTGAAAGCCAGGAAAATTCACAACGGGTAGTAGAGGAGAAATCTCAGACACCGCAGACAGAATCAGCAGTTGAAGAAAGGTGTTTGTCGTGGGTGATAAACACACACGTAGCAGACACACAGAGAAAACGACCCTCTGCAAAGCAGATTGGGGGGATTCAGAAAACCAACAATTTCAGCTCCTTCTTGGGGGCTGAGGGTTTAAATGTCTCTGGAGAGTCTCCTCCTATAATTCAGGTTAGGCAGCTTGAAGACAGGATGATTGATTGGCAGCAATTGTTGTGTGACATGTCCTTGAACTTGTTGAGCCAGGGGACCTGCTTGCTTCTTGGGAACAAAAATCCCACAAGACCTTTGCTTTAAACTGTCAATCTCTTGTCTCAAGTCAGAAGGGCAAGGAAGTCAGCCATCTTGGAAATTCTCCCCTTTTATTATCTGCTCATGGCCCTCTCCTCATCTGTTTGCCGATCAGGTAGTCTGTCTACTCCCCTCGGTAATTTACATATTAGGCACAGTGGTTAAGAGCACGGCCTGCTCTTCCACAGGTCCCGAGTTCAGTTCCCAGCAACCACATGGTGGCTCACAACCATCTGTAATGAGATCTGGGGCTCTGTTGAGGAAGAGACCTGGTCAGTCATCCTCATCAACTTATGAGGACATATGGAACCCAATATGGTCAAGTTCAGCAGAACCGCCATATATGGGCTGCCTATGCATGCTTCAGCATTGCCAGGGCATAAATTTCAGTTTCATTCAAGAGAGTAATACCACTCATCCCTGATAAAAACAGAATAATTTTAACAGCATACCGATAACATAAAAGCATGGGAGTGGACCTGACAGCAAAGACAGCTCTCACCCCCTGTTCCCTCAGACGAGGTGTTTAACATGTAACAGGCCTGGCTGTCCTGGAACTCACGCTATAGACCAGGCTGGCCTCAAATTTAGAGATTCGTCTGCCTCTGCCTCTCAAGTGGTGGAATTAAAGCTGCCCATTCCCCCCCCCCCCACACACACACACCATTCCTCCTTCAGTAAAATAGCTCTTTAAGAGACTGGGAGCAGACAGAACCTAAGTCTTCCTTCTTCCTGGAGCCCTAGCTGTGGCATACCTGCTGGGTGTAAGCTGTGCAACTGTGCCTTCACCTTGTTCTTCTTAGCTAGAACCCAGTGCTAAGCATATAGAACTTGTACGTAGACTGTAGAGTTAGTTATACACATAGCGTTTTCTCTTTTGCTTTCTCTTTCATATATGTGTTTGTTTGTGTGTGTTCTTTGTGTTTGTCATGCACGTGGTTTAGAATCTGCTGACTGGGACTGGAGAGATGGCTCAGGGGTTAAGAGTGCAGATTGTTCTTGTAGAGCCCTGGAATTTGGCTCCCAGCACCCACGTAGGTCTCCACACCTGTAAGTCCTGCTCTGGAGGCCCTGACGTCTCTCCTAGGCTCTGCAGGCGTTGTTCTCAGGTGCACAGACCTCACAGATGCATGCACATGTGCACATAACTCAAAATAAAAATTCATCTTTGAAAAGAAAGTCTGGGGCTGCGGAGATGTCTCCACGACTAAGGGCACTGGCTGCTCTTCCGCAGGACCTGGGTTTGATCCCCTACACCCACATAAAAGCTTATAACCATCTGTAACTCTGACACCCTCTTCTGGCCTCCACAGGCACCAGGCATGCACATGGTATACCGACATGCATGTAGGCAAAATACACTTATACTTAAAATAAAAATAATTTGAAAATAAATTTAATGCATAAAAGAAAGTCTGTTGACTCTCCTAGTCAACATAAAATAAATGTACCTTTTCTTTTCCATCTATATAGCTGGTTCCTTGTTTTATACACCAAAACATTCATAGAAAACTGTTTCTATTTTCCTTTTGGTTATTGTCCTGTAATCTGCTGAAGACTCCTGGCCACTATGCTTCTCTTTGGCATCCATCCTCAAAGCAGTTAGCTGAAGACCTACAAAACTGGTAAACAGTGGATTCCCAGCAAGGCTTTGAGACTGAGTGTGTACCGATCACTTGCCGCCTTGATTTTACATTGCACCATCAACAAAGACCCAAAATGTGACATCAGTTAGAGGCACCATTGCCAGGTGGGCAATGCCCCGTGTATATACACACTTGGATTGTCCTCACAGCAAGATAAGAGCCAGGGCATAGCCTGATCTGAAGCAAGGAAGGGGGCAGCCACTCAGGAAGACATGTTCTTTCCCTAGGAATTTAAATACTGTGAATATCTGCCCACAACCTGTAATTTAAGCTATTCCGTGTCTTAGCTGACAAGGACCTTGATCCAAACTAACAACAGGAAACAACCCAAGGATGAAGTAATGCAGAGTGGTTTAAAGGCCCCATTATCTGACACACTTGTATTCACAATAAGAATCAGGAAGTCATGGGGAATATCACTTGAGTCTTGGGGTTACACAAGGACCGACCTAAATGTAGCATTCAAAAGTAGCTTGAAGACGGTCAATCCCACTGAGGTTGTCATGGTTTCTAGGAAGGGCAGCCAATGGTGGAACCACAAATGAGGTTCTTCCTGGTCTCGAAACTTCTCTGAGCTTCGGTTTTCTCATTCATGAAAGGGAGCAGTTGTATGACTCTCTTCCAAGACTCACACACAG
>NC_022018.1:58143448-58157085 GCF_000317375.1 Microtus ochrogaster
CTGAGGGTCAGCACACTGGAGGCTTAGCCAGTGAGAACTGAGGGTCAGCACACTGGAGGCTTAGCCAGTGGGGCTTGAGGGGAGCATACTGGAGACTTAGCCAATGAGGCCTGAGGGTCAGCACATTGGAGGCTTAGCCAGTGAGAACTGAGGATTAGCACATTGGAGGCTTAGCCAGTGACGGGTCTTCCTGGTACTGCAAGCTATTCTGGGGAGGAGCTAACCTGCACAGCCAAATGCTTCTCTCTCTCTCTCTCTCTCTCTCTCTCTCTCTCTCTCTCTCTCTCTCTGTGTATGTGAGACCCCCAGGCCCCACTCTACCTGCAAGATGTCAGGTGTAGATGGTAGGCCATGTTCATGTGATGCTCTATACAACATGTATTTGCAGAATAAGTTCCAGTTCTCTAAACTATAATCAAACCAAGAGTTTCCTCTCACGTTTTTTTAAAACCAATTCCTTGGCTTTCCCTTGTCTTAAAACAAAACAAACAAAAATTAACTTTATAAAGGCTCTTCCATCTATCCCTTCAAGTAACTTTTCAATTTCTGGTACATGTGATAGTGTGATAATTCTGATTTCTTTACTAAGAAAAAAACAGCTGGCACACTGTCTGAGTCTGTCCCCACTTCATCATGTTCTCCTCCTGATTTTCTGAAGAAGCTCCTTCAGAAGTACCTCTTCCAATCAAAGGATGGCCATTTGTTTTGAGAGCAATTAACAGCCTTGGTTCTTTAAGGTACTTCTGGAACATTCTATTCCTCTCTATAGTGTTGATTTCCTCTGTTTCCTTATTCCTACACAGTCTCAAAAAATGTTCCTCTGTGTGGCAGGATGTGACAGATGTGTCAGAACAAAGGGAGCCGCTGTGTGTACGCAGAGAGGTGGCAACTGCTTACTCAGACAGGGACAGAAAGTCGTCAGGGAGCCTTTGCAACTCAGGTACAGACTAAGCAGATGGCTAATGGCAGATTCCCAGGTAAGCGTAGTTCACTGTCTAGTCCACCTAGTGTAATAAACAGTAGGAAGACCAGGCTGACAGGAGCTGAGCCTGTGGTCACCCAGCATGGCTTCTCCCCCTACTCAGGTTCAGCACTGCACTGTGGGAGTCCACCTGTTTGGATTCAGACCCAAATTAACAAGCAAACAAAAAGCAGGATCACCTGCTGACTCTGGGAATTAACTCAGAGGTACTTGAAACAATTCAGCTTCCCTTTTCTCTCCATTTGTTTTATATCTGTATAAATGTTTTATTTGGGTCCTGTCTCCTAGATCATGTTACATATCAGCACAAGGTGCTTCGCCATGGTTTACATCAACTAGCCAATATTTAGGAAGAGTTCATGTGATTAAGATTTTTTAATATTAAGAAATGTGTGTATGAGTGTTTGTGTGTGTACGTAAAAGTATTATGTGTGTACAGTGTCCCTAGAGGCAAGAAGAGGGCTTTGGACCCTGTGGAGCTGGAGTTACGGACAGCTGTGAGCATCCATGTGAGTCCTGCGAACCAAATCTGGGTCCTCTGCAAGAGCAGCCTGAACCCTTAACTGCTGAGCCACCTCTCCTGCCCTGAGATGAGGATTTTCAGGACTGAAACATCCTGAATAGCAGAAAAACCACGCGAGTTATCATCGTCCCTGACCTCAAACTATACCACAGAGCTACGGGAATAAAAAGAACATGGCATCGGCACAAAAACAGACATGTTGACCGTGGAATTTCACAGATGACTCAGACATAAATCCACACACATATGGACACCTGATTTTTGATAAAGAAGTCAGGAACATGAACTAGAAGAAAGAAGCCATCCTCAACAAATGGTTCTGGTCAAACTGGGTGACGGGCGGCACATAAAAGAATCCAAATAGATCCACATCTATCACCCTGCACAGAACTCAACTCCAAATAAAGACCTTGACATAAAACCAGATACACTTAACCTGATAAAAAAGAAAGTGGGAAGCAGCCTTGAATTCATTGACACAGGAAAGGACTCTCTGAAAAGGACACCATTCACAAAGTCACTAAGATCAACAATCAATAAATGGGACCTCATGAAACTGAAAAGCTTCTATGTGGCAAAGGTCACGGTCATGGGGACAAAGTGCAGCCTACAGAATAAAAAGATTTTTACCAACATCCAATAGAAGACTAATATACAAAATATATAAAGAAATCAAAAACACTGATATCAACAAAACAAATAATACAATTAAAACACGAGGTGTGGATCTAAACAGAAGATTCTCAAAAGAGGAATCTCAGATGGCTGAGAATCACAAAGAAATGTTCAACATCCTTAGCCATCAGGAAAATGCAAATTAAATCTACTTTATAAGATGACATCATCTTACACCTGTCCAAATGGCTAAGATCAATGAAACAAGTGATGGCTCATGCTGGCAAGGATGTGGAGCAAGGAGAACAACATTCTTCCATTGCTGGTAGGAGCGCAAACTTGCACAGCCACTGTGGAAATCAGTGTGGCAGTTCGTCAGGAGGATGGGAATCAATTGACTTCAAGATCCAGCTATATCAGTCTTGGGCATCCACCCAAAGGAAGCTTTATCCTGCCCCAGAGACACTTGCTCGGTTGTTTTTATCACTACTCTCTCCAGAATAGGAAGAAATCAGAAGCAACCTAGATGTCCCTCAACAGAAGAATGGATACAGAAAATGTGACATATTTACACCAAGGTGTCTCTAAAAATATGAAATCGTGAAATTAGCATTTAAACAGATGGAACTAGAAAAAAATCATCCTGAGTGAGGATATTCAGATGACAAATGTGTTATGTATTTACTTATACGTGGGCATTAGTGAATGAAAACCAACCTACAATACATAGTACCACAGAGGTTAGGTATAGAGTAAGGGACAGGGAGTGGGCAGATAGCTCTCCCTAGGAAAGGGAAATACAATAGAGAGCTATATATGGGTGGTGGAGGGGGCCTACATGGGAGAAATAAGTGGGGAGAATGGAAGAAAGGAACAAGGAAAAGAGTGTGGAGAGAGACAGCTAGAACTGAGAATCATTTGTGAGGTGGCATGGAAACCTAATAGAGAAGCTTCCTAAAATATATACATAAATGGAGGCAATCTCAATGAAATCTCCAAACAACGGGGGGAGACAGAGCACTAACTGGACCAAATAAAGCTTTCCAGTACCAGGACTGGGTTACATCTAATTAAGTTGTTGGCCAAAGTGGTCACTTGGGGACCCCCAAACAACCCAGGCAGTTGCCAAGACTGTAGGTTGCTCTCCACAAACCGATGGCAAGTCCCATTGCTGAAGACAGCACCCTCGGAACTCACTGAACATGGAGAAGAGGAACTGGTGTCTATACAGAGCCCTCCCTCTGTCTGTGTTAGCATCTTTGGTATCAAATGCACGCTACCAAATGAGAAACATCAGCCCATCCACAAACTCTCTGATCCACAATGGTGTCCTATCTGTGAATTATGCCCATGCCATGGTGGCACAAAGTCTGCGGGAGTAACCAACCTATATCCCATTTGACTTTAGATCCACACCACAAGATGGAACCCATACCTGACACTGCGTAGGTGACCAGGATCCTGAGACTAGGTAGTCCAGGGACCTAGGGAAAACCAAATGATGCTGTGTTTTGGTTTTTTTTTTTTTTTGGTTTTGTTTTGTTTTTTTTAAGTAGCAATGAAATGATTCCTAACGACATTCTCGGTATAATCGTAGAGTAGTGACTTGCTCAACCATAATCAGAGAAGTTTCCTCCTGTAGCAGAGGGAAACAAATAGAGACCCACGGCAGAGAGTGGAATTGTCAATGCTAAAAGGACGTCTCCATCAAATCCATCCTCTCAAGTCTCAGAGAAGCCTATGGAAGAGGAGAGAGGAAGAGTGGAAGAGCCAGAGGGATGGAGGACAGCAAGAACACAAGACCTTCTAAATCATCATCACAAATGAACTCACGGGGACGAGGCAGCATGCACGGTGTCCGCACGTTTTGGGGTCTTAGATCTGAAAGAAGTGGACACGTGCTCCTGTTTCTAGCCCAGAAGCAATCGCCAATTGATAACCGCTTGCAAATGGAAGCTTAGTTTCCTCCAAGGGAGTCTCACTGGGGAACAAACAACCCTTAAGGGTCGGCTGCATGCCCAGCAGTAGATGGCCAACAGCGAATGTTCTCAATGACATCTTTAGAGGTTCCTGTCTCTTGATGTTATGTTAGGGCTCTTCTTTTTAAAATTAATTTTATTATCTATTATTATATTTTTCTGCTTTTTATCCTACAGATTCTTTGCGTATATATAATGCCTTCCAGTTTGGTGTTCTTATGGGATTCCTGAGTTTTCAAATGAGTGAGTCTCTGATTCTCGTGCCTTCTCTTGGGCTCTCTTCCTTCTGTTGGTTTGTTTTTTTCCAATTCCAATGTGTTAGTTTTTGTTTTATCTTCTATCTTATATTATCTCATAGAAGCCTGATTTTTTTCTAATGAGAGACAGAAAGAAGGTAGATCCAGAGGGAGGTAGAGAGGGAGGAGAAACTATAACCAGGATATATATGAGGAAAAATATATTTTCAATAAAAGGAAAGAAAGGCATTTTTTTCTTCTCCAAGATTTAAATTAGGGAATAACTGAATAAAACATCCAATAGAGAGTTAACCTCCAGAAATTATGCCCATCTTTAGCTGGTCTGTTGTGCACTTAGCTCACATGTGGGATTTAATGGTCTCCTGGAGCTCAAGTCTTTGAAAAGTCTTGGGTTTCAACTGTGCCATGCACGCTCTTTCTATAGGAAAAGAGCATAAGGAGGCTCAGGGCACAGGGGAGCTTGTGGATGGAGGTGGGCTGGGGGCCTCTTTGACTGTGTTCAGGTTGACCTGCCTCAGTTTCCCCACAATGATCCATTTTAGAGAGACTAATCAATTTGGAAAAAACATGGAACACCGGCACAAAGTGCATCAGCCCCCTCAGGGGCCAGTAAATCTCTGAAGTGTATCAGGAAACCAGCTTCTTGTCTGCAGGAGGCTACCATCTGCTATTTGTCAGGAAATAGAGTTTTTACAATTCCCAGATATTGAGATAAATCAGCCAAGAAATCAGGAAAAATAGAAACAAGTATTCCAAATCGCTTTGAGAAATCAAGGAAACAAAGCATCCCTGGCTTCAAGGAACCCAGGATTTCAAGTTGAAAGCAGGGGTGGGGAAGGCCTGACTGGGTAGGGCTGTTAGGGCTGGTCTGTGCAGGGACCAGACATCATCCCGGAGACAGCAGGGACCAGACATCATCCGGAGACAGCAGAAGTTCGCCAGGCAGTGTGTGTGTCTGGCCTTGGCTGCCACTAATAGGGAATTGTTTTTACAAAAAAATGAATATCAGTAGATTCATACATACAATATTGTCTTTGCAAGTCCAGGTACAACTTCTGCATATGACAGTCACTGTTTCTGCATGTCTCTGTTTGATGTCATTCACCTGCCCAGGTGGTCTGAAAGCTGCATTCCTGGAACCTTAGCCAATACTGTCTGCTCAGATCTCCAGTGTCTAAGTATCACTATAGGCTACCCTGGTTTGTAAACATTACACTTACATTCTCATATTCTTCTTTTTTTATTTACTAAGGGCCATAAAGAATGTTGGATGCCTACTAGGTAAAACAAGATTTTAGAGAATAGGTATTCTCATTTCTCATTCGGGCGTGGAACTGGTAGGAACTGGGAGGCACTCTTCTCTGTCTCCTGAAGGTTTTCTAGTCGGTGCCCATGTTTGCCTCTTACTGGTGCCATCTCCTCTAGAGAATGCTGCTCAGCCAGGTGCCAGTGATTTCTGCTCAGGTTTTTCTCCAGGCGAGAGCGGGAAGGAGTGGGCACAGACAGAGACACATTCATTTCCTCCCCCTCTTAAGACATGTTCATGAGTAACTGCCTTTAGAGATGCTTGCCTTCACTAGTAATCTAGAAAATAAAAGTGGAAACAGTTAGACTTCTATGGATATATATCACATTGGCAAAACAAGTACAGTCCTAACCCTGGTGGCCAGCAACAGGATCTGGGTTCACTTGACCTTTCAGTTGTGAGCTTGTCACGACGATAAGGGTGGATGCCTGATGGTCATCAGCAGCTCATGTGAATGACACCCACGAAGTGACAGTTCTTATCTGAGCGTCACTCAGGTACCTGCCAGAGTGGAGTCTCCCTTGAGCCCCCTGAGCACCGCCCAATGCGCTATCCTTCTCCCACGTTGATTTAGAGCAAGGCTCCATTCACTGGGCGCTTCAAACTCATGGGGGTTTTCCTATCATGAACGTGGGGAAACGGTGTTCCAGGATTTCCATTTCCACGCTCCCTTTCCTCTGGCAAATGGCCAAACTACACACACGTCCATACAGGCACAGCCCAACATCCGTCAGGCCACATTTCCTGTTTTCTTGGACACCTGCGGGGAAACAAAGGAAATAAACCAGGTAAATTGCGCTATAAAGCGTGGTGTCATGCAACATTAGGATCCAATATTATTAAACCAGCATGCCTCTAGTTTACGAGCACAAGTCCAACTTCCTGAGTTCATATTATGGAGGCCAGCTCAGCCTGCCCATCCTGAAGACATGCTGTCTGGCCTCTCTGCCTTGATGTGGATATCCTATAATTTGATACCTAGCTTCCATGATCAAGGTCTCCATTGTGTTTGGAGAAAAGTAGATGTTAAAATCAAACACATCTGCTTTGGGATTCTGGGCACCAAAGCTTAGCATTATTTGTTCCTAACCCCAAGTTTCTCCACCTCTATAATTAGAGCGATAATCCTTCCATAGCTAGGATGCCTTTTGAGGACTGAACAAAGCCCTGTGTGCAAGGCAGTGCCTTCGCCGTCTGATGTGTGCAGAATGTGAGCCATCTATCACTTCCTTTGTATTTCCCTGTTGATCTCAGCTCGTGGAAAAGCTGAAAACTAGATCCCCCTGGATGAGGCAGAAGGGAGGGGCATGTTGCCTTGGCTATGATGCTAGTTGGCAAACACCAAGAGGTGGGCACATGGGAAAGGAACAAAGAAATGGGTTGCTATAATCAAAAGGCCCTTGCCCTGGAAGTATGACAACCATAGCCATGCTGAACTTGAAGCAAACTGGATTTGAGCAGATTGCTCAGCCACATTAGAGAAACAAAGCTAACAGTGATCCGGAAGCCAGTTGGTCTTAAATCACTTTTCATCAAACCTGGAGTCTTTGTTTAAAAAGATAGACCAAGACTTGCAGTGGGGGGAAAAAAACCTCAGCATAGGCTTGCTATGAGACATACATTTATTTATTTAAAAAGATTTACTTTCTTTTTAATCATGCATATGTGTTTGTGTATATTTGTATGTAGGCTCCCTTGGGGCCAGAAGAAGACATTGGATCCCCTGGAGCTGGAGTTACAGATGGTTTTGTGCCCCCTGACAAGGATGTTGGGAGCCCAACTTGATCCTCTGTAAGAGCAGGAAGTGCTCTTAACAGCTGAGCCTTCTCTCCAGCTCCTGCCATGAGACTTTAATAAGCCCTATCTGGTCCCCATCTGTATCTATATC
This sequence comes from Microtus ochrogaster, assembly GCF_000317375.1. Classification (NCBI taxonomy): domain Eukaryota; kingdom Metazoa; phylum Chordata; class Mammalia; order Rodentia; family Cricetidae; genus Microtus; species Microtus ochrogaster. Next base: position 58,150,999 of record NC_022018.1, read on the forward strand.
CACTAAGAAGTTAAAGGCTTACATGAGGTCCAGAGGTCCTGTCATCAGTAGTAAGTCTCCATCCATATCAGCTCTTACCCAAGGATCTTACATACCAATCGAAATGAATCATTCCTCCTGTGTTTGAAGTCTGCTCTGCGTTATCTCCTTTTCAGTGGTGAGCGAACTCACTGCTGTAGGCTTCCAGAAGCTTCCTGCTCGTAGTTGCACTGAGGTTTCTAGTTTCAGAGGCTCTGTAGGCACCAGGGGGTTAGCTGTCAGTACAAGGGATGTCAAGCCGTCCTGGCGTCAACAAAGGATGCTTGAGTGTACTTCTTCCAGTCAGCTCCACACAAATAAACACCTGGTGCGCAGGGCGAGCGTTTGCTTGTTTGCTCTCTGCCTCGGTACATGAATCGATCCAGAAGGGCTTTGATCAGACACCAAAGGCTTTTGGCTGTAGCAAGTCCACGCTAAGGATTCCCTGCCAATCCCAGTCTCAAACATTACACCCGATTTCCATGTCAGGAGTTATCAATTTCAACTGTGGAAACCGTCATACGATGCGGGTGAAAAAGCAGGGAAGGGGCTACAAAATGAACTCTGGTCAGACATGTGAGTGATGAGGGGGGTCCATGCTTGCTACGGAGCAGAACCAACCTGGGCAGAAGGAGAGCCCGTGTTAGCAAGGCTCACTGCGGCTGCATCAGTGCAGGCGGTGCTCCATGTGTGTGACTCTCCTGCCCTCTAGTGTCCCTGGATGAAGGCTGAGTTGAACCTGGGAACCTCTTCTTCCCATCCATTCAGGGTCAAAGACCACAGAACACTAGCTCAGCCACAGAAACCAAACACACATGGAGAAAATCCGGTGAGCGCCATTAGTGGCTGAAGAGGAGGGAAATGCAAGACCAGACAGAAAGAAGCTGCTTGATCATTCTGCCAAAATTAGCCACAGCAAGGACGAATCAGTTTACCCATATTGGAAGCCTTTTTATGGGTGAAATTCATAATTCTCTCTGTTCCTTCCCTAGACTGTTTTCTCTGAGGATCCTGAGAACAACACAAAGACAGTTCTCATTTTGATCGTTGTTCCTAAGCCCTTTAAAGCCTCCAGCAGCAAACACAAACCCGGTCACTTCCGTGGCTCACTACCCCCGCTCACCTCCGCTCATACCCCGTGTCCCAAGCGCATTGAAGAGTGTGGTCTGTGTTTGTCCTAAATGAATAATTGTTGAAGACAAGAATTAATGAATGAGTGGCATAGTAATTTGTTGGAATATTTATTTAACAGCCATGGTTAATGACTAATTAATTAACAACTTATTAATTAGTCATGCCTATTCTTCCCAGTGCTGTGAACATGCAGCTTGTTGAAGCAGTAGAGGTTAGCCAAGTATGGTTCAGAATAATTCTCTCCCAACTCCTACCATTTCAAGCTTGCTTAAGAGTATAGCTTTTGTGTTTTGAGTTTTGTTCACTGTATAGTGTAGCCACTTTTTAACGCAATATATAAATGTCAGTCACTTGGGGCTGGACTTCATAGTTCCAGGACCATTCCTGAACATAGGAGGAGGTGGAGCAGCCATTTTCTGTGATCTCATTGGATGGGGAAGATCAGGTTTCAGGGCCTCCCAAGAAGAAGGGGTCATAGCAAATACCCTGGAACCGGCAAGTGGGGCCACCAGTCACACAAAACTTCTTGCTGTGTTAGCCCAGCGTCCACAAGGATGAAATGAAGCCTCCTCCTAGCTGCACTGTGGTGATGGCCCTCTAGATCAGCGGCCTTCCAGAAGTATCTGTGGATCCCAGAATGTCCCAGAATGTCAAAAGATCTTCAGTTTTAAGAATATCAGCTTCATACGCAACAAAATTGTACAGTCTGGATAGAACCTAGTGCATACATCGGGGTAGATCTTGGGGGGATCCAAATGGGAGCATTTGGACAAAATCTCCCAGGAGCACAGGACACTGAGTGGTGACTTACACAGGGAGCCACCAAGCAAAGAATTACACGTTAGAACAGAAATACCAAATAAAGACTTGAAAAGAGAATGATCAAATCCTGATATAAATCAGAAGTAAGTCCAGACAAAAGCACATAGGGACAACCCCCCTCACAGATAGAGAAACAGACAGAAGCATGGGGAGAGAGCTACCCCCACAAAATAGTAAAAATATGATTTCAAAAGAGACAGTAACTGAGAACCAGGAATTGAAGGGGGGGTGCTGTGGTTCAACCAATAGTCTTTAAGATACTAGGTCACTTTGGGTGTGGTCTCATGTACTATAAATGTAGATGAAAAGCATGGTCTTTGGGCAAAGAACTACCCATGCCTCAAGCGCTGACAAAATGCATGGTGTCCAGACTGAACAAGCAGGATCCAAGCAAAAAAGACTGCCGATCCTTGCCAGGACAGGGTAAGACAGTTTTTAAAAATGTCCTGCCTCTGAAAATGGTCTGTCAGTTACTCTAGGTCTTAGACAAAGTTGTTTGTCTCAGTGTTGCAAACAAGACTTTGGGTGATTGCCCAGGTAGCCAGTTGTCTCTGCCACTTCCTGCACCTTTTGGAAGTTGTTTGATTTCACTTCCTGTTCACTCAATATTGGTTCCCCTCTCGGGTCTTTGATGGGGTTGAAGACCAGATAGTCATAGTTACTTTCCTCTCATGACTTAGCCAAGCCATTTCTAATATAAGACTCAGGCTCCTTAGGATAGGATAGCTATGGAAATATTTAGCATATGTTTTTTGTTTGGTGTTGTTCATGCTGGTTGTAATTCTAATTTTTATGTATGGTTTTGCCTCTTCTTTTCCCTGAACAATGCTTGATATTTGTTCTTATTGTATATAGTTTTGTATTAGACTTAGAGCACCCTTATTTAGGCGAAAGGGGAGGGGATGCTGTGGGAACTCCTTCAGCCAATAGCCTTTATGATACCAGTCCACTTTGGGTATGGTCTTATATACTATTAATGCAGACGAAAGTGTGTGCAGGCACTTTGGCTGTTGGATTTGGTTCCAACTTGCAAAAGACTATAGATTGCTACTCTTTCTGTGAGTTTATTCTCAGACAAGTAAACCTTTGTTATATTCTATTCTGGGCTATTGTGGTGCTCTTTTTCTTTTTGAAGGGCGGGGGAGACAAAAATAGATTTAAAGAGTCAATGACAAATTTCCAGAACCAGTAAAGAGAATGAGTCCCATGGCTTAGGAGCTCTAGAAACCCAAAGTTAAGATGAATATAAAATAACTACCTAAGTACATCAAAATAAAAGTCATAAAATTCATAGTATTTAAGTTTGTGTTATAGTCACACTGTGGAATCGTGTATGACTGCGGGGCTGAACAATTGACAATGGCTTGCAGCATTTAAGTCTAGCAGTATCAAGGCCTCAAGAGAATGCATATTGTGAGTGAGTAAAACTTTCATAGTACAAAAAAAGTTAAATAAATCCTGAAGTTTATAGTGAATTAAACCAGAATTTTATTTAACTTGGAGAGAATAACAGTTACTGGTGAGTAAGAGACAAAAGTGTACTTAAGATCCAAAGAGTTTATGTTAAACAATAATACTATATCAGGGAATTTAAAGATATGTAAATAAATCCATACTTCTTTATTGAAAGAACTGGCATCAGCACAGGACACACCAAGACCAGATTCTCAGCACAAAGGAGATTTATTTGTCCCAGACGGACAGAGGACAGGGATAAGGGAAAACCTCAGGTGGAGGATGAGGGAGAAAAGGGAAGGAACAGGGAGATGGGAAGGGATATTAAGAACGGCCTCTGGATAGAGAGGAGGCAGATGCGGCACATGGGCAAATGGCAGTGTAAAAAGGAAAAGGGGACGCCTTGTGTTAGGAAGAGGTGTTTAATTTTGATTGGGCAGGTTAATTAGGGTGGCCAAAAGGGGGCTTTGATTGCTGGACTTCAATACTTTGATAGGTGGACCTTGATGGTCAGCCTCAGGCGGGGGTGGGGGGAGGTGGCCAAATAAGGGAATAGACCTTGGTGGCTGGCTTTGGGAGTGTAATCTAATGGTTTTTAATAAGAAAAAGGGAATGGGGGAGAAGGCCAAGGCCTGCTAGAGCCGCGTTTGCCATGCTCAGGCTGGGTAGAGCCTTTCATTTATGAGAATGTGTGTTAAAATATGCTGCTTTAGTGAACTTAATATGGTCTTTGGTAAGTTATAGTAAAGTAGAAAGAAGTAATAAAAAGCTTAATGAGAATTTTAATGTATGTGGAAACTCAGCAATATTCTAAAAAATCATTAGATGAAGGAATTATAAATAAAAATAGAAAACACTACAAACAAGTGATAAAATATACTACATTAAATCTTTTGAGACGTAGCCAGCATGTCCTTAGAGGGCTATGTGCCATTCTGAGTGCATATTTTAATAAAATGGAGCCTAAAAATTAATAATTTAGCTATTGCAAGCAGTCATGGAAAAGGGTAATTGAAACCCAGAGACAGCAGAGAGAAGGAAATTATCAAAATGAAAGCTGAACGATTGAACTAGAAAACAGAACAGGCTTAACAAAATCAGTATTGTCCCCCTCCCCCCTGTATGAACAATGCCCTGCTGTTGAGAGTGATCCAAGAAAAATATAATACAAGCTATCCTATCGCCAGAGTTCACAAGGGATGCCAAACAGCAGTAAGAAACAGCAGTAAGAATGTATCACAGTTTTACATCCGTGTTGAGTTCAGAGATGATCTACTTGGGTTGTGAAGGACCTGCGTGCTAAGCAAGCAGAAGCAGAAGCAGAGGCACAGCCAGCAGCAGGCAGGCAGCAAACACCAATAGCAGAAATGTCGGGGGAAGCCCGCTTCCGGACAGAGATAGTTCCATGAAGGGAGCTTCCTCACCATGGATGGGCTTCTGGCTTCCTGCGCTTGGGACAGGTGCTTGAATATCACTAGATAAAAACAGCAAACGCTGCTGGGGACATTTCCCTTCTAGCAGCTCTCAAAGCTTTCGTTTCTGGGGCTCCGAGCAGTCGGCTCTCCTTGTTCCCTGTTAGAGACTCGGGCGGCAACATGACCCCAGCAGGACAGGGAGCCTTAGAGGACACTTGAGCCAGACATGCTAGACAGCTTACCGGATAGTTTACGATACAGTCAATGCGGCAGAACTTTTAGGTGAAATGGACGACATAGCCTTTCAAAACTGATTTCTAAAAAATTCGGGTTCTATTTAATTGTATTGACCGCTAAATGCCTTTGCCCATGAAGTGTAAGGCGCTGAGTCATGCTGGTAAGTCATTGCGTTTAAAGAAGTGATAATATCAGCGCATACGGATCCTTCCTGGTAATAGAGAAAGAGGAAACATGCTTCAACTCCTCCTGGAAAACCGTAACTCTAGTAGGATGTTACAGAGTGAGAGAAACTATAGACCTAGTATCTTTTAAAAACTGATTGCCAAGCCAGGTAGTGGTGGCGCACACCTTTAATCCCAGCACTCCGGAGATAGAGGCAGGTGAATCTCAGTGAGTGCCTGGTCAGACTGGTCTACAAAACAAGTTCTAGGACAGCCAGGGTTGTTACACAGAGACACCCTGTCTTGAAAAACAAAAATAAAAACAAATACAAAACAAAACAAAGACACTAACTGATTGTAGAATGAGCCATACGATGCCAGTGAGCAGAATCCAGGAAGACTTATGTAAATGTAAGTTTTATGTATTACATTACATGTTATATAATATATGGTACTATATGGTATATATGCATAATTCATAGTATTTTTGCATATATTAATTATAATTAATATAATTAAATAAATGTAATTTTTCTATTTGCTTGCATTTGTTTAAGTTCTGTGTGTGTGTGTGTGTGTGTGTGTGTGTGTGTGTGTGTGTATCAGCCAATCAGGGACTCAAGAGTGACCAATATTTTCAGAGTAATCAGTGTGATTTATCACATTAATATGCACAAAACAAAAAGCCACATGGCTATTTCAAAAGATACCTAAAAGGCATTTGAAAAAATGTAGTCATTTGTGGTTTTGTTGTTGTTGTTGTTATTTTGGTTTTTTTTTTAGTTTTTTTTTTTTTAGTTTTTCGAGACAGGGTTTCTCTGTGGTTTTGGAGCCTGTCCTGG
>NC_022018.1:58157193-58161668 GCF_000317375.1 Microtus ochrogaster
TATTCAAATATCTAAAAATTTATAAGAAATTTCCTGAGAGTACTAGCCTGTAAAAAACAGAAAAATAAAGAAGTGAAGCCATAAAGGCTTGACGGAAAGAAATGAAGATCTGGTGTGTAGACAGCAGGCTTGGTCATTGCTGAGAGTGAGCGATCCCGAGATGGACATAGGACATGGGGTCAATATCCCACTGTCCCTTACATTTCTATGTGCATCTTGTGACTAATTAGGCAGTCAAATGTAGTAACATATTTACAATAGCATTAAGGGTAAATATCAGGTAAAATATTGATGAAAGGTGAGTAAGAGCCTCTGCTTAGAAATCACGTAGTTCAAAGAGGGAAATCCCTAACTCGTCCATGTTCTTAAATTCCATGACTATTATTTTAAAAAGTCACTTCAGTCTGATTTACACACATATGTAATGCAATTTTGGGATTTATATTGACTGCATACATCTTCTCATGGAAGTTAATAAACATAAAATGTATATGGCAAGTAAAAAGCTAAGTATAGCCAAAAAAAGTTTGCCAAAGGATAGAAGTGCATGGGTTGCAGTCCTGGACAGCGAGCAATAATCACAGCACTCAACACAGCATGGCAGATGAGAAAAGAGTAGACTCGTGTATTTAGACGCACTTGGCTGGTGAGAAAATGGAACACAATAACAACGGAACAATGAGCCTTCATTGCTCCTTCTGGGTGCTCAGCATCCTCGGCCAGCAGGGACTATAAATGGGAGCCACCCTGAGATCATAGTAATGAAAACAAATCAATTCTGTGGGAGTCACGGGGGAAAGGGAGCCCTCTTCATTGCTGGTAGGCGTATAAATTATTTTAGTCACTGTGGAAATCAGTATGGAGATTCCTCAAAAAAAAGAAAAAATGAAAATAGAGCTGCCATGCAACCTCTTTGCAACTTCCGGGCACACAGCTGAAGGATTCTAAGCCAACACCTGCACATCCATGTTTATTGCAGAACGCTGTTCGTGATAACCAAACTATGGAATCTGCCTAGGCATCTATCAGTGTAACTGCATAAGGAAAATGTAACATATATGTACATATATTATTACATAATAGAGCTTTATTAACTCACCAGTAGATGGAAATTACGCTGTTGTTGAAAACTCGGTGTAACTGGTAATCATCACATTAAGCAAAGCAAGTCAGTCACCAAGGAACAAATACTATGTTTTTTTTTATTTGTGGATCTTAGGATTTTATAGATCCATAGCACCATGTACACACACACACACACACACACACACACACACACACACACACACGCACACCATGTGACATGAAGCAGAAGGGAAACTGAGTGAAGGGAGGAGACAAGTGGGAGGGAGAAGAAAGGGGGAGGAGGGAGAATGTTCAGAGCACAAGCCACACTTGAAGGAGCTTACTTTACGAAACCCATCACCATGTGCAATGAATATATGCCAATAAAGAGAAAACATGTACTTTAGATGGATTATGTACAAAACTCTCATCAAATATGTTTAAAGATTTTAAAGAATGTAATAGAGCCTGCTATTTAGGGATTTGGGCTCTGGAGTCAAAGGCCCACATTTAAATCTTAGCGGCTGACAGCCCTCCCTGTGATTTAATATAAGTGTGAAACGAGAGGAAGTAGAATGAAATGCGCTCAGTAATAAAATCCTTGATAAATTGTTCTTCATTAAAATTACGGATTCCAGAGGCTGGAGAGATGGTGCAGAAGTCAGGGAGACTTGTGGCTCTTGCAGAGGGTACCAATTTGGTCCCCAGCTCCCATACTGGGCAGCTCACAACTGCCTGTAACGCCAGCTCCAGTGAATCCAAAGCCCTCTTGTGAGGTCTGAAGGCACGGCACATGTGTGACATACACATAAATAAAATACAACTTTAAAAATAAAATTACAAATTCATGTTCATCAAAATATCCCATTAGTGGGATAAAATAGCAGACCACAAAGTGTGAAGATATGTCTCCAATTTATATAAATAGCACATCTCTCATCTCTGTATTTTAAAAATTCATAAATAAAAATGACTCAGAATAGATAAATGGTATGAGAGGGACCTCACTAGAGGCGCCCGGATGCAAAGATGCCCAATGAGAACATTAATCACAGTATGATTCTACTGTACCTCTTCCAGACTTGCTCAGATGAAGATGACCATCGCATTAAGGGGACCAGGGACCACTAGAGATGTCACACACTGGGGACAAATGTGCACACTGGCCCTTCCACTCAGATCAGCTGCAGCATGTTGGCTATTCTATGAGTGTATGCAGAAAACTTGAGATGTCTATCCCAAAAGACACACAAACAAGTGCATATCTCTTCATTTTTCATGGGATTCAGAAAGTGTCAACAACCCAAGTGTCCACAGACTGGACAGTAGGTGGTATACGTCATTATGATATTTTCACATGTGCGCGCTAGCTAATGGTCACGGAAATGCAAATCAGCTGTCAGGTGACACACGTGGCCCAGTCTCAAGCACAGACTACAGGGTGAAAGGCTTGAGACTCAAAGTGTGTGTCATGTGACTAGGTGTGACAGGGCACAAACCCAGGAGAACTTGTCCATGACCTTGGATGCTGGGAGGACAGCTTGGCTTTGGAGCAGGAAGAGGGGAGGATGGGACTTGAAGTTCTAGAAGAACTTAGGCCATGCTCGCCTTTCTTTAAGCCATAGCAACAGCAGTGCTAAAAAAAAATTATCGGTTGGCTCCTCTCACAAGCTCTGCTCCTCCGTGGCCCCAGCATCTTTTGTAGGCAGGACAGGTTGTAGGTCGATCGTTTTGTGCCTGGGCTGGTGTCCCAGTCACCCCTGGAAGCCTGGCCTACAAACTCAACTTGGAGACTGTCTCCTCGAAGACCTTTGACTAGGCTGAGAGAAGCCGTGAGGACAGCGGCCTCTTGTGGACAAGGAAGATGGCTGGTTTTTATTCCTTTATTTTGGTGGTGAATGACTTCCAGGAGACAGAAGCTTCTAGACACGTCAGAACATGTGACACATGAACTCAAAAGACTAAGAGCGGGCTCAAGAACCTGTACAGGTTCAAATCAGACAAAAGTCTCAGGACAGAGAGGAGGAAGCAGACACAAAGTTCCACCCCCAACCAAGAAGCTATCTGCAGCTGGTGCCCACTGTCAAAGGGAAGATCAGTCAGTGGAGTGTCTCTGGGTGTTATCAACCACACTCCAGGGCAGGTCCTGTAGGTCCTGTGTCCAGGCATAGTTGGCTAACACAAAATAAACTCCATAGTTTCCTTGTGCAAAAAAAAGTTTGGTTTAATTGTACAACTTCAAACATAAAAATGCAAGGGTAAAAGTTTTGACTTGAAAAGCTACAAACAATTAGGTAAAAATACCAAGTTATCAAATAACATCCCTTTTAGGATTCTAATTATATTAAATAAATTGTCAGACCATATCTGACAAAACTCTCTTCGTTCGAGTGGTACTTAAGAGATCCTAATTTTCACTTTTATTATTCTAATTTGTAATGTTTCTAGGAAACAACACATTTAGGCATGTTTGATGACTCCCTGCCTCGTGTTCTTTTAAGAGGAGGGGGCCTGATCATCTCTGTAACTGGCCAGGATCTGGGATAGGAAGCTAGGATGCTCCTGGCTTGCCTCCTTTGTGATTTAGGAACCTGGGAGGTGGATGGATTATGTTCTGCCTTTTGTCCACCCTAATCCTCTGATCGAGGAAACCCCTTGGGTCCAGGGACTGATGGGTGGCTGGCATGTATGTACAGTGACAAATTTTTCAAGAAAAATATGTCCCTACCTTTTGGTGGGGGGAACAGATTCCCATGGGAAGGCATTACAAGGTCAGTGTTTGGGTGTCCTGTAGCTGATATGGAGTGGGAGTCGGGCTACTCAAATCACTCCCCTTTGATCATATCAAGGTAACAGCAGAATGTTTCCTTTGTATTTTAATTTTTATCTGTGTGTATGAGTATTTTGACTTCATATGTCTGTGCACCACACATGTACCTTGTGCCTATGAAGGCAAGAAACGGGCGCTGGATCCCCTTGTAGAATTTCAGACAGTTGTGAGAAGCCATGTAGGTGCGGGAATCAAGTTTGGGTCCTCTGGGAGAGCACCTGGGGATCTTCACCACTGAGCCGTCTCTCCAGCCCTAACCACTGGCTGCTTCTAATGACAAGGATTGGGCGTTTGGATGTCACCAACATGTAATATCCGATCATTGCAGCAAAAGCTTGCTCTTCATTATTAGAGGCATTCCATGCAGAGTGAAATAGTTGCCCTGTGCCCGTGCCAGCAGGAGTAGTCGCCCTGTGTCCATGCCAGCAGGGCTTGGAGTTTGGAAGGCAAGGTTCTGTCTGCGAACCAAGCATAAGATGCTTAGGTGACCACCCAATAAAACCTTATGCTTTTGTCACCTACATACAGACTGCTGTCCGTAGGGACCTAGACATCATAAGTCTTTGCGAAATTTTTTTTT
>NC_022018.1:58162058-58171731 GCF_000317375.1 Microtus ochrogaster
TTTGATCCTACGTAATGTGCTGGCTTTGCGGGAGCCTAGCCAGTTTGGATGCGAAAATTTTTTTAAATGACCTTTTTGGAGCCACAGAGCTTATTGAAGGACAAACAACTTCAGTTAGAAGAAACACATTCAAAAGTGACTACCAGTTTCTGAAAGTTGCTAACTCTGTGTGTGGTGATGTTCGTGGTATATATGCACATGTGTGAAAGCTGCTAACTCTGTGTGTGGTGATGTTCGTGGTATATATGCACGTGTGAAAGTTGCTAATTCTGTGTGTGGTGATATTCGTGGTATATATGCACGTGTGAAAGCTGCTAACTCTGTGTGTGGTGATGTTCATGGTATATATGCACGTGTGCACATCAGAGTGCATCAAGATGTTTGTATGCATGTGTGGCGGTGAGGGGGCCAATCACCCTCCACCTTATTTTTTTGGACAGGGTCTCTCAGTGGACCTGGAGGTCACAGGCCAGTGATTGTCAGGATCTACCCGTTTCTCTGGGGTTGTAGATGTGAACCTGTGCTCAGCTTTTACATGTCCTCTGGGGATTCGAACTTAGGTCTTCATGCTGGCTTGTCTACTGAGCCATCTGTTACACTGAAAATTGCCAGTAGTTTTATAATCCACATTACAAAAAGTGGCGAGTATGTGAGGTGAGCATAAACTAAGGAGCTGGATTTCCTCAGTCTGTGCTGTAGACCTATTTTAAAGCATCACAAGTAGACAATAAACGCCCGTGACTTCTGTCAATTGAATATACAAACGAGAACACAACCTCCTACTGCATGTGTGTCTTATTCAAAACTGGCTTCTTTTTTGTTGTTTTTATTAAACTATATAATTTTCTCTGTTTGCCTCCCCTCTTTCCTTCTACCCTCTCCCATGACCTCCGTGACCCCCATGCTCTCAACTTTCTCAGGGAGGTCTTGTCTTTTTCTACTTTTCATGTAGATTAGATCCATTTATGTCTCTCTTGGGGCTCTTGTTTGTTGTCTAGGTTCTCTGGGATTGTGAACTGCAGGCTGGTTTTCTTTGCTTTATGTCTAGAAGCCACTTATGAGTGAGTACATATTATATTTGTCTTTCTGTGTCTGGGTTACTTCACTCAATATGGTTTTTTTCTAGATCCATTCAATTGCCTGCAAATTTCAAGATGTCATTCTTTTTTTTCTTTTTTTTACCACTGAGTAGTACTCCATTTTCTTTATCCATTCTTCATTTGAGGGACTTCTAGGTTGTTTCCAGGTTCTGGCTATGACAAACAATGCTGCTACGAACATAACTGAGCATGTGTCCTTGTAGTATGATTGAGCATCCTTTGGGTTTATACCCAAAAGTGGTATTGCTGGGTCTTGAGGAAGGTTGTTTCCTAATTTTCTGAGAAACTGCAATGCTGATTTCTAAAGGGGCTGTACCAGCTTGCACTCCCACCAGCAATGCAGGAGTGTTCCCTTTACCCCACATCCTCTCCAGCATAAGTTGTCATCAGTGTTTTAATCTTGGTCTCACCCTTGAGACAGGGAGGGTCGTGGAGGGTTGGATGGGTCTGCTTTGCTGGAGAGCCATGGAATGCCTGGCAGTGTGTCCCAAATGTCTCTGTTGAGGTAGTTGGTTCTTAACTGTTCGGCGGTGACTCTTTCCCATGACAGTTTGTGGGGACATGCTGAAGTCACACACAGTCATCTCTGGTGTTGGTGTCTTCGTTTGATCATGAAAACTGCTGATCAGTCCCTGGAGAGCGGGGAACGTTCACTAGCCTCTGGGTGCTTGGCAAAGTACCTAGCACATAGTAGATGACCACTGAGTGCTTGCCACTAAGTTCCCAAAATGTTTTAGTGACGATCCTTATTCTCCTGTTAGGGAGGTCATATAACCAGCCTTTCCCCTGGGGTGAGCACCCCAGTTAAAATCATACAGACAGTAAAAACTTTTAAACAAATTTTCCCAAAAGGCTGTCCGGAGTAACCTTACACACTTCAATTTCTATCAAATGTTTGTGAAAGTATTTTAGTCACGTTCTTTCCCTCTGATTTGATCTGCCATCATTTTTAATTTTGTCTAATATTTCAAAGAGGTTTCTACTCCCCCCCCACATCTCTTGCACATTTTGACATGCACAGCCTTCCTTTTAACATCATTCACGTTTTGACCTAATTAAAATCTCTGTAGCTTTGTCTTTCAGCAGTACCACAAAAGCGTAGACCAGACATAGTGATGCCATTTATGCATTCTCTCCATTTTGGGGCATTCACATGGGATTGTTTCCAAGTTCCTTCCTTGCTATGTAGGCCTGCATGTTGTATGCACGGTGCATGCATGCATGTGCACATGTGCACACCCTCAGGCATGCACAGAGAAGCTGGCAGAGGGGGTTGATGCCCTCTGCCACTTTCACCATGCTCTCCTGAGGCAGAACTTCTCACTGAAGAATCTGTAGTAGGAGGCTTTGGCTAGGCATGCTGGCCAGCAGAACTTCTCACTGAAGAATCTGTAGTCCGAGGTTTTGGCTAGGCACGCTGGCCAGCAAACTCTTGCCGTCCTCTTGTCTCATCTTGCAGTGCTGGGTGCCAGTCACACGAGGCATGACTCATTTGTTTGCAGGGGAGACTTGAACTCAGGTCCTCTTGTTTGCTCTACAAGTCCTCTTACCCGCCGAATCGGCTACTTAGCCTGACAATCTTTTATATACACAACTTTTACACCGTTTGGGTTTCCCCCTTAGCACAGACTCTAAAAGTAATGGTGTTGGGTCAAAGGTCTGTGCCCTTTGTTTACAATTCTTGGTATTTGTTAATACCCCCAATAGCATTCATATCACATACACTCCTGTGAAAGGATTTCACATGAGGAGACCTGAGACTCTGTCACGTTCAAATGTTCTGACTGCCCCGTTACGTCCAGTGCTTCCATAGGCCTCCTGGGTGAGCACAGACATGTGATGTGTGTGTGTGTGTGTGTGTGTGTGTGTGTGTGTGTGTGTGTGTGGGAGAGAGAGAGAGAGAGAGAGAGAGAGAGAGAGAGAGAGAGAGAGAGGTGCTGACACAGCCTAATTTCAGTTATCAAATTTAGACTTCCTATCCATTTCTTTTGCTTAATACTTCACCTGTCTCCTTTATGCTGTCCAGCAAGAATTAGCTGCCTCCTTGATCCCCATTTCAGTGGCAACCCCTGGACCCAAATGATTAATTCATTTCAGTCTCTAGAGAAAACTGACATCCCCAACTATCCATCATTTCCAGTAGGAAAAGCCCTCAAAAGATGCTGTACCTCCAGCATACCAGAAGAGGGCACTGTGGGCCCTTAGTCTACTTAAGAAACAATCAGGCTCTGTTGGGTTTTGAAATGGTTCCTCTCCCAGGTGGGGTGTCCGCTGAAGGAATATTAAACTAGTAGCCAGTACATAGAGCCCCTTTCCAATAGGACTCATTGGGTTTCTCTCTGCATGATTTAGCCACAAGCAAACAATCGTGTTGTCAAATGAACGTGAAGCCACGATGTAAGAAGATGCTGGATTATTTTAGGTGGGTAGGAACATCGTCAACCCCATGGACATAAGGCCAAACTCATGTTTTTCTCCCAGAGTTTATTAGAATTGAGTACTAAGAACGGTCACAACAAGGCTCTGCACATCTGTATGCTTTGGGCCGTGGGCGCTGTGGATGTGTGGTCATGTCGACTGGGGAGGAAGGTTGGCTTATGCTCTCGGAAGATATCCCCCCTGCTCAGAGCTGAGCTCTTCTGGCCTGGATCAAGGCCACAGCTTCCTTAATGTTGCTCCCACTCCTCTTCAGTTGTCCCGTCTCCAAGCCTTCCCCAGCCCTATGCTGCCTACTGCATCCGGACTGAACGAGTAGAACCAGATCATCTCATCCCGCCTTAGCTCTGTTCTAGCCCATGCTGGCTTCAAAATGAAGCCTCTCCTGGTGCTCCCAGCCTGCTACCAGGCCATGCCTCCTGCCACCCGTGCTGCTGTTAGGTCCCAGTTGCCCCCATCTCCTCCCAGGGACATCTCCTGGCCTTCTGCTGTTGTCTGAATGGGCCCTTCAACATCCGTGTGCTGCAAAGCAAGAGCCTTAGGAGTGGGGCCCTGTGGGAGGTGTTTAGTTCCCAAGGTCAGGGCCATTGTGCAGAGACTGATACTGTTAAACAAAGAGGCTGGGCCGTGGGGGTGCACGCCTTTAACCCCAGCACTCAAGAGGCAGAGGCAGGCAGATCTCTGTGAGTTCAAAGCCAGCCTGGTCTATAAGAGCTAGTTCCAGGGCAGACTCCAAAGCTACAGAGAAACCCTGTCCCCCCAAAATCAAACCAAGCCAACCACCAAACAAACAAAAAACAAAAAGACCGCGAAAGCAAGCTTATCTCTTCCCAGCCTTTTCTATGAGGACATGGTGTTCCTTTTCTCTAGGGTTTGTGGCAGGAGACTCCATGTGGAAGCAGAGAGCAAGTCTCCCAGCTCCAAGAAGTACACTTCTCAGCCTCCCAAACTGTGAGAAATAAACACGTCTGCTCTTTATAAATAGCCCAGCCTTCCTCTGTCACCGCAGCACAAACCCTGTCTGCTGAGGGTTCTGTTCTGCCCCCCACCCAGAAGCTCCTCAGAGGCCCTTCACCTTCCTCCTTCCCTGGCACGGGAGTGTGGATTCACAGAATACCCTGGGTGAGGCTTTGAGTTCAGAACCTTGAGAATCTTGGTTTCTTTTAAAATGTAATTAACATATATCAATTGCACATATTAATGAGATTCAGTGTGATATTTACATGCACATAAACAGTATGCAGTGATCAAATCCCAACCTCTTGTTTCCTGCCTTTCTTCCCCCTTTACCCTCCCTGCTCTATGTAGCAGTTGGCATTTTTCTTTAACCTCCCAAGAGAAAGAGAACAGGAACCTCAGAGTCCTCTGTGAGGGAGACTTGTTTCACTTAACGCAATGAGCCCTGCTCTGGGCCACTGTGCTGGGAATGGTGGGACATCTTTGTCTTTGACTGTACATCTTACCTACTCAAGTTGGTGGCCACCGAGGCTGATTCTGTTTCAGCTCTTACAAAACCTGGCGATAAACATGAGTGTGTGTGTATCTCGTTGGTATGTTCATTTCATTTCCTTTAAGAATTTCTCTGAGAGTAGCTGAAGCATATCTTAGATCTACTGCCACTGTTTTGAGGAATTTGTATACTATTCTCCATTGCAGTGATACTAATTCATAACCCTATCAATAGTCATAAAACTCCTTTTCCTACACAACCTTCTTAGAATTTATGTTTTTTTTTTTTTTACTGTTGTTTTGTTTTCATTGGGTTTGGTTTGGTATGGTTTTTTGTTTTGTTTTATTTTGTTTTTGTAATTGCTGTTCTAATTGGATGCTACTGAGTGGCTAATACTCCCGAACATTTTCATGTATTTATTGTTACTTGAGTTCCTTCTTTTGAGGTGGAGAGCTACCAAACACCTTCCCGTGTTGTGGGAAGGCTCTTCAGACCACTGACCACTTGGGCGGGTTCTTGGGGCCACTGAGCACTGGGGGCAGGCTTTTCCTGCTACTGACCTCTGTGGGCGAACTCTTGGGGCACCACTGTGGACGGGTGTTGCGGGAGCTCCTTCAGCCAATAGCCGCTGAGATACCAACCCATTGGGGCGTGGTCTCTCTCTCCCTTTAAAAAAGTGGCCACTTCCCTTGTGCTCTCTGGCTTCCGGCTCAGCTTCCAGCGACTAGGCTCACTTCCTGGTTGCGCAGAGGGCTGTTGTCTGGAACGGTGATCTGTAAGTTTTTCCCCCTTAAATAAATAACCATTCTATTAGTCATAAATCCAAACTGATGTGGGATTGTTTGTGACTTACGCCTTCAGGCGGGCTCTTGGGGCCCTTGATCTCTGTCTTTCAGCCTATGAGCCTTTTAGTTCCTTGCAGTTTGTCAGGTTTTGCTTTGTTTTCTTTCCTGTCTTTTGAGGTTCTCCCTAGGAACCAGTGTCTGTAGATGTTGTGCACACATTTTCTTTAAGTCTTTTTGGAATTTCCTGCCTGACATTTGGGTTCTGGTTCTTAGAGGAATTAAGTGTCTGTGATTCATGAGTATCCAGTTTGTCCAGTACCGTTCATTGAAGCTGCTGTTTTTTTCTATGTGTGTTATTTTGTGTTTTTGCTGGGAACCAGCTGTGAGTTTCTGTATTCTCTATTCTGTGTCTATTTGAGGCCTATATCCTGCTGTTTTGGTGGCTGCAACTTTGTAGCATATTCTGAAGTTAGTCAACGTCTCCCCTCTCCCTTTGTTCTTTCAGCTCAAAATTGCTCTGACTGCTCAAAGGTTTTGTGGTTACATTCAGATTTTAGGGTGCGTTTCTCCAGTTTTGTGAAGAACACCATTGGTACTTTGATGAAAGTTTTATAGAATCTGTGAGCTATTAGTAGTAAATGGACATTTTAACAAGACTAATTCTTCCAATCCATAACTTTAGAAGGGCTTTCTTTCTGTTTGTGTTTTATTTGGAATTTGAAAGTTTGCTTTCTAGAAGGCTTTTATTTCCTGGGTTAAGTTCATTCTTAAGTACTTTATCGACTTATCTAGTAGTTATCACAATGAGACTGCTTCATGGTATTTTTCTTTTAAAAACCATTTATATTTGCTTTTGTTTATACATATGAGTGTTTTGCCTGAGTGAGTATATGTGTACTGTGTGCTTTCAGGAGCTTTTGGAGGTCAGAAAAGGACATTAGATCTCCTGAACTGGAGTTAGACGCAGTTGTGAACCACCAATGTGGGTGCTGGGAACTGAACCCAGGTCCTCTGCAAGAGCAGCAAGTGTTCTTAACCACGTAGCCATCTCTCCAGCCCTCATGGTACTACTCTTCACGAATCTTTGCTCGTTACAATGCCCATCTTCTGTAGTAATGCCTGTCTTCTGCATAGTGCTCACCATGTGTAGGACACACTCACTCTACTGAGCCACGCTAAATTTGCAAGGTGGCTGCTTGAATTCCAAAGATGGAAATGCAACCCTTGGAGCAGCCTAGACTTGTTGAATGAGCTGCGGGTTGCATTCCTCCCGCCCCAGCTCCTGGTCGCCCATTTCTAATAATGTGTGTAGCACCCCAAGGTGCGCTTACCCGGAAGATTCTAGCATATGTCCATCCTGGGTCGGAGCTTCATCACGTCTGCCCAGGAGAGGGGAGCATGGCATCTGTCTGAGGTGTCTTACCTCACTTCCTCTTCCTCCCAGCATTCTGTTCTGTTTACTTCACCCACCTATGTTCTAACCTATGAGGGCCAAACAGTTTCTTTATTTTTTAACCAATGACCTTCCTCCATCATAGACTCAGACAACAGCTCCCTCTCAAGATGACACCCCAGGGTGTTGTAAAATCCTTCATGACCCCCTTGCAAGGCCTCATATACACTGCTGGACTTGTCCCTGCTGGATGTGTGCTTGCAGTGTCAATGGCGATACCACATCCTGCTGTACACCGCTCATATTCACAGGAAGACTAGAGTAGTGGTCAGGTTTGTCATATCGTAGAGAAGATAAATGGAAGACCATTGGAGATAGGAGGGAACGGGGTAAGTTTGGGCACCTAACACTCCTTCTACAACCACTGTGTCTGCCTCCAATCATAGACATTAATACCAGTGAAAGACAGTTGCCAACTTCCTATAAACTGAGCATCCTTAAGAGAGCAATGGGTTTGAGTGGCCAAGCTACTTCAAAGTGTAGAAAGGGAACATTATTCATGTAGAGATCCATGGAGTTTGTCATTTCATAATGTTCATTGTTTTGCTTCAATATTGGGCCCTAAATGCTGGTCCTATATTCATGTGTGGGACCATGGCCACCTGCACCTCCAGCCACAATGGGACACATGCACACGTACAAACATGGGGTCCCACCCACCTGCATTCCACATGGAGCATGGTTCCATTTTCCTGCTAATATTTGTGGCTCCTGTGTTGCTGTCAACCATCTGTCTCTCAAATGGCATCTTTATGTTTCAAGACCATCTCCAATAATCACTTCCCCTAAACACATTAGTGGGAAATGAGGTAAAAACAATAATTAAGCATGACTACCCACAGCATCGGGAGCTGACGATATCTGTGTTTTATAAATTAGAGATTCAGATGACAAAGATTGCTCTCACACAATTGCTGCACCAAGGCCTCTGCGCAGCCAGGGTGGAATTCAGCCTCGTAGAAAGAATGTTTGAGAACTTGATGGTTAAAGGAAGAAGAAGAAGAAGAAGAAGAAGAAGAAGAAGAAGAAGAAGAAGAAGAAGAAGAAGAAGAAGAAGAAGAAGAAGAAGAAGAAGAAGAAGAAGAAGAAGAAGAAGAAGAAGAAGAAGAAGAAGAAAGTAAAGGCTTTGAAAGAAAGATAGAGATATTTCTAAAGCTGATATAGACCCGGCAGAGTAGATGACTCAGTGGCTAATAGTTCTGACAGCCCCTGCAGAGGGCCTGGGCTCAGTTCCCAGCAGCCGCATCAGACTGCTCATAGCACCTGCAACCCCAGCTCCTGAGAATCTGAAGCCCCACCTGGCTTCTGTGGGCACTTGCAAGTACATGGTACACATAACCCCAAACATGTGAACACTTACACACATAAGTAAGATGCTACTTTTTAGTGACACAGATGGGCCTAGGAGTGGGGAGAGCACACATAGTGTTCCTGGGGGCTGGAGAAAGCTCACCTTCATCATGCAGGGCAAATCCTCTATGGGATCTACCCATGTTCGAGAGGGATGTGTGAATGGATGTGAATATACCACATCCATACTGAATATACCAAGGATCAGCAAGCCCTTCAAGATAACGATCTACAGCAAAAAGGTTCAATAAATCAGTTTGATACTTAATAGAATACTAAGAAGCATAGTCCCCATGAAACAGAAAGAGACACGCACACAGGGTTAACTGCAGTCGAGAGGTGGCACTCTGGTTGGAGAAGAAGAGTAATTTCATAGGTGCCGTCGAGATTGGAAGAGTAGGGTGAAGTCTGTGCCGGCATCACTGTAGGCTAGGAGCTCCCTAAAATTTAGTTTAGTGCTATTAATAATATATCTTTAAAAATGTAATAATTAGAGGCTAGACAGATGGTTCAGCAGGTTAGGAGTACTAACCTACTTTTGCAGAGGATCCAGGTTTAGTTCCCATCACCCACATGCTGGTTCTTTGCAGTTCCAGTTTTAAGGGATCCTGTGCCCTCTTCTGCCCTCTGCAGGAACTGCACACACATGCTACACAGTACAGCAGTACTCCTGGGAGAAGGCATGAATGATTCATGAGAAATTTCCCGTCAATCCAATATCTCCAAATTGTATAAATATTAAAAGCCCCCTAAGTATGTCACAGGTGAACATGAAAACCAAAGATGACTTGGTGGCCGTAATATGACTCAGATTCCTGGATCTTCGTCAAGCAGCTGTGCTGGCTTGTGATGGCGTTCCCATCAGATATGGCTGTGCCAAATGAGGAAGGATTTTAATAGCAAAGACAGAGACAAGGAAATAGCATATTCTTAGTTGGGATCAAAGAAATTCACCCCCACACAGATGTAAGCCATGAAGCAAATCATTTTCATTGTAAACTAAATCTATACATACTGTTTTGTGAGATTCACAAATGACCCTCCACGTTTCTGAATAACTAAAATTTCCTCTGTGACACTGGGTTACAGAGAATAAGGA
>NC_022018.1:58172259-58177376 GCF_000317375.1 Microtus ochrogaster
GTCCTTGTGTTTATACACACATGTGTTAGATATGCTGCGTCCCTGTGTTTATATACACATGTGTTAGATATGCTGCTGTACACATGTTTATATACACATGTGTTAGATATGCTGTACATGTGTTCATGTTAAAAATGCTCAGAGAAATAGCCCTAGTCAGCAATATGGTCCATAATCAAAAATTGAAATGACGGGGGAAAAGCTTATGAGTTTCTTCTGCTGTTCACAGTCCATCCTGGGGGAATGATTTTATATGTAGTGATTTATTGCACTAAAGAATTGAAGCTGCAATGCTTTAACCAAATACTATAAAGAGATTAAAGAGCCATCGTCTCGAGAAGAGAAGACAACATCCAGGTCTTCGCCTACCACAGCAGTGTTAGGAGGGTTACAAGGATGCCTGGGATAAAATGTAAGGGACAAAACACTATGAGTTCACATAGAGTATTATGTAAAAACACGTGGGGAAATGGGCTTGAGGAAAATCCAACATGAACTCTGGGGCCTCTCCATGGAGATTAGGGCTGAGCTCTGTGCTTCTTTGCAACTTCAGAACTTTTTAGATCAACCCTGAGGATGGGGTGGATGAAAAAAGGTCTAGTGAATTAAAGTTGGGGAACTCGAAAGGACTTTGGAAATTCCTAAGGCTGTGGTTTATAACCACAAGGCCGTTTCTAGAATGCCCAGAGCGATATCCAGTGTTTCCAGAGTCAGCAAGTTGAGTTTATTTATACTGACCCGGTGCTGGTCACAATGACAACTCACTTGCTTACATCCCTTCATGGTCAAGTATTGCCGTCTGGAAACAGCATGTCGCGTCTCGTAAGGACAGGCATACTGGCCTTTGTATTAATAGCTTTAATTAGCACAATTAGAGCATTTCTGTAGCGCGAGTGGTCAAGGCTCCTGCTTTAGGGTGGGATAGGTCATTCTCCACACCCATGAGGACGCGGGCAAGATGTTCGCAGAAGTGCTCACAATGCCAAGTGCTGCGAGCCCGGAAGAGTCAGCTTTCAAATGTGATTCAAAAACTTAAAAACTGAATGATTTCAGGCAAGTCATTTAACCTTTCTGTGTTCCTCTATTCTCCTAGAAGTGTGCTGTACGAATTTAATTAGATGCCATGTGCGGGGTGCCCGGCACACTGCCTGGCACATCAAACCCATTGTAACTATTGATTCTCTTTCCCCTGCCCTTGGCTTCAGCACCTGGGCTTCTGATGCCTTTCACACTCCGACCTTGTCCTCTTTCTTGTGCCCCACTTCCAGACACCCTGGAGCAGCGTTCCGTTTCCGTTTGTCCTAGATCTTGTCCGAGCGCCCTTCTCCATCCTGTGTTCTCACTGAGAGTATGGCAGACCCTCGTGCAGCGGTCAAGGGCGCCCTCTGGTTCCTCGCAGAGCAGCGTCTGATTCCCTCCAATCTCTTTGCCTCTCACTCTGCCAGCAGAGCCTCTATGGAGACCTCAGCAAGGTTGCCTAAGGTAGCAGGCAGCTTCTGGTACAGAAATAACTTTCTGTGTTAGCTTGGCAGAAACATGGGCACCTTTGCTTCCCTTACCCCTTGGGTTAGATGTTCGCTGACGAAGGAAGAGTGTGGACAATATTTTCTTTCTTCCATCTTTTTTTTTTTTTTTTTTTTTTTTTTTTACTTTTGTGACAGATCTCAGGAGGAGGATAAGGCTTAAGGTGGTCTCAAAGCTAAATTGACCCTAACTCTTCTACTCAACTGCATACTTATCTTCTTAGGGACAAGCAGGATGATTACAGTCAGCATTGGCCGCCATTGCCTTGCTTTGGAAACATCTTTTGATCGTCTCTATAGCCTTCACAGAGTTAAAAGCCAACCATCATGCCTCGGTTACAATCCCACTCTGCCATGAGACATTTCCTCATTGCCCAGCCTGCCCCCTTCCCCCGGCCCTCACCCAGTACCCCCTCACTCCACCATCTACAAACTCTGTCGTAGGTAGGGAAGAGCCGCCTCTCGACTCTTCTCATTGGCTGCATCATCTTGACAGTAATTCTCTCCTAAATACGGGTTCTCTCATTGTCATTAAATTGGCGAACTGACAATTCTCTCTCCCATGAAAATATTGGGAGGGTTAAGTGGAACAAGCCAGACACACAACTTAGAAACATTTTTGTCATGTAATCAAGTGTTTAACAAGCATGTTCTAAGTTATGTAAAACAATTAAATGTTTCTTTTTTTAAAGATGTATTTTATGTGTATGCGTGCTTTTTCTGGCTCGCATGTCTGTGCACCGTGTGCACGTGTGGTGCCTGCAGAGGTCAGGAGAGGCTGTCAGATCCTCTGGAACGGGAGTTCCAGATGGTTGGGAGCTGCCTGTGGGTGTGGAGAACTAAACCCAAGTCCTCCACAGGAGCAGCAAGTGCTCAGCCAGCTCTCCAGCCCTCACTGCAGGTTTCTACAAGACGAGATAGGTCATCTACCTACTCATCCGACCCTTGAAACCCTGAGAAAAATCAGACCCAGTATCTTCCCTCAAGATGCTGACACCCTCCAAGGGACACAGAAATGCAGACTGGTTTGCTATGATGGGATATGTGTGGTGGGCTGAGGACCTGCCATCGTGGAACTGGTCAGGGATGTGACAGCTGGGACGGAGCACCCTCCTTTGGCTGCAGTGTTTCCTCCTCATTGTTCCGGGATGCTCGCTGAAGTCTCTGGACCCAGAGAAAAGATTGGAAGCTGTGGCTACACAGTGGTCTGGAGGGACTTGAGCAGTGTACTGGCGTCAGTTCCAGAGCAGCTTCTTCTCTTGCTGTAAGGGAAGTGGGGCGGTTTTTCAGCACAGGCTGGGGAAGCTTCTAGGAACATTGCCAAGAGTTTAATTGATCCAAACTAATTGCTCTAGGCGGATGGTGAGTTCCAACTCAGAATGGCAGAAGTTGAAGGTCACTTGGTACCTCCTCAATGCTTTTCACCCTGCAGGTCTGTCTTCATCACCCCAAACAAGGAGGGAGATGTCGCTGGAAGATATTTAGAGGAATCAGTTTTGCAGATGTCCTTTTCAATATGAGATTAATCGTAATACCTCTGAATCAGCCACAGACTTTGGAGAGCGTCTGAATATAGAAACAGTGTCCAATTAGCCGAAGGGATTACAGCAGCCTGTGAGCAATGGTCTTGGTGAGGGCTGCGAGCCTCATGTGCGCCAGCTGGCCTTTCTCTGACGCCAGCACACCCAGCGGTGATAGGACAACACAGTCCTCAGGGACCAGGACAGTGTGGCTTCTCCTCATGGTCCTGTGACTGAGACTCAAGGGCATCTTCCTGCATCACCCCTGACCTATGCAGAGTGTTTCTCCCATCGACACCCAGTTGCCTACCTGGCAAAGCCCAACAATTCTGCCAACACATTGCTTGTCTCTCAGCATGGTTTCCTACCTCCTAACAGGTCACCTAAGCCTAGATTTACTCCATCTTCTAAGGCTTTGCTTCTGTTTCAGTGTGTGGCTGTCACTGTGTTTTATCCACGCCACACCTGTAGTGTCAAGAACAGGCAGTCCCTTCTCTCTCCCTACACTCAACACGGAGTTCTTTCATGATTCTGTAATTAGTTCACTCTTTACGTTTTTCTCTTATTTCTGCTCGTAGGTTATCAACATCTATTTTTAACTGTGTGGCATATCACTTATACATCATTTTATTACACAAAGATAATAGCTGTCAATAACCTTATCAACGTATACAATAGTGTGTTTTAACTTTTAAAATATTGTTTATTTAATGTGTAATTCATAATACATAGTTATGTTTATATAATTTACTTAATTGTAAATGTATACATTTATGCTTCTCCATCAGGGGAAATATATGATAAATTAAAAATGCATGAATACATCTACTCTACAGAACATCAGTGTTTAGTCACATGACAGCTACTCTGCAGAGCACCCGTGTTTAGTCACGTGACAGCTACTCTGCAGAGCATCCACTTTTGTCCCACTGGTCCTACAGTTGACCGTGAGCTGTGGTTCACTCCTGAAACCTAACAAAGGGAGGAGTTGTCCTACCATACATTGTCAGCTCAGGAAAAGATTAAAGCTCAAAATCCCAAGCACAAATTCTATTTAGTGTATACTGTCTTTGTACTATCATAAAGTTCAAAGAAATCATGAGCTGAGGCCTTGCTCACTGAGGACCGCCTGCCGCTTAATGTTTGTGTGGCCGAGTTTAACGAGCAGCTTGGTTGATTGCTAAATGCGCGCAGGATGACTAGCTCAGATCACTGACCTGGACCTCGCTCCATGCCTTGCCCACCAACAGTATGTTTCACAGGAGAGTTTACATTCCAGCGGGAGACTTCAAACTCATCCAGACACAGGCAAGATTAAAGAAATCTGGCCATCAGATCTGCCACTCAGCCCATGTAGGAGACTGCAGGTTTTGAGTCTACAAACGAGGCCCGTTTGCTGTGAGTTAGGCTCTGCTTTTGTAAGTGAAGTATGATTCTCAGAAGCTACAAAAAGGTGGATTCTGCTTCTAATCCAATATGCTGATGTTTTTCCTGGAGGAACTAGGTTACTGCTGTGCTAATTCCTGCCATTTTCTTGGTGTCTTCTCACACCTTTTTTGACTAATGTCCTGGCACTGTTATTTGTTCTGTGCCCTCCTGGGTGTATTTTTCTTCCTCTCCAAACTGAAGCATCCTCCATAGAGCTGGCTTGGTTTTCATAACTTCCTGGAATCTATTTTTAAACATGGAAAGCTTTTTTCTCTTTTAATTCTAGTGAATAATTTTGTTGGGTATTATATATATTCTGGGTTGATGATAGTTGTGGTCTTTCGGACATAGAGTTTATCTTCCAGGTTCTTCTGGCTTTAAAAGTTTCTGGGTCATTCTGATGGGCCTGCCTTTTTAAGTGACTTTACCTTTCTTGGATCTTGTAATACCACTTCTTTATTCTGTGTTTTTAACATCTTAACTATTAAATGTCATGGAGAGTTTCTATTCTGGTCCTGTTTGTTTGGTGGTCTATATGACTCTTGTTTCTAGATGGTGTGGAAATTTTTTCTATGAGTTTATTGAAAATATTCTCCTCTCTATGCCTCCAGTATGCTGCTGCTTTTCTTCTTCTTCTTCTTCTTCT
>NC_022018.1:58177502-58198349 GCF_000317375.1 Microtus ochrogaster
CTCCTCCTCCTCCTCCTCCTCCTTCTTCTTCTTCTTCTTCTTCTTCGTCCACAATTTGAAGGTTAGTTCCTTTCATAGTGTCCCAAAGCTCGCCAACATTCTGCTTCAGGCAGGTCTAGTCATTCTACCTCAAGTAAGCTCCGGTCAACACAGCCCCCAGAAAATCCTGGTAATCTGGGTGTGTAGTCAGGAGGCCTGTGAGAGGTTCTGGTGATCAGGCTGTAGTCTTTAGGGTGAGCTGTAATACCATATGCCTGCTTCCTTGTGGACATCAGGTGGTAGAGGTTGGGCCTGATTTTTCAGATTAGCAAAACAAATGACAAAATGGAATTGTTCCACATTTTGGCTAGTCTCATCAATGCCTAGCCTGATGCAAGGCAGTTGGCTTCTTAGGTTATTTTCATATTCACTCCATTTTAATCTCACTTGTCACAGAGTTTGTAGAAAACTTTCACAAAATGAAAAATTAGAATAACCTCATCGTGTTGTAAAAATAGTGTGACAGAATGGACCTTGAATGGGGACCAGGAATTTTGCTTTAAAACTGTGACCTTCACGAGTCCTCCTAAAGCAGGTGGTCCTGGTCCTCAGGTCAGACGTTGCTAGTCATGCATGGCCAGTGGTTTCCAGTCAGGTCTTGGGACTTGCGAATAATGCATGGACAGACTGGAATATGTTTTATCTGGGGAGTATGTAATATTTCCTTCTCAGAAGACAAAGCAGTTGGTTGGAGTCACTCACAAGCTCTGTCTTTGGGGCTCAAGCTTGGAGGTCATTTGTAGATTCAGGCTTGGGATCTGGCGGCCCACTCTGGTTCTCTCCCTCCCAGGCTCCCCTCATTATTCCCCAGAAGCTGTGCTTTCCCTAGGCTCAGCCCACTGGTTCCTCAGGTTGGCATGGGTTGAGTGGTTGGGACTGACCAACTCTGACACATCTCCTCCTTCTTGGGGGATGATCACAGACCTGCCTCCCTGCTTCGTCTCCTTCCTCAGCAACAGTAATGGGTCCATCAGGAGAAAGAAGTGGCACACACAAGCTAGCTAACTAGAGGGGAATTTTAAAAGTGTGGCCAGGGAAAGAAAAGGAAGGGTGCTCCTCCCCTGGGAGCAGAGTGTTATTCCTGGAACCCACACTGAGAGCTCTATGGAGAAGCCATTTGGTAGGAACTGTGGAGGAGACAAAGACCTGAACTCTCATCCTGTGGTCTGTTCTGCTGCAGGGGGAGTCTGCTGGCCTTGACTCAACCGAGGCTGGGGCATAAGAGGCAGGGCAGAGTAAACTCCTGGGCACAGGACAGGGACATGGGGAGGGGGAAGATGGATCTGAAGCAGCAGGGTAGAGGTAACCCAGCCTCCACCATCTGTCCAGCCTTCTGAACAGGGACAAGAAAGAATATTTCTATTCCAAACAAAGTCTGGATGGGGTTTCCGCTTCAGTTTTACTTAATCTGCCCCCTGACCTTGATCATATTATTTAATCTGTCTGCTTCTCAGTGGCCACCTTTGCAGACTGATGATAATAATGTATACTGCCCAGGATCTGGACTTTAGGCGACTCTTGGGACAGATGTAAAGCCCCTAGCATGTAGCCTAGCACACAAGAGGCCTGTGCAAATGACAAATATCCTTGCTGGGGCCCATCTTTCTGTTCGTGTCCTTAATCATATCTCTTCCCTCTTGCGTTTACAGCTTCACCCTCTCAGAGGAATGGTTTTCATTTCTCAGGAAACGTGTCTGAACAACCGTTTTCCTGATTCAACTTCAATTCAGTTCATAAAAACAAGTGTGGCGATTGGCATTTGACACTGCTTCTCTCTATTCCTAGGGGACCAGATCCTGGGGTAGGGTGCAGTCTCAAGCCAGAAGTCCGCTCATTCTGAAGGGACCTGAGCAGATAATTACTTTAGTCCTTAGCTTGGGTCAGATGACAGGGGCCCAGAGGAAGGTGATGTGTGTAACACCCAAATGGGGCAGCCATGGCTGGCTATATTAAGTCATCTGTCAGAAAGGGCAGAGACAAGTCTGGGGACCGCTGCCTGGCTTTGAGAGTGATTAATTGCGCAGCATGAAGGTGTGTGGTTCACTGACCCTTTTCCATGGCGTATTAGCTACTCTTTGCTGCTGGAACAAAACACCATGCCTAAGAGAGGCTTACAGAAGATAGGGTTTGTTTGGGCTTGTGGTTCCATAATGGCAGGGAGGCCTGGCAGCGGGGAGCTAGAGCAGACACTGAGAGATCTCATCTTTAACCAGAACATGAAGCAAAGAGAACTGGAAGGTAGGTGAGGATATTAACCCTTAATGCCTGCTTCCTCCCCCACCCCCAGGCTCCACCTCCTAAAGGCTCCGTGAAGCCAAACACCACCCCCAACCAGAGACTAAGTGTTCAGACACCTGAGCCTCTGTGGGTGGGACATTGCTCTCATTGAAACCATGATGCCCAATGTTCTGAGTCAAAAATCTGCAAGCCACAGGAGCTGAGAGATGCTCTTCACTGGGGATGTACTGAAGTCGTGGCCCTTTGGTAGCTGTCTCCTTCCCATCAGAATAGGCAGCGGTTGGTAACACGGGCTCAGTGCACACTGGCTCTTTGGATTAGTTATTAGAGCTGTCACAGCAAACTGCCACGGACTAGGTGGCTTACAGGAAACTCTTGTTCATAGCTGTGGAGCCAGAATGCAGAAGTCCAGGTGTAGGATCTGTTCTGAGTCTGTCTCCTCGGGGTAGCTCCCTTCCCGTGTGTCTCCTAAGAGAGTCTCTCTCTGCCCTCTTCTCTGTCTCGCGAGATCTCTAGCCATCCTGGCTTAGAGCCCATTCTAGCTGCCTCCTTTAAATGGAATGTTCCCGGAAGCTTTCTACCTGCCCCTCTAAAAGACTATGTGTTCAGGCTCTAGGAATTAGGACTGAGCATTTACATTTTGGAAGGATGTGACAAAACTCCTCATGCTTGCCGTCAGTTTGTGGAGAGCAAACTGAAGTTTGGCAACATCCTGGGTTATGTGGGGTCCCTTTAGCCAATAACTCAATAGATAGAACCTGGTCCCAGTCCTACAAGTTTCATTCAACGACAAGAGATGACCCACTGAGGCTCTGTCTTCCCCCTTATGTTGTGACTTTATTAGGTTGCCTTCATTTACGTATATATCTTAGGAAGTTTCTGCCATATAAGGTTTCCATGTTACCTCTCAAAAGGTCTTGAGTTTTAGCTGTCATTCCCCATATTCTCACCCTTGGCCCTGTCTTCTCTACCCCTCCCCACTTGATCATCTATTTTATTTCCTTTTCCCAGGGAGATCTATCTGACCCTCCCAGCCCCCATCCCTTACTTTGTACCTAACCTATGAAGTTCTATGGATTGTAGCTTGTTTACCATTGGCTTAACAGCTGATATCCACATTTAAGAGAGTACCGACCTTTCTAGATCTGGGCTACATCACCCGGGATTATTTTTTTTCTAATTCCATCCGTTTACTTGATGATTTCATCTTAAACATGTAGGTAGTATATCGTGTAAATGTACCACGTTTGCTTTATCCATTTTTCTGTTGAGGGACAGCTAAGTTGTTTCCAATTTCTGGTTATTATGAACAGAGCAGCAGGAACATGGTTGAACAAGTGTCTCTGTGGTAGAATGGAGCGTCCTCTGGGTATATGCTCCAGAGTGGTATAGCTGGATCTAGGGGTAGATCAATTCTCATCTTCCTGAGCCAGTATCCTACTGGTTTCCATAGTGACTGTACAGGTTTGCACTCCCACCAGCAATGGAGGAGTGTTTTCCTTGCTCCACATCTTTGCCAGCATGAGCTGTCACTTGTGTTAGTGATCTTAGCCATTTTGCTAGGCGTAAGAAGAAATCTTGAAGTAATTTTGATTTGCATTTCTCCGATGACTAAAAATATTGGGCATTTCAGAGATTTTTCAGCCATTTAGGTTTCCTTTTTTTGAGAATTTTCTGTCTAGATCTGTACCCCATGTTTTAATTAGGTTATATGTTTTCTTGCTGTCTTTTTTATTAAACATCAGATATGTAGTTGGTAAAAATCTTTTTCCATCCTGTAGGCTGCTGTTTTGTCTGAATGATGGTGTCCTTTGCAGCATAGAAGCTTCTCAGTTCCATGAGGTCCCTTTTATTAATTGTTGATCTGAGTGCCTGTGTTAATGGTGTTCTGTTTGAAAGTCTTTTCCTGTGCCAATGAGTTTAGGCTATCCCCTATGTTCCCTCTTCTACCAGGTTCGGTGTATCTGGTTTTATGTTTAGCTCTTTCGTCCATTTGGACTGAGTTTGTGTAAGGTGATAACTATGGATCTATTTGGATTCTTCTTAATTCAGCTGTCCAGTTTAACCAGCACCGTTTGTTGAAGATTCTGTCTTTTTTTAGGGCATGTTTTTGGCTTCTTTATAAAAAGAAATCAGGTGTCCGTAGGTGTGCGGATTTGTATCTGAGTCTTTAATTCTACTATTGATCAATGTGTTTTTGCTGCTATAGCTCTATAGCTCTATACAGTACAACCTGAAATCAGGACTGGGGGACCTTCAGGAGTTCTTTAATATTTCAAGATTTCTTTGTCTGTATTTTTCATGTTTCCATATGAAGCGGAAATTTTTATTTTAAGATCTGTGAAGAATTATGCTGGAATTTTGACAGGGATTCCACTGAATCTGCAGATTGCTTTTGATAAGGTGACCATTTTTATTGTTAATCCTAAGGACCCAAGGAAATCTTTTTATCTCCTAATATCTTCTTCAATTTCTTCCTTCAAGTCCTTGGAGTTTTTGTCACTTGCTTGGCTAGTGGGTGTTTTATATTGTTTGGCACGTTTGTGAGAAGTGTTTCCCGGATTTCGTTCTCAGTCTGTCTGTCATCTGTGCAGAGCAGGGATGCTGATTTTTGTTAGCTAATTTTGTATCCATCTTCTTTGATGAAAGTGTTGATCAGTAGCAGGAGTTCCCTGGTGGAATTTTTAGGGTCCCTTATGTATACTGTCAGATCACCTGCAAATAAAGATTCTTTCACAGCCCCTTGATCTCCTTCAGTTGTCTTATTGCTCTAGTTAAGACTTCAGGGACTATATTGAATAGGCATGGAAAGAATGGACAATATTGTTCCTGATTTTAATGAAATTGTTTTGTGTTTCTCTCCATTTAAGTTGATGTATTCTTTTCTTTGTCCTGTACATTTAGTGTTTTGATTTGATGTGCAGCAACTGAGGGGGGATTTCTTTTCTGCTACAGTCTATTTGATGTTCTCTGTGCTTCTAGAACTTTAGCCTAGAACCTTGATCTAGATTTTGTTGAAACTATTTTCTGTGCTTTTGACCTGGATTTCTTCTTCTTCCTCCTCTATTCCGATTATTCTTAGGTTTTTGTTTGTTTGTTTGTTTGTTTTTCATAATGTCCCAGGTTTCTGGATATTTTGTATCAGGATTTTTTTTTCATTTAAAGTTCTCTTTGACTGAGGTATCTATTTCTTCTATTGGGTTTCATTGCCTGAGATTCTCTCATCCAATCTCCTAGTCTCATCCTCAGCTCCTCAGCAGACCACCTGCTGAGGACTCTCCTCTCTCCCTGCTCCCAACTTCAGTGGATCACACATATCTTTTCTTCCAACCTTCCTTTTTTCCTCTCATTGCTTTATCCCAGTCCCCAGCCCCTGCAGGTATTCCCTGGGCATGCACAGACCACATGGGCTAGGGAAGTAGGTAGCCTGTGGCGGGCTTCTTGACCAGTGAGGAAGAAACACCCACCACACAAGGATTCTTCTCAGATCACGCTTTACTGGAGTGCATTTGGTTGAAGGAGAGCATAAAGCGAAGGGGGGCAGGAAACGAGAGAGCAGGGGAGAGAGAGAGAGAGACGAGAGGGACGAGAGAGAGCCGGGGGCACAATGGCGGCTGCTTATATAGGGAATTGGCACACGGGTCGCCCTGTGATTGGCTGCCACCATCAGCTGACACCAGACTGCTTCGGGATAGGCCCAGGGACCCCTATCCACAGCGCATGTGGGAAGCGGGGGACACACAGCTCTCAAAGGCATAGCCAAATATGGGGTTGTTTATAACCAACAAGACAGGATGTGGTGCCATCTTGGAATGGCGAACCTGTCCGGCTCACTACAGTAGCCCAACTGTGGGTCTTTAGTGTTCCTCCTCCTCTAAATCCAGTCCTGCGACCTCACCCCCATCTTGGTATCAGGGTGCTTGCTGTGGCCTCCCCCTCCTCTCTGCTCCCATCTCCAAGGATCGCACAGACCCCCTGAAACCTCCCTTTCCACTCACCCTATTCTCCCAGGCCCCAGCTCCAGTCCAGCCAACACTCCCTGGGAGCCCACCATCCACGCCTGCAGAGCAGCAGGTAGGAGATACACCTCTTACCCAAGTCCAACCCCTAGGCTTACTTCCAGCTCTGTAGCAGACTACCTCTGGTGTCCTCCCCTCACTCTCTGTCCCCATTCCCTGGGGTTAAATAGCCTGCTTTCCTCCTTCTTTAGGACCCTCAGAACCCTGCTCCACCTCCATTCTTAAGTGTCCACTCCCAATACCCAGAAACACATTTACCCAGAACCCCCTAGTGGCTCTTCCTAGCAGGATCCCATAAGACTTCCCTATCAGGCAACACACAGCCCGCACACCCTCCTAAGAACCAGAGAAGGCAACAGAGACCAGGGAACACCATTCCCACCCAACAAAGATGAGACTAGATATCAGCACTTAGAACTAGAATCTTCACAAATCCAGGTGCCTAGATGCCAGTGTAAAAGCACAATGAATAGCAGCCAAGACAATATGTTCCCACTGGAGCCAAGCATCCCCACCACAGCAGGCCCGGAGAACTGTAAAAACCTTAAAGTAGACTTTCTGAATATGACAGAGCTCCTCAAAGACGTAATCAATGAATCCCTTAAAGAAATCTATGAAAACATACACAGTGGAATGAAATGAACAAAGCCATCCAATATCTGAAAGTGGAAATAGAATCAACAAAGAAAACCCAAATTGAGCGAAATCTTCAAATGGAAAATCTAGGAACCCAAACAGGAACCTCAGAGGCAAGCTTCAGTAACAGCCTACAGGAGATGGAGGGAAACTGGGGGGTTGAACTTGGAAGAGTGTGAACATCTGAAGCCAGCCTACCTGCTTCACTGGCTGCCATGCCATAATTAACTTTCTAACCAAGAAGTCTTGCTGAAGACAATCTCCTTTCCCATCTTCTCTTAAAAGTTTTTTTTTGTTTTTTTTTGTTTTGTTTTGTTTTTGTTTTTGTTCTTGTTTTGGCTAGTGCCCATGTATGCTGTCTTAGTTAGGGTTTCTATTGTTGTGATGAACACCTTGACCAAAAGCAAGTCGGGAAAGCAAGGGTTTATTTGGCTTACACTTTCACATCATGGCCCATCATTGAAGGAATTTGATTAGGAATGCAAATGAGTAAAGGAATCTGGAGGCAGGAGCTGATGCAGAGGCCGTGGAGTGGTGCTGCTTACTGGTTTGCTCCCCTCAGCTTCCTCAGCCTAGTTTCTTATAGAATCCAGGATCACCAACCTAGGGATGGAACCGCCCACAATGGGCTGAGCCCTCCCATATCAGTCACTAAGAAAAATGTCCTAGATCCAGATCTTACGGAGGCATTTTTTCAAATTGTTGTTCCCTCTCCTCTGTGTCAAGACTAATCTATGTCAAGCTGACAGAAAACTAGTCAGCATTTATGCCAAACAAATGGACAAATCTGCATACAATACAGGGATTTTGACTGCACAGACCTCTTCCCTCTCCACAGAGCTCTGAAGAAACGGACGGACAGAGTTTCAGACTGAGCCTGTCTTACGTCTGTCTCTGTCACATCCTTGGCTAATGCTGTCTGAGAGTCATTATCTATCCCGTCAACATAAACCAAGAATAGAACATTAAATCCGGGTTTTATAAACTGTGGTTTTTTTCTCTCCATTTTTACCTATACTTTGAGTCTGGAATCCTAGGGCATGCCTGGCATCTTCCCTTAGGGCAATATGAAAAAGGCCTTTCCTCTCCAGGGCTTGGCTCTGATTGGCTCCAGGCTTCTGAACGTTAGATGCTCTGCTGCCAAAAGCTGACATTTCTGTAGGGCTCAGTGGTGAGCCTGAATCAGAAGCAGACAGGATGGAAACCATGAACATTCCTCTTACTAAAGCCGAGGCTGTATAAAACAGTCTTGCATGATAGATACTGGGCTAACCCAAGTGAGACAGATGGGCTAGTGACCAAGCTCTGCTTTCAAACAACACTCAGCTGCTTATCCTCAATGGTGGGGAGTGAAGACCCTAGGGAAGACTGAGCAGAGGGGGGCCTGGGACCACAAAGCCCTACCTGGATTGGTCTGTCCTGTTTGGGGGATGATCCTTGGAGATTCCTCTTGTCCCTGGATCTCTGCACAGTTTTCCTCCTAAGCCCATGGTGATGAGCCTCCTGCTGGAAGAAAAAGGCACACACTAGCCATCATCCTGCCCAATAAGTGGTTCGGAAGGTGACCCCTGGTCGTGAGAAGACTATTTCCCTCTTCCTGACTCTAACTCTGAAGAACAGGAAAGGGTGCTGGCTTAGAGGTGGAGGTGAACCAAACATCTGGTCGTAGGAAAGCCACTCACTCCCAAGACATGGAAATTGTAGGTTGAGATCCCAAGGCTGGTGCACCCGCACCTGCTGTGCTAACTCTGTCCCGCTTCTTTCTCAGCCTTTGACATTGTGATATTTCACAGGTGCAGCCTGATCCATATCCTACTTACTGCAGGTGGTGGGAACTGGAGCAAGGCTCTCCAGGGAGGACGGGCAGCATCAGCTGGGGACAACTAGAAGGACTGTTTGCTGATAGAGGGGACGTCGGAATACGTCCCTGAAGCAAGCAGGCAGGGAACTTTGTTCTCATAAAGGCTGTTCCCCAGCTCAGCTCAGGTAGAGCGGAGCCACAAGTGCAGTGGCAGAGCAGGATTAAGAGCAAGGGGTTGGATTTGGGGACCAGACAGCTGCAGTTTGGGGTGTTGACTCCGGCTTACTGACTATGATTAGGGGTACGTTGGTTTAGTTACGCCTCAGTTTCTTCATTATACAATGTGGAGATTGCACTGTTGCCCTGTAAGAGTCTTGGTGAAATAATCTGGGGAAGTACTGTCTTAGATTGTTTTCCTGGTGCTGGTTTTTGTTTGTTTTTTTTGTTTTTTGTTTTTTGTTTTTTTTTCCCCCGACAGAGGCAACTTAAGAGCAAAGGGTTTCTTCCGTCTCCCAGTTCAAGGGTGCAGCCCATCATGGCCGAAAGTGCATGCTTCAGAAGTACAGTTCAAGAGTACAGTCTGTCATGGCCAGGAGCTTAAGACAGCAGGAGCTTGAAGTAATTAGCACATCACATCTACAGTTGCAAACACAGAGATGGCTGAATGCTACCCCTCAGCTCCCTTTCTCCACTCACACAGCCAGGGAATGGCACCAACCCACGGGCATGCTCACCCAGTCTCCCCGGGGAATCTAGAGCCTGTCAAGTTCACAGGTAATCCTTTCCATCAAAGTGCTTAGCATCATGTTCTCATTCGTGAAATTGTACCAGAGAAATTCACTGATTTCTGACAGAGTCACCAGCCCAATTTTCTAGGGCAAGATAAGCCAGTGAATGAAATCAGTCAAAATTCTGGCTTGCGCTCAACAGCCCTCTCTACCTCCGCTACGGACTTTATGACCACGCTTTAGTGCAGGCCCTTCAGAAGTTAACAAGATTTGGTATTTCTAAAATAGCAGTTGGGAAAGACATGAAAGGTTGATGCAGGAAGTAGACAGGAAGTGAGGACAAGGCATTCACAGCAAAGCCAGCATACAAGCAAGCCTAGGTTGACAGGACACACTGGCCTTTGAGAACCCTTAGGTAGGCCCTCTCCACTCACCATGACTGACCATGTCAGGTCAGTTCCACCAAGTGGAAGAGGACTAGCTGACGTCTTAGCCAGGAAGTCCTCTGTTTGAAGCCAGAGACTTCTGCTGTGAACATGGGTGTGCGTTGGTGTGGCCCCTGGAAACCAGTGGCGGAATCAGGCTGAAAGGGGAGACCTCCGAAAGGCCCGATGCACCCTTAGTTCTCACAGCCCAGCCACCTGTAGTCTCGTAGTTGTTTTTCTGGACTGGATGGAAAGAAGACATGGAGGATAGTGAAGCAACCCGGGATGTTAGCCCGAGAGAGCATTGAAGTCAGTGATTGTGTTTCTGTGGTAGAAAATGTGACAAGGGAATTTGAAGAGCCATGGACACCCTAGCTGAGACACTTATCCTGTGGAAAATTCTAGCAATGCTGTAATGAGCCATTTCCTAATTCAACTGAACCGAAGGCCCCCACTGTCTCAGAAAATTGGGTCATATCCTTGTGCGCTCATCTCAGGCGCCCTGCCAGGCTGAGCCCGACAGTGTGGATGGAATATTCTCCCTGCCTTAGCTGAGGACTCCCATTTGTTTCTGGCTTAATCCGTTCTCCATGTGTCCTTAACTAGTTTCCGCCTGGGGTCTGCGTGAGCGTCATTTACGTTATTCACTGGGAAGGAACACTTAGCAATATCCGAATACCTGGTGGATCGTACGATACGGCACCCAGAGGGATGGCAGGTGAGCGTCGGCACCGTTGCCTGCTGTGAGCCAGGCACCGGCTCCGTTTGTGGTGGAGCAAGATCTACACGGCAAGCTGTGTAACTCATCCTGGCCTGATAATTATGAATGCAAATGATTAATACAAGTTATAGAATAATGATCACTCGTGCAAGTTACTGCCATGAATTAACTGTAAACATTCTACACATACTGTGTTACTTAATCACCGCCAACCCTCTGTGAGGTGGATGAAATTAATAATTCTATAGGTATCCTGATTGGTGTTATTTTTTTCTTCTACGTTGATGCAAACCTATACACACCTGGGAAAGGAAAACCTTAGTGGAGAAAACACCTTCCTCAGGTTGGCCTGAAGACACATCTGTGGTTCCTTTTCTTCATTGGTGGTTGTGTGGGAGGGCCCCGCACACTGTGGATGGAGCCTTCCTTAGGCAGGTGGGTTCTGGGTTGAATGACAACACAGGATGAGAAAATCATGGGGATTTTCTCAGCACTGCTCCATGGCCTCGGCATCAGCTGCTGCCTCCAGGTTCCCGTATTGGGTTCCTCCCTGACTTCCCTCACTGGAGCATGACCTGAGAGTTGTGAGCTGAAATCAGCCCTTCCCTTCCTGCGTCACTTTTGGTCAGGGTGTTTAGCATAGCAATAGAAACCCTAGCTGAAGCAGCAGGTAAGGCAACTGGAGCCTGTGCCCACCATCTGCTTACAAGCTGGGGCACTTATAGGATAGAAGTGGGGACTTGGGGAAGGATGGGTGATGGGGTCAAGAGATAACCCCCCTCTCTCTCTTTCCTCAACATCAGCCATTGCTAGGAGTGACCCAAGAATGGCGAGTTGGGAACAGAAGTCAGGCGATGGATCTCTCACGGCAACAGTCATCTGTAACTCCAGTTCCAGGGACCACACGCCCTCTGCCATGAGTGTGCACCGCATGCATGTGAACATACACATACACTCAGGCACATACATGCACATAAAATAAATACATTTTTCTTTAAGTTTATAAGGCAGAAGAAAATTAAAATGAAAAATGGTGAAAGAAAATAGCGAGTGATATACATAACCTACCAATTATAAAGCAAAGAGGATGATTAAAACTATGGGGCTGGGGATGTCAACAGATAGGATGTCAGAACAGGATTCAGACACGGTTCCATGTGTACAAAAAGCCTTTGGGACAGATGGGTTTCATATAGTTAGATAAAGGAATGGATGCTTTGTCTCAACTGGAGAGCTTGCGCTCCCAATGCTATTGATGTGAGGAAATTAGACACCCACTGCCCTCTGGCCCACACACAATGAGATGCTCTAAAGAACTCTCCATTTGAGGCGCTAATATTATGCTCATGTGGATCTGATTATTTTGGAATAAATTAAGCCCTCAGGTGGATAGGATAAAAAATACCAGGAGTGAAAAAACACCATTTGCAGATGTGTAACGCAATTAAATTGTATTCAGAACCACCATTTACAGATGTGTAACACACAATTAAACATTGTATACAAAAACACCATTTACAGATGTGTAACATAATTAAATTGTATACAAAAGCTCCTATAAAGAAAGCTAAAAAGAATTTTTTCAAACCACTGAATATTTGAAAGTTTTCATAATAAATTTCTGAGGAAAAAAGCAACAGTCTAAGAGAAAATGTTTATGGTACCAATTATAGCAGGATTAATATTCAAAATACATAAAAAGCTCCTATAAATTCCAAAACATGAAAAATAGAGAAGGAATACAGATTAGCAATTAGCATAAAAACAAATGCCAATGGACTATAAATGCATAAAACCTGGTTCATTTTGACTAGTAATCAGGGAAACGGAAATTAAATCAACAATTAATTCACATTTGATATCCACTGGATAGGAAATAATTAAACATATTGATCATAGTCCAGCACTGCTGAAGGGACCATACTCTCATGCTGCCGTGGGGATACTCATTGCCTCCGGGAAGGGAGTTAGGAACGCTCAGCAGCGTTTTAAATGCTCACAACACTTCGTCCAAATATTCTGTGTCTTGGAATTTATTCCAAAGAAAACTTATTTTTATCAAGATTAACACCTCTCTCACTAGAGGAATCATTAAATAAGCTATTGATATACATAAACTGTGGCAATTAGCAAGAATATGGTGTGTGTGTGTGTGTGTGTGTAAAACAATATTCCAAGGGCATTTTCGTTTGCCAGTGAGAAAAGCCACTGAGAAATTAACTGACGGAAAATGTTTCTCATTTTATGTTTATGTTATTTTCCACTATGTGTTCTCGTGTCCCGTGGGTACATGCGCATGAATACAGGTGCCCTGGGGGCCAGAGATGTTGGATCCCTTTGGGTCTAGAGTTACAGATAGTTGAGCTGCCCAACACGCATGCGCACGCTGGAAACCTGGCTCCTTAGGAAGAGCGTCAGCTGCTTTTCATTGAGCCATCTCTCCAGTCACGGGTCCTGTTTCAGCAGGGTGAGTTAGGGCCCTAGCAGCTCCCATCCATGACTGTTGACTGATGGGGCCTTTCGAGAGTAGGTTACTGCAGCTCTGTGAGCTCATGATTGCAGAAAGTCACGTCGTGCCTGGAAGACATGGCTCTTCTCCTCACCTCCCTCTCACACCCTTGCTACTTCATTGTCCTCAGTGTTCCTTGAACCTGTCGGGATGGCGTGGGTGGGGAATAGACCGTCCTGTTTAGGGGTGAACATTCCGCTCTCAGACGGCGTGGGTGGGAAATAGACGTCCTGTTTAGGGGTGAACATTCCGCTCTCAGACGGCGTGGGTGGGGATAGACGTCCTGTTTAGGGGTGAACACTCCGCTCTCAGACGGCGTGGGTGGGAAATAGACCGTCCTGTTTAGGGGTGAACACTCCGCTCTCACTTTTTTTCAGGACTCCAAACAGCCAAAGAACAAATTTAATTGATAAGTAAGCACGAGCTACTTCAAAGAGGATGAAAAGGAATAATTGAAGAGGGCTTTCCTGAGCCCCACAGCAAGGGTTCTGGAGTGTGGATCAGCTTTCAGGTCTTGGGCAAGCAAGAATAGTGTGGGGCAAACGGAGAAGAATTGAGAAAGGAACAGGAACGAGCACGCAGGCGATTCCCTCAGTGGGGAGCAGCAGCGATTCCCTCAGTGGGGAACAGTATGGAGAGTAAAATATCAGGAAAGAGCACGCAGGCGATTCCCTCGGCGAGGAATATCATGGAGAGTGAAATATCTAGAAAGATTCTCTGTAGTGTGCTGGAGTTGGTCTTCAGTGGAGCTGTGGCTGAGCCCTGCTTCTTCTGTAATCCCTGTTATTTCTTCTATGACATTTAATCCCCTGAATTTAACTGTAGATATGCCTCACTGTGACAAAGACTATGTCTTAGCTTACTCTGTAGCCTTTGTGACCCTGTAACTAAGTTTTTAGCCAATTGGGCTGAGAGCAGAAGAGTAAAATCCTGGCCTTGAACTCACAGACATCCACCTGCCTCTGTTCCCAAAACAGATGAGACCAATGAAGAATTTCCCCTGATCTCTTTACACACACACACACGCACACACATGCACACACAGAGATTCACAGACAAACACACTTACACAGATAGACATACACACTTACAGACAGGCATACACACATGTACAGACTCACAGACAAATACACATACACAGATAGACATATATACTAAACACAGACAGGCATATACACACAGATACACACAAACACATACATATATGTGCACATACATAGACACACACACATAAACAGATACACATAAATGCATACTTAGACATACACATATACACAAATACACACAGAGACATGCACACAGAAAAAGACACATATATATGCATTCACACACAGACACATATACTTCTAGAAATATACACACGCACACACAGACAGACACATGCCTACACACTGACATACATACAGATACACACATCCACATAAATACACACATAACAGGTGCATACATCTGTTGAAAGCGTGATCCCTCAGTAAAAGGCAGTGCTGATAACTGGTTGGATTTAGCCACTCTACATTGTACAAAAATGCCACACTATTTGTCCACGTTTAAAAACAAAAATAGTATTGAAATAAATGTTCTCCATGTTAAATTACTAGTTGGAGAAGGAGTTCACAGGTGACATATGGGCTTCACATACGTGCCTTCCCCACAACCAACACATGTCCCTACTTTGCCTTTGCAGTGCGAAGGGCCAGCTGCTTGTCCTTGTGTTTCGAGACGTGAGCACAAGCCTCACCAAGTGTCCTTTCTGTCCCACTGATGTGGGAAGCCCTAACAGAAGAAAGGCAATGGCGATGTCGGAGTGAAATAATTCATCATCGTAAACACAGTATAAAAAAAGCCTGGATTTTATTTTAACAGCAAAACATCCCCACTACTATAGATAATGTAGAGTTTGGGTTCCACAGGAAAGATAAGCAATAGAAGAAATCTGTTCTCGTGTAAACACAGATAATGTGACATCTCCCATTGTCTCAGGGGTGGAGATATCCGAGATGTCATCTATCCGCGGGAGATTATTTCTACTCTAGTCTCTAAGTCTGTGACAGCTATGTTATTGCTGTGGGTGAGTTTCCAGAGAGAGAGAGAGAGAGAGAGAGAGAGAGAGAGAGAGAGAGAGAGCAAGCTGGATGTGTGTTTGGAGGAGGACTCTCACACGGTGAGGCTGGGTGGAATTTGTGGGGAAAGTGAACCTCCTCATCTTTGCATTAACCTCCAAGGCTGCCTCTGGTCATCCGGAATGTACTTCACATAGGGCTTGCTGGCAGTGAGCAAGTTATGTGCTAGTAGTGTGGTGACCAGGTCTTGTTCAGTGTTGCTTGCTACCTGATCCCGTGGAGCCGTGGAGAAATGTCATTTGCCTTGGTCTCCAGTGGCGCACTGCGGGGGTGGACCAGGCAATGCCAGAGCTCTGGGACTCAGTCACTTCACTGCGGGTTCCGGTTTGTTTGTTTTGTTTTAACATGGAAATAAGGATGCTGACTTTTGTTTGAAAATGACCAGTGACTTTAGGAGAGAAAGGGCGGGGAAAGCCTTTATCTTTGAAAACCTTTATCTTTGAAAGCCTTTATCTTTAAATTGTTTCTTTGGATTGATGTGAGTTTGGCCGTGGGTTTTGGTAGGGTGTGTAAATTTTGACCTGTTTGATAAATAATATTGGAGACGTAAGAGCTCAATCGAGAACAACCTAAGGTCATGACCCCTTCATTCTCCGGAGGTCATCATTCTGCATTAGTGTTTTCACTTTGTGTCTTTTGTGGAAGTTGGGGAGGCCAGAGGGCAGGAAAGTGTAAGGACCCCAGGTTCTGCTGTTGTCCCCTATTTTCCTCATTGAGCTTTCTCTTGTGGTGATCGCTCTGCCCACCCTCTCGGGATCCACCTGGACATAGTGCACTGAAAAGGCCCTAGTGCTGGGTGAGTCCATGGAAGGGACAGAGACAAAGACAGTGGACCTTAAATACATGTCCCTGCAGCCATGTGCAGTGTGGGACTTGCCCATAAGTGGCCATGAGATCTCCTCCTTATAATAAACCCTGGCATGGTGCCGCCGTTTGTGATATCTATTCTTCAATGTTACTAGTTTCTGAGGCACTTGCACACAAAATGAAGCTATCCTGCCTTTAATATGTGTTAGTGTGTGTATGTGTGTGTGTGTGGTGTATGTATATGTGTATGGCATTCTTTATTTCTTCTTCAGCAAAGGTTCTCCTTTTATACAATCTTTTTTACAGCCCTCTTATTCTGGGCTGGGCAAGAAAGTGCTGGAGTCAGAGGGTAAACCCTCCAAGCAGTCCAAAGTCAGGTTTTTGCACCTTATCTCTCAGCTCAGAGCTGATCACTGATGGGATCTGTAGAGAAGGATGCTCCCAGGTCCTCCAAAGCCTGGCTTAAGAAATGCAAGTCATTTTGGAAAAAGAGAAAGGCTGCCACTTTTCAAACCGATGCTTTGTCTCCTCTGAGTCTATGGCCACAAATACAAAATTAGCTTGAACAGACAGTCCACTCAGCCTCTGCTGGCTTGTCATCTCAAGTCCCATCCTGCAGCACTTTGTATTTGAGAAAGAAGACTGTGTGGACTCTGCTGTCAGAGAGGAACTGCAATGGCATGCAGAGACACCTGGCAGGAAACGCACAGGAGCTGGGAAGTGCGGTTCACAAGCCTCATTTCAGACTCCACTGCCCAGACAGGCATTCCCACCTTAATACCCGTAGACTGAAAAGGCCAAGAGGAAGGAGCAAAAGGCCCCACGTGATACACATAACTCTCTTGAAGAGAGAGGCAAGGCTTCAGAAACAGAAGCAGAACTCAACTGACCATACCAGAAGCCAAAGCAGCAGCCAGAGCCCAAACTTTGGGCTCTTGCGTAAGGTGGGTTTTTCTGCCCCAAATTACAGCATGGAGACTTCTCATTGATTATGAAAGCTCAGTCGATAGCTTAGACTTATTACTAACTAGCTCTTATAACTTAAACTAACCCATTTCTATTAATTTACTTTCTGCCCCGTGGCTTTATCACCTTTACCCTGTACTGCCCATGTTGCTTTCCTGCTTCCTCCGTCTCTGGTTGGAGACTCTCTGCATCTCTACCCTTCTTATTCCCATGGTCCTCTGTGTCTCTCTGTCCCACCTATAGTTCCTGCCCAGCTATGGCCGTTTAGCTTTTTTGTTAACCTAATAAAGAGGTGGCCTGGCAAAGATACATCTTCACAGTGTACAAAAAGATTATTCATATTTCCCCCTTTTGTCTAAAAAAAAAGGAAAGATTTTTAACTCTAACATAATAAAACTGTAACAGTAAGAACAATTATCAGGTAAGAATATTTGCAATGTTCAGTCCATTTATATTTGGCATATTTGAAGGAAAA
Source organism: Microtus ochrogaster (assembly GCF_000317375.1). Taxonomy (NCBI): domain Eukaryota; kingdom Metazoa; phylum Chordata; class Mammalia; order Rodentia; family Cricetidae; genus Microtus; species Microtus ochrogaster. The sequence goes on from NC_022018.1 coordinate 58,194,987, forward strand.
TACTTCATTATTTATTCTATCCTGATGAGTCCAAAGCTCTGAACCTAATTTACCTTCTATCATAACTAAGAAAATTTATTACTATGACTATGTTGCCTTTAACTCCATCAAAGATCTCAGAAGGTTATAATATTACCTTAGTAAACAAGAAATTCAGAGCAAACAAGCTTAAAAACTCCAAGAAATGACAAACACAACTGGCTTCCTGGACAGCCACCCAAGGTTCCTCTGTAACATTGGGGCATCTATCTTTGGCCTACAGGCTTAGAATATCTGACACACTTTTTGGTGAAGCAGGAATTTTTGAAGGACTGTCCTACCCTGTCTTGGCAAAGGTCAGCAGTCGCTTTTCTTTATGTCCTCCTGGTTCAGTCAGCAGGCAATGTCTAAATGGCTAGCTTTGCTACACTGAAAACAAACTCCATATGGAGGCTCTTTGTTACCCATCATCCTTTTTGGAAGTAAATTGGTGCTTCCTCATAGCTATGTAATGTAAACAAACAAACAAACAAACAAAAACATTACAGGCATCAGAGAAACCTAGAATTAAAGCAAGGCCTTCCTGACCTTAAAACAAGTTCGCCCTGCCAATGTGCCTGCTCTGTTCCCTGCTTGCCTTGGGTACCATGGTCAGAAACTTCCAGGGTTCTCGTTTCTGCTATATCCTCTCTCTTTCCGCCCTCTCCTGGCTCTTCTCTTCCTTCTCACTCAGCCCCCACTTTGTTTACTTGCAGAAGCTCTTCACCCCACAGGGCTGTCAACACCAGTGTTTGCAAACATTTCCTGTTTGGTGTTAAAGACCTCCCTCTCTCCTCATTTAGTAATTTCCATTTTTTAAATCGAAACTTTCTTTCAAGTCTCTAATATATACAGGGAAGTGTAAACAGCTGGTGATACTCACAACGGAGATGGCAAATATTGTACTAAAGAAACAATATCCAGGAGTCGTAAGCCATGGAAAGACCCAGAACATAAAATATTAAGACCCCAAAGAAACGAGTTCCGGAGAGGGCATTATTGGGTCAGAGGCAAGACAGTGAGGGCGTCATTGGGTCAGAGGGGAAAGGAGTGGGGAGAGGAAGTGTGGGTGGTTAGTCCATCTACGGCTATTCCTTCTTCCAATACTGGTTTCTTCTCTCAGCTGGAAACTAGCCTGTCTGTCTCCTTCTCATCTGACTCAAACTCCTTCTGAATGTCCCACCAGAGTGACCTGAGGAATCCTGGCTTCTTTTGTCCCAGCATGACTCACTGATCTGAGCCCTGGAGTGTCTGTAAACACACACACACACACACACACACACACACACACACACACACACACACCCCACACAACACTTCCTTTGCCATGACAACAAAGGCAAGATTACCACTAGAAAATAATGTTCCTAGAGACTTAGGACGTTAGGCGATTTCTGTCCAGGCCATGGAATAGCAGACACAGTAGGGCCACGAGGACCATTTCTTCCCATTCCCCTCTTTTGTTAGCTCAGCTTTATCTGACTTAACTAGAACAGACAGAGGCTTATTAAAATATCATGCTGGCCAGGATGTAATTCTCAGAATAATGTTAGCGTCAAACAAGCAGTTGGAAGATAGCATTTCTCTAGCCTTGTAAGTGACAAGCTCTTTGTAGAGTGAACACTCTCCTCGCTGATAAGGCTTGCAGCCTTGGAGAGAAAACAGATGTTGCTAAAGAGGCTGGTGCAGGGCCTGAAGAGATGGCCCAGAAATTAAGGGCATGTACTCCTCTTGTGGAGGCCATGGTTTGGTTCCCAGCACCCGTTTCAGAGAGCTCTCAACTGCCTATGAATTCGTTATATTTCTATTGCTCTGATAAGACACCATGACCAAGACAACTTACAAAAGGAAGGGTTTATTTGGGCTTATGGTTCTAGAGGGCTGAGTCCATCACTAGGAGATGCATGGAAGCAGATAGGTGTGGTGGCTGGAGCATCGATCAGAGAGATTGTATCATAAGCCACAAGCAGGAAGCAGAGAGCAAACTTGGGATGACAGGAGGCTTTGAAACCTCAGCGTCCACCCCACAGTGACGGACTTCTTCCAACAAAGCCATACTTCCTAAGATCTCCAAACAGTGCCACCAACTGGAGGTCAGGCATCCAAATTCCCGAGGCTGGGCACATCTATCATTCAAACCATCATAGGCCACTCTCTGGTCCCCATAGTCTTGTGAGCTTATCATAATGCAAAATACTCTTAGTACAATGTCAAAAATCCTCATGCTCTTTTAACAAGCCCAAAACTGTTTAAAACTCCAAAGTCCAAAGTCTATTCTAAGACTCAAGGCAATCTCTTAATTGTAACTCCCTGTAAACTCAAAAAAGCAAATCACATGCTTCCAACATATCTTGACCCAGAGTATAGATTACCATTCCAAAAGAGAGGAATGGGAGCATCACGAGGAGATACATACCCTTGGCAAACACCTTGAAACAGCACATTTCATACCACACTAGAGCCCCTAAACAAGTCTGATACTGCAATGAACATATTCAGTATGCTGCCTGATTCCTTCATAGCTGCAAAGACATCTTTGCTTCCCGTAGAAGAGCTGAAGCACAAAGCTGAGTGTCTGAGTGGACCAGCTTCTGTTCCGGGAAGATATCTCTAACGAGGCAGAGTTTAGGCGTGGCTTGAGCCTCAACTTAGAATCCTCTAGTGTATACCACTCGATCGTAATTGACACAGAAGGTTTAATGGGTTGACAATCCCCGGTTTCCTTGAGCAAGGCATAGAAGCCAACTCAGCAGCAACAGGAATTTCTGAATCTTCAGATTCATGTGTTCAGGATTCCTCAGGTTGGCAGCCCAGTTTCTGGGAATATCTTTTTTTTTCCAGGAGGAAACAGAATCCCACAGCTTAAAGAGGCTACAGAGTAGGTGACGGCCACGCTGCAGTCTCCCCAGCCAGAAGAGGAGGAACAGATGCAGACGTCTTGAGAACTTACTGCTTGCAGAGGCACCCGAGGCTCACGGGGTGACAGCAGCATCTTCTTTGCGTCATTCAGTGATTTGGGGACGGGAAAGATCCTCTGCTCTCTCCAAAGTGCACACAGGAGGGCCAATGCGCTTTAAAATGCAGTTATTGCTCCCAAGCAGGTTCTTTCTGAACCACCAGGGTTGTCTCTGGGTCTGCAAAAGAGGTTAACTGGAAGCTGTTCAGAAAAATGATTTCGGCTTCCTCCCACCAGGCACCTCCAGCTACCACAAGCTTAGACAGAGATGGATGAGACGGATAAGCTGTCAAACCCCACACAACTATTCCTAAGCCTCTGAACCAAGCAAGGGCTCCAGCATCAGTGAAAGCCAGCCTCACTTTGCCCTCAGACTTTTTTTTTTTTAA
>NC_022018.1:58198656-58213140 GCF_000317375.1 Microtus ochrogaster
GAAAACAATGTTTCCATGGAGAGAAGCCTCGAGAGCCAGGTAGGATGGCCCTGAAGAGCGGTCCGTCCACCCAGGTGAAGTCATCTTCATGCTGGTCACTGGGTGTCCTAAGCCATTCCTGTGAAATGTTTAAAAAGAGATTTACTCTGGTGTGCATGAAGGGAGAACCTAATTCCAGTTTGTCTGCCTGAGTACAATAATACCTATGTTTTCCTGGGAGCGAGTCCATCCTGCTTTTTGTTGCCACTCTTGGTTTTATATGTGGCACACAAACATCACATTCTGTGTAGTTTCTGTGATGCCGATTCAACATTCCCTATGCTTCTGTTCACCTCTCTGGGAAAAGTACTGCTGGGGTGCATTCTTGTCCGAGATTAGAATCTTCTGTTTTCCATCAGGGTCCACTGGCAAACAACAGGCACATGCTTAAGAGTCTTTATTGTGCATCCCAGCACAGCATGCGGTACCCAAACTGACAGCCCATCCAGAGCGCTGCTCAGCTGGTTAGTTATGAGTGTAAGGAAATCTGAAACTTCACCAAGGGGGTGGCTTTAATGAGAATGATAACATATAAGAAAACCTTAATTATATTTATCGCACTTCATTGAAGTAGCTACCTGAAATCAGAACAGCATTGTCTCTGAGTAGTAGGGAAGGGCAAATTCAGTCTAAAAATGATATTCTCAGTTCTGAGCAAATTACAATAGAAAAAAACAGAGATTTAAATCCAGAGTCCTCATTTCAAGAACCACCATCACAAGACCGTGTGTATGAGGGAAGTATTTAGATAGTTCAGCATGTGGGGGATAACAGAGAAGATTTACATGATTTTACTCCTGGGCAGAGCCTTCAGGAAGTATCTTGAAATGCCTCGGGGTGATTCTGTGGGAATAAATTCATCCCATGTCGTTCTCGGTGCTGTAGCCAGGAGGATGTGTGCATAGGCTGAGAGTCTCAACTCCGTGGTGACTGAATCTGGGTGACAACAAAAGAGAAAGGGGGGAAATTCTTCACCTGAGGAACAAGGAGATGAATGAAGAACGGCAGTCAGGCCTGATCCACGTCTCCAGTCTACAGAAAAGAATAAGAATGAGGATCTTTGTTTCTCTCATAAATTGTATGTTCTTAGTTTGTTTATTTATTTTTGTCTCCTTATTTTTAATTTAATTAAAATTAATTTTTTAAATTTAATTAATTTAATTTTTTAAAATTTATGTGCACATGTATTGGTTCATGAACAGAGGTCAGAGGACAACCTGCAGAGTCTCTTCTCTCTCTCTACCACCTGGGTTCCTGAGGATTGAACTTAGGCTGTCAAACGTGGCAGCGGGTACCTCTACCCCAGGAGCTGTCTCATCATTCCCTTTGCCGTGAGTCTTGGAGACTGCAGAAGACACTGACTTCTGCACTGGACCCCAGGCTCAGAGGTCAGCAGCTTCCATTCTCTCTGCAGGGACAGTTTTGCTTGTGGAACTGTCTCTTGGTTTGGTCTGATTCCTTCCTGATTCTCTCTGCAGGGACAGTTTTGTGTTTGCAGAACTGTCTCTTGCTATGGTCTGATTCCTTCCTGACCAGCCCCCCTCTCTCCGCCACCCTCCTGCTATTTTTAAAACATTGCTTTCATTAGGGCTTGCTCTTTGTGCTGTAAGTAAATTCAATGAATTAAAACAATAATATTGTGTGTCTGTAGTCACAATACCCAGAGCAATCGCAGCTCCTTGGGACCTTCTGGACTGTGCACATTTATTCCCCTCTTCTGATTGAAACAGGAAAACAATGTTCGCCACCATAGTGGGGTTGCTGCTTTCCAGAAATTCCTGTAACTGCACCGTTCAACCTACAGCCTGGCCAGCCTGACTCTTACACTAATGGTTCCCATGAAAGGCTCGTGTCTTTCTATGGCTCATTAGATCAAAGTTTTTCTCCATGAATTAGTGTTTATCTATGCATCCTCCATCCACCTGCTGAGTGATGCCTTAGTAGATCCACATTCTTGTCAACTGTGAACAATGTAGCTATCAACATTCTCTTTCAACTTTCTGGACATAACTTTTCAGATACCTTGGGTAAACATGTCAGTGTGACTGCCGATGTGACTATGTATACCTTAACCCAAAGAAATGGCTAGACTGTCTTCCAGCATGATGTCCTTGACTCAGAGAGCTGTGAGTGATATCCCCTGGCTTCCCACCAATATTCGGTATTGCCACTTGAGGGGGACACTTTAGCCACCTTGATTACTATGTAGCATATCTCATTGCTGAATTGACTTCCGTTTCCTCTGACAAGCAATGAATGTCCCTTCATACAGTTATTTCCCATCTGTACATCTTCATTGGTGATGTGCATGCTGAGATCTCCTGTAAAATTATGTTGGGTTGTTTTCTGTTATGACATCTTAAGGGTGTTTGCGTTTTGGATGCAACTTCTTTATCAGGCACGTGCTTGGCAAATGTTTCTTCCAGTCTCTGGTTTTCTTCTCATTTCTTTCTTAGTGTCTCTCACACAAAGATTTTCATCTCGAAGAAGTTTAGCTTAGTAATCTTTTTCTCTATAGATCATGTTTTAATGCACTGTGTATGAAAATTCATCACCGAGCTCAAAGTTATTGTGATGGCTGGCTTAAGTTGTCGGCCTGACTGTATAGAATCCCCTGGGAACAGAATCACGGAGAGGGACTGCCTAGCTCAGCCTGGACTGAGGGCAGGTCTGGGAGTGGTTTTCTAAGTGTATTAACTGAGGTGGAAAGACCCCCATGAATGTGCGCGGCACCATTTTGTGTGCTGGGTCCTAGACTGTAGAAGAGAGAAGGGGCTGAGCTCTAAACAGCCTGTCTTCTCTCTGCTGTTGACTGTGGATGCAATGGGAGCCCCTGCTTCAGGTTCCTTGTGGCCTTGACATCACTACAATGACGATGGGAACTTGAGATCGATTGTGAGGCAAAGCAAATCCATTCTCCCCTGCTTTGCTGTTTGCTGGGATATTTTATTACAGTGACAGAAATAAAATTAGGGCAGTCACCTAGATTTCCTCTCATGCCTTCTTCTGGAGGCTGTTCGGTTTCGTATCTTATATTCAGGTCTATACTGTATTGATTAACTTTTATGAATGATCTAAAGTCGTGTGTACATGCTTTGCAGTTTGTGTTGGCTTTTTCTTGCATGTTGAGGTGTGACTTTTCCAGCTTCATTCACTGGGAAGGTTATATTTCTCCACGGAATTGTCTCCGAGCCGTCCATCACAGACCAACTGACTGAACATTCTTGGCTCCGTTTCTGGACTTGCTGTCCCAGGCTAATGATTTATGTATCTTTTCTTCACCAGTACCATGCTGTCTTGATTGCTGCAGGTTCATTGTAAATCTCGAAGACATACCTCTGACCTTGAGCTCCTTCGGTACATATACTTTTGGCTTTCCTGGACCTTTGCATTTCTGTAGAAACTTGGGAATCTACTCACTGATACCAACCCGACAGCCTGCTGTGTTTTCCATTGGTAGTACATGGCATTTTTAGAACCAACTGGGAAAAATGGAGGACTTTGGAATATGGAGCTTTCTCCAGTCCTCTGACTCTGCTATCTGTCTTATGAGAAGCTCCACAGTTTTCTGCATATAAATTGTCAACAGAGAAGCCACAATTGAGATTAAGTTAAAATCAAAGGGAGATTTATCTGGTGCAGAGTTTATTTGCCAGTTGGAACTGCAGGTTCACTTAGACTGCGTGTATGAACTGCAGGGGGGCTGGAGTGGGCTGGGGCTTTTCAAAGCAGATGCAATTGCACCTTAGCATTCTTTGAAGGAAGCAGAACGGAGGCCAGTCAGCAACCGGAAATTGATAGAAGCCTGAACACTGTTGAGCTGCATGAGTATACCGGAGTGTTGGGGTCAAGAGAAAACACTACTCATCAACGTCTTTCTCAGCGCTCGCGATGCATTCTTTGCTTCTAGGAAAATCGTTCTCTCTGGCAGATTCCATTGTTAGCATGATTTTTATGTGGCCGTTTATCCTGTTAGTACATCTCTGAGGCTCAGAAAAGATGTTCTCTCATTTTTGATCATCCTACAGCCATGTTTGTTTTTATGTTAATGACACCTTGCAAGCAACTTGTTGGCTGAATGCCCACACATTTTATATTTATGCTGCTCAAGATGGCACCATGTGTTAATTTCACAGTTCTTTGCCAAGTGTCTTAGCTTCCCCCTGTCCCAGCTCTTAGTTATGACAGAGAGGCTAAAGGGCCACAGTGGGTTACACGATTCTGTCCCTTCTGTCTAGTTAAGATGGGGGCTCTTATCTAGACAGAACCAGGTGTGTCTCACAATGGCTCTCTCTTCCTGCTGGAACTAAGAAGTGGCTCTCATACTCCCCTGACTTCCTCCTGCGTAGCCGCAGTGTAGGCCACCCATGGCTGCAGCCCCAGGAATCTCTCAGCCTCGAGAGAATCACATCCAACCTCTAGCAATCTGTCAAGACTTGAGCTTATATGTTCTTCCTCAGCTCTAGCATCCAGGCCACCTGTCTCTGCAGATTGTGGAGGTTGTGACTTCTCCTGTGGTGCTAATTCTTGAGTAACCAGAGCACACTTGCTGATTTCGGCTTGTTCAGCTTCCTGTTGTGGGGTGTTAGGAGGAAGTTTCCAGACCTCCTTGCAGGTCAGAGCTCGAAACAGAAGACCTGGGGGGGGGGGGGCGCGGGGCGAGAGACAAGGAGACCTGTCATAGAGGAGACCCGGGGATTCTGCTTTGTGTTTCAGTCTCATGCGGAGTCTTGGCCTCTTTGGCACTTCTCTCTTCAGGGCAGGGGGTTCTAAGTGCACAGCTTGAGATGCCAACTCTGAGTCATCCATTTGCCCAGTGGAAGTAACAATCAGAGAACGTAGAAGTGCCACCTTTCCTCAGACTCGGCACAAAGGACCCAAAGCTTGGGACATATTGTTCCCATCTCCTGACACTGTTCTTTCTTATTTTTAAAAATAATTTAAATTTTTAATTTTAATTTAATTTTTTTAAGATAAGGTTTCACTGTGCAGCCCTAGCTGTCCTGGAATCCAATATATGGACCAGACTGGCCTTGAACTCACAAAGGCTTGCCTGGCTTTGCTTCTAGCATGCTGGGACTAAGGGTGTGCACTAGCACACCTGGGTCTTCTTTTGCCATATTTTTTAAGTCAAAAATATTCATCCATGGCTGTCAGTGGCTGTCGCTTCACTTTATCTCTCTCGATTCATAGAAGCATTTCCCCCCGAGCCTCTGAGAGTTAGTTGCAGACATCTAAAAATTCAGAGAAGACATTCTTTCATAACTATAATAATTACCTTCAGAAAATACAGTGTAGATGCATTGGGCTTATCCAATATGTCATTTTAACTGTTTAACTTTAAGTCAATGTTCTTACAACTTGGATTTTTATTTTGATTAAAAATGTAAGCCATTAATTTGAAATCAAAGGTAAAAGTATAAAAGGGTATCCTGAGGGAGGTTCCAGCTCCCTTTCTCACCCTGTACCTTTTTCTAGCCATTCTTCCAGGTTCTCAGTCAGTAGCTAATCAGTGTGCAGTGTTTCCTCCTCCTGTTCCATCAAGCCAAGGTCGCTGTCTCCTCCTCTTGCCTTTCCCCGCCTCCTCTTCTCTGTCCTTTCCCTTTTGCCTTCTGTTTCTTTAACAATCTCTCTCTCTCTCTCTCTCTCTCTCTCTCTCTCTCTCTCTCTCTCTCTGTGTGTGTGTGTGTGTATGAGTGAGTGAGTGAGTGAGTGAGTGAGTGAGTGAGTGAGTGAGTGCGTGTGTGCACGTGTATGTTTATAAAGGTCTTTAATATCTGCAGAGCAGTCTTGGGTTCGGGGGTCCGCTGAGAGGAAGCCATGGACCCTCTCATGGTGCCCTGCCTGCACACAAACCTTGTCTCCTCCATCACCAGCACCTCCCAATGTTGCTAATGCTTCTTCTGTCCACACATCGTTGTCATCCAGAGCTGTGGCTTATTTAGGGCTTGCCTTTGATGTTCTATATTCTCTGGGTTTGGGCAGGTGTTTAATGGCACACATCCTTTATGACAATGTCAGACGGAGCATTTCTCATTGCCCCAGGGAGTCACTGTGTTCTGCTTACTTACCCCAACCCCTAATTCTTGGCCATCACTAATCTTTTAAATATTCTTATACTTTCCACTTTTCCAGATTTCATATAGCTGCTATGATGCTGGGCGATGCATTTATAGATCCACTTCTTTTTAATATACTTCCTGGGGTTATGAAATGGTAGAGATACTCTACTTTTTATAGAAAATCTATTTCTTTGGCTCATGGTTCTGGATGGGAGTATGCTGGCATCTGCTCAGCTCCTGGCGAACCTTGGATTGCATAAACTTATGGCAAAAAAAGTAGAAGGGCAAATGGTGGTGCAGAAGGGATGACATAGTGAAAAGAAACAGGTTGTGGTAAGTGCGGTGTGGGTAACACTGGCGGCGGAGCCCAGGGCCACATCAGACAGGTGCCAGAGAATGGGCTCACATGGGCTGGGGAATCGATTTTTATTACAATCTCTCTGTTCTTCTTCCTCTCTCTCTCCCTTTCCCTCCTCACTTACCCTACCCTCTCTTTCTGTGCACATACCCGTGTGTTCCTCTCTCTGTGTGTACATGTGGAAGCCAGAGGTTGATATCTGTGTCTTCTCAATCAGCCTTCACTTTATCCCTTAAAGCAGGGTCCCTCCCTGACCTGGGGCTTGCCATTTCATCCAGACTGAGTACCAGGAAGCCCCAGCGATCTTCCCATCTCCACCATTGGGCATGTCTGTTCCAAATGTGCTTTTCCCACAGTTGCTGGACTCTGGGCTTGGGTCCTCACACTTGCTCAAGGAAGCGCTGTACTGACTGAGCTGTCTCCCAGCCTGGGGAACTTTGTAGAAAGGCATATTGTGGGTCCTGGTCTTAGACTTAGAACCCAGAAGGGTGAGGGCCCAGAAGCTCCCCAGGTGATTCTAATCTGGAGTGACAGCTATACAGTGTGTAAGAGCAGTGTAACCTCCTGGTTGGCTCCTCAGCTCTTGGGCCACTTTGTTGCCACACCTTGGTTCCCTGCTCTATCTGGGTTCCCTGAGTCATAGCCCGTGTTAGCCATTGTGCCTACACATTGTCATTGCCATAAAACCTAAGTTAGCCACGCCCACAGAGCACAACAGAACTTGGCACACAGTGAGCACCGTAGTGAGACCTTCATGACTGTTTGTCAAACAGAATTAAGTTGTTTGGGGGTTTTAGACTATGTATGTAAACCAATCTTGGTCCTGCCGTAACTGCTCAGCATCTATTCACAATTACCGTCATTAACCACCACAGTGCTCTAACAAGTTGTCCTACAGGCCCAGAGCCCAACAAGCCTGGATGAGCTGAGCCCACACTCCCGGTGATCACAGTCTGCTTCCCAGGGGAGATGGAGATGAAAGGGCCACACTAAGCAGGCCATGTCACCGAGAGAGAAATCCAGGCATTGCAAGCAAGTGGCATTGCGTGAACCCAGAGGGAGGGCACCAGGAGGAGGAAGGCAATGGAGGGAGGAGACTGCCTGCCCGCTGGGTCACAATTGAAAGGGACATGCCATTTCAGCTGGAGACACTCAAAACATCATTACTTGGAAATTGCCAAGCAAATTCAGTGGCTGGGATTGCTGTGCTAATGTGTTAATAATAATTCTGCAGTTAGACACAAGCCTGTGCTGTTAGCATTCAAGGCCACTTAAATTTTAAAGAGTCATTTTATGGAAAGTTTTAATTAACGCTGGATTGTAACTAACATTCTCTTTAAAACTGTGGCGAGAGTCTGATTAAGCCTGGGTTTCAGCGACGGATGGGAGCTGGACTGTACTCTTTGCTGTCAGATCCAAAGAGTTGGTCATTTCTGGGTCTGCATGAGCTGTGGCAGGTGCTGTGCCTGCGAGAGCATCCAGCTGGGGTGCCCTCTGGTCCTTCGTGGACGGAGAAGGGGAGTGGAGCCTCGGGATAGGGACTCTGACCCTAGACTGTAGCCCCCCGCTCCTTTCTTTTCAGAGCTCCCCCCCCCCCGAGTTCTGACTATCCTCAGTACCACCTTCTCAGACAACTGAGCGGTCTAAGTCCACACATCTCCTCTCTTCTTCCGTGTAGAATCTGAGTGAGGAATGCAGGTCCAGCTGCAGCTTCTACCCTTCTTGCAGCATGAGCACAGTGCACTGACATAAACAGATTTTAGGAGGACCTACTTTAGAAAACTGGTGCTGATGTGTGAACTTCCTTCTGTGGGCTCATCTCCCAGACTCTGTTTATCCACCAACAAAAGGGGAGCAAAGCATTTAGCAGTGTCACTGTGAGGAGGTGAGCTCATCTAATGACTGGCCTACACTCAGTGACCCGGCAGCGATCATGACCATTGTCCTGCACATCTGGTCACCCCAGCGCTTAGTTCCGTTCTGCTTGTGTTCTCTACTTATTCTGTGCTTTCCCCCTTCCGCCTTGGGGCTAAGAACTTAACTCACTTTAAATGTCTGCAACTCCCCACCATTTTCTGATGTGAGAGTCCCCTCTGTGTGCTGTGATGACCATTGATGAAGAAAGAAACTGCTTTGGACCTATAGCACTAGGCAGGGAAAGCTAGGCTTATGCCGGGAGAAAGAAGGACGGGGTCAGAGAGAAGCCATGGAGCCGCTGGTTACCTGGTAAGCTACAGCCAGGTGGCAAAAAAACAGATTAATAGTAATGGGTTAAATTAATATAAGAGTTAGCCAATAAGAAGCTAGAGCTAATGGGCCAAGCAGTGACTTAATTAATACAGTTTCTATGTGATTATTTGGGTCTAAGCTAGCCGGGCTGGGAACCAATGAGCAGGTTCCTCCTCCAACAGTTTCCTTGTATGATGACAGATAACCCCCACTGACCTATAAACCTACGCCCCACCCTACCATGCTGGACATTCAACTCCTTGTTAAATAATGATTAAGTCAGTACTGCTCATCTCCCTGGCCCAGGCTCACAATGGAGACATTGAAACGCTGTTACTATTGCACTTAGATAAAACGGCAGTGAACCAAAACCGAGATATGGAATCTCCTCCTGTGCTGACGCCAGGGAAGCAGTACAGGTACGGGGTGCGGCTTGTCTGGGTTCTGTTGCTGTCTGCTGCTTGAGAGTTAGGAGGCTGCCAGGAAGTAAGAACTCAATGGCTACAATGGATTTCACCCACATCTATGGCTGGGCAGTGTGAGCATAGCGAACATGATGACCTCAATCAACCATCCTGAAGGGAATGCTGGGATTTTTCTGGTAAAACCAGGACAGGGCTAGAGAAATACAGGTACTCTCAAAGCCTACTGTAGCTGGTGTCCTCAGAGGAGCTGGCTGGCCTCTGTGTGTGTAAGGACAGCCTCCAGGTTTCCTTCCAAAGTCAACCACCTCACAGCTGAAGTCTGTGGCACTCTTCTCCAGCAGGCTAGGAATCCCTTAGGAGGGAAAGTTCTAGCCTTAGAGACTTTGAAATCTGGACCCCTACCCTGTACTAGGTCTGTAATGGGGAAACATCTTTGGAGTTACCCAGACCCCAGATTTGAATTAAGCTCTGATATCTGCCAGCCTCTTTACATTGGGCAAGTCTTCTAGTGTCGTTTCTTCTTATCTGCGCAATGGGCCAAAGAAGACCTGCCCTGCAGCTGCGGGGTTTCTACGGTCAGTGCCTGCTCTACCTTGCCTGCTGTTGACTGTACGATTTGGTCCCATTCATGACTCTCAGGCATCTTGGGTTGGAAGACCCAGTTAATTGTTCAAGGAATGACAAACAAACTTCAAATGACGGAAACTCTTTATTTCCTGGCTAATTTAGTGCTGCCATCTTCAGCTAATTGAATCAGCTCTCATTTGCCAATGGATAAATTGTCTTTATCATAGACTTAACCATGCAGCTAATATGGTTTTGAGACAGATTGATTAGCAAAGTTCTAATTGAGGCTAAATAAATGAGATAAATTCAGAAGTCTGTAAGGCCAACCAACAGTCGAGAAGTGCCGGGGGTGAGGTTCATTTGCCAAGTATGTCTCGTACTGTAACAAATGCACGCCTGCGTTACACACGGTGGGGCTGGAAGTGTGTTGCTCTTTGTTGACATTGGGTATTAGTGAGTACCGAGTCAGCAGAGGTCCCAGGAGAAAGCTACTGAGGGGTTTCACTGCTCTGGGGTTTGAGCTGCAGCTTGAAGTTTAAGGTCAGGTGTGGACGGTGGAGGCAAACTAGGACCAGAAGGAAAAGCAAGCAGGCCAAGCAATCATCTGGGTCTGAACGAAGAGATTTAGAGGCCATCACCCCCTGACAAAGGCGGGAAGCAGAGCAGGAAGGGAGAGACCCGTACTGGATGTGATTTGCCGCACATGCTGTGGCTTCCTGGTTGATGGTTTGTGTTGCCTCGTCTCCGTTCCTGATGAGATTTGCTTCCCACGTGTTAGCTTTTCACCTCTGTGACCAAACACCTGAGAGAGGAAATTGTACCTGAGAAGGAACGGCCACTGTATGCCGATACAGGCCTCTTTCAAAGACCCCACACTCAAAGTTTGGGGGTATACTATGCCCTTCCTTTGTCTTTTTGTCTAAATGTTTGATAAATTCTTTAAACTTACTGCAGTCTGTCTAGTCCTGAAATTCTTTTCTGTAAGGCCTGGCTTTAATGACATCACAGATGTTAGGTGTTGGCTGTGAAGCCATCGAAGCTGCCTATCAAACGCTGTGGCTGGGGGGCGAGTTCGCTCTTCTAAGGTGTCTCATGGTGGCCACGCGGAATCCTCTCTGCAGCATGCTGAGCCTGCATGCGGGGTTGGAAGGCCACCCCTTCTACAGAGGGGTTGCTGCCTTCTTTTGTTTCCTTTTTTAAGCCAGCTCGTGGCTGTTGCTCTCAGCCTCCGAAAAGCACCCCAACAATGCCTGCCCTCGGCTCCTCCGCTTCTGATCTAAAACTCTTGGAATGAATGTATTTTTAGAACGAGTAGGTTCAGAAGCAGCTTTTTGACATTTTCAAATATTAGGCTTAGAACATCTCTTTCCTTACCAAATTCACGATGGCAGAATGTGCTCTTGATTTCAGGAAGACTAATTAAAAATGTCCATCTTTGTACACAATTAGCAAGAGTCAAAGTGGCCATGATTAGTCAAGCCTCACAATTAAAATCCTGTTTGATGAACTTTTGAAATAAAATGTCATTATCCTTTAAAACCTCAATCATCTCCATTAATGAAGCTCTCAATTAATTCTTTTGCTCTTCATAAAAAGATTCACAATGCTGGCTCATAATTATTTTAGTTATCAACATGGGCAAGAGAAAATCGTAAAAATCATGTGCCCCTCATCTCTTCTAAAGGGAGCGAGGAACCGATCTGGGCATATGTTTTATAGACAAATAATAGTTTCCTCACAATAATTGTTTCTGATAATTTTATCTCTTGATTTGGTTATGTTTGCAATAAATTATTATCTTTATGATTATTGGTACTTTCAGGCAATTATTCACAACATAATGGTGGTTGGTCTAAAGGACCTTCTCTCAGTCAGTCGTTCAGATACATGCCACATTAAGTGGTTAATTGCTGTCATCTGACCCTTACCCTTTGTCTTAGCTAAGGTTTCTTTTGCTGTGAAGAGACGCTATGACTGTAGCAACTCTTATAAAGGAAAAACATTTAATTGGGGTGGCTTACATTTTCAGAGGGTGAGTCCACTCTCATCATGGTGCGACACGGTGGCGTGCAGGCAGACATGGGGTGGAGAAGCAGCAGGAAGTGCTCTGAGACACTGGGTGTGACTTGAGTATACATGAGACTTTAAAGTCCGCCTCCATACTGACATACTTCCTCCAACAAGGCCACATCTATACCAAGGCCATACCTCCTAATAGTGCCACTCCTTTTGGGGGCCATTTCCTTTCAAAGCGCCATACCCTTAAATAGTTTCCTCCTCCCCTCACCCTGTTTCTCTTCCTCCTACCTTCCTTTCCTTCCAACTGCTGCCTTAGACCTCTGAGCATCAATATTGCATCTTGTAACTATTAAGACCACATTGGAACCTCTTAGATGAGTCCTTAGATTTGCTTAGGAAACTGTTTAAAGATTCTCTCTCACAGGAGACTTTGCTTGCTCTATTGTGGAAGTCAAGGGTAATATGTATCTTCTAAGAAGCTCTTTAGAGTTGGGCATGCTAGTCCATGCCTTTAATCACAGCATAGTACGGAAAGGCAGAGGCAGGCAGATTTCTGTGAGTTTAAGGTCAGTCTGGTTTATATAAAGAATTCTGGGTTGGCCAGGGATGCCCAGTAGGACACTATCTCAAACAAATAAAACCCCAGCTCCTAGATTTTCTGCTAGAACATGCACATTCTCACTTTTGTTACTGCGTGTACTGTGAGCAACCTCTTCTCCATCCTTATCAATTTCTTCCAACCTACACCAAAGCATGCAGCAACCATGGTGGCCATGGTTCCTTCCTTAGCGTCCTCCTAAGTTATAGCTGGAGAGGTGCCTAGAAGTAATGAAGTACCATGATCAAATGGGTTATAAGAAACAACCCTCAGCAAATGATCTTGGGATCTACTACTGCTTAGGGCTTACTCTTTACTCCAAGATGACACAAAGGTCACAACATCCAACCAAGATGGAGGCATTCATTATACTAGACTCCACAGTGTCGTTGCAAGTAGACATCCATTGCCTACAAGCTGTCTACTGAAGGATAGTGAACAGACAATGACAATACCAGGTTTGAGAAGGTGGTGAGGAGAGACATGGATGTGTTTGGTCTCAGAAGCCCACCGAGGGTCTGATGAGGGAGCCCAGGCATATAGGCACAGATGTACAGCACACCTTACGGAATCGTATTTGCTGAGCCTTAGAGATAGCGAGTTTGCGGTCTCTGCAGGAGGTGAAGGACGGGCAGCCGCTGCAGGGTGTTTGAAAGGCACCACTGTTATTGGACGAGTATTTTAAAAGCCTGCTCTCTTGGCAGTGTGCACTCTGGAGAGAAGGAGGTCAGAGGAAAACCCATAAATATGCTGGAAATATAATTGAGGATTAAGAATGAGACACTCCAATCACATCCACATTCCCTTGTTTCCTGAGAGCGAAACTCTGCCCTGGGATCCAAGTTAACACTTCAAGGGTATTTGCGGTTATTTGGAGTAAAAACGTGATCTACTGCAGATGAGGAAAATGCTCTTTGCCGCAGTTAAAATGTGCTCAATTGGTAGTTCTCTGGAAGAAACCACTCAGTCTGCTAAAATTTAAATACCCACCAGTAAAAACAAAGACGGCTAATAAGAAGCATGTCATTGAAATGGAACAGAGAACAGAGAAGCCCCATTTCTTGTCCCGTTTATCTCTTCAGAAGTGTGGCTCTATGGCAATTTACCAGCACCATCCTTCATCCTCCGTATCATTAGCATTTGGGGAAAAGCCTAGAACTGTCACCGCAAGACAAGCAACATGTACAGACTAGAAATGCAGTTTGGCAAAATGAGAAAACAAAACTCTTAAGCCCGAGGATTGAGTGTTTCATTAAACCTAAAGATGATGCAAAAAAAAATCCTTTTGACATTAAAAGTTGCAGACTACTGAAATGTTATCATCAATTAAGCCCCCTTTGCATGCTCTGCAGGGAAAATCAATTACCATGACATCTTCACACGAGGCCAATGATGTAGGCGGGCCCTGCAAGAGGTGATGGGATCCCAGCACATGCTGAGATAGGGAGTGCTTTCAAGAGGAAGCTGTTAACCGTTCACTCACTGTATGCGTAATCTAGTCATGAAAACACACAACACGCAACGCACAGGGGGCCCCAAATCAGTGCCAGGGTGAAAGGAGATAGGTCAGGCCACCGTAAGCGTGGCTGTGGTCTAGTGGAAATTCTATGGCATGGGAAAAACAGAGAAAAGTAGGTGAATTGGATGTGCACACATGGCTCGGTGGGTGGAGTGTGTGTCTAATGTGCTCAGGGTCCTGGCTTCGACCCCCAGCATCAGGAAAGGTGGGAGCCATGTAGAGACCGTGTCCCGGTAAAGCTGAGAAGAGATAGAAAATAAGAGAGACCATCAGGTAATGCTTGACCGACCCAGGCAGTGCCTGTCTTACCTGAGGAGAAGATGACATGTAGCTGGGACCATCCTCACTCATGTTGATATCTCAGTAGCTTACTGCACTAGGGCAGGGCGGTTATTCCATTGTCCTCCGTTCCTCTCTAGCTTCCTGGAGTTGAGGTTTCTGGAGAAAACGGTGATCATAGGGGCTTTTCAGGTTTTGAAGACTTTACCAAATCAAGGAGCCTCGTGACATGTGCCTCTGACTTTGAGAACCCCTTGTGTATTCTTCAGGTGGGCAGTCAGAGTTGAGCAGGTGTAGAGACTGTGAGGCGATGCTGGGGTGAACAGTTCCGACCATGAGATCAATCCAGGTTGAATGACATCACACTAACAGTTTCTGGGGAGTGAGCG
>NC_022018.1:58213398-58235847 GCF_000317375.1 Microtus ochrogaster
CCAGGGAGGAGTGATCACATGCCAATCCTTGGATGATTGGGCATGAGCCCAAGAGAAGATGGAAATTACAGTAAGATGATGTGGAGGGAGGGTGAACCCAATTTCATGCCCTTTAGAGTATTCCCTTCTTTGCAGGGAATGAGCTAAGTCTGTGTGCATCAAAGTCTGGCTTGAGATGTGGAAACAGAGATAGAACCCTCGGAGATTGTCAGCAGTGGTAACCTGCACATGGGTGCTGAGGAGATAGGATTTACAGAAGCAGTTGGTGGAGGCTGGTGGAACCTGAGTTTAGCTCTTAGTACTGACATTTGGAGGCTCCCACCTGCCAGCAAACACACTCAATGTCAGAATCTCCTTTTTAAAAATAAATAAATAAATAAAAAGATCTTTTTATTTTATTTTCTGCATATTAAAGTTTTGCTTGCACTATGCCTAGACATCGTATGCATGCAGTGCCCATGGAAGTCAGAAGAAGATGCCGGATGCCCTGGAACTTGAGTGATGCCTGGTTGTGAAGCTGCCTGGTAAGCTGCTGAGAATCAAATCCAGAGCCACTGCAAGAGTGGCGCATGTGCTGAACTGCTGTGGCAACCCTTCAGCCTGCGGAGGTCCATTCCTTCTGCACATGGAACGTAAGAAAGGCTGGTGGAGAAGCGGCAAAAGCCAGCAATTACTGTAGAAAATGGGATTCGCAGATTGCAGTGCATGCTGCTCACCGGGCTCCATCATAACCGAGGCATGGAAATAAATGAAAGAGAAGTGGACCAGCGAGTGCTCCCTCTTGTTACTTACCTTCCATACAAGAAAACACGCTGAAGAAGGTTGTCTTAGTGTAGCTTCTGCTGCTGTAACAGAATGCCAGAAAAAAAAAAGCATGTGTGTTTGCTCACCTTCCTGGAGGCTGTGATGTCCGAGAGTTCGACACTAGCATCTGCTGGGCTCATGACGAGGGTTCTTGTAATGACTCACGGGAAAAAGCAGAAGAGCCAGTAGGGACCTGCAGAGGAAGGAAAATGCCAGTGCTTCAGAGGAATCTTTAGTAGTTCATAGAATCCCGAGAGTAAGAACTCGGAAAGACACCAGTCAATCCCTTACAGGTCCAGTCCTGTTTCGCATCTCTGAAGAGAACAAGGGAAAACAGTTCTCTGTCCTTAACGCCTAAATTGGCATATTTGTCTCAACACCATTGGCAGATGATTAAATACAATTAATTATCAAGGGCTCTGCTCTACCTGTAATGGTGGTGACCTAACTGAAGTATCTCAAGTAGTGTTCACCAATGCAATGGTCTATTGGTAGAAAGACTCACTGATAGACAGGATTTAAAGAAATGACATACATTCACTAGAAGCATGCACATAGCTTCCAAGATGCCCCATAAAAGACTTCAAGGAGGCACGAAATGGCTTCAGCCCTTCACCTCAGTTCTGGGGTGGACTGACTGCAGGTGGGTTTCTGTAGAGAGCATGGGAAACTCTTCTAATTTCTGCTAATACCAGCGACAGCACGGGTGTGTCTTCATCAACAGACACCTTTCTGAGATGCCATTGTTCTACAGTTTTATCCCATGGTTGCTGCGGTCTGTTGTGTGATGGCCAGGTTTACATCTCTAAAGCAAGAATAACTGTCAGGCTAGGGCTTAGAGTTGGGGAAATCTTCTTTAAGTGTTTCCTCCCTTGACTACATTTTACATGTAGTATGCAAAGTTCTGGTTAAAATAAACAGAATTGGTAACTGATGACAGCGACAAAAAAACAAATATAATAATAATAGCCGCTCCTCCACTTGCGTGCATTCATGAATACTTTTAGTCAAAACTAGGAACTGTTTACCTATACCTAAGGTACCCGCAAAGGAAATCAACAGTGCTTGTCAATACTTCAAATCATGTCCACCCACGTCTTCTCTTGGCTGCCATACGTCCTTCTTGGTGTGGAAATCAGCGGTGGCTCAGAACAAGCCAGAGATGTTTCCAGGGAGAAGGAAGGGAAACGAAGCACTTGTGAGGCTGGGTGGGGATTAGCAACTAAGGAGTGGGACGGATTGATTAATTTTTTCCCGTTTAACACAATCACATTTCCCCGCCATTGTGGGCCGGGAAGTCAAAACGTAAGAAAAGGAAATATAATGAAATCAGTTTCTTTGAAATGTGCTTTACACAGGGTTAGTGCAGAGTCTTGAATCACCTCTTTGCTGAAAAAGATCTATGCATTTAGTGATTATTTTGGTACAACTATTAAACACCTTTAAAGTTAATTCTCCACAGAATATCAAAGTAATTTCCAGATGAGCTGAAAATTTACACATTAAATGTTCATATTACAAAGGTGCTTGAAAAAAGCACAGCAGATCTCAGCTGACGCTCCAGCAGGTGCTTCCAAGTGTGGCTCTCAAGAAGGAGCTCACCCAAGAGGTGGGAGGGAAGACGGGAACTGACCATGTGAAATTCTTCTCCCTCCCTCCTTTTCTTTCTTCTTTTAAATTTTAACCAAGCAAGATGTTTTGTTTTCAAAAAGAATACACCTCAACCCAGACTGGGCTAGCAAGCAGTAATTTGATCAAAATGGCTTTTTTTTCCTTCCTTTTTTCCTTTTATTCCTAACACAGGAGGTGGGGAGGGGGTTTGGCTATTCCTCATTGGGGGCGGGGCGGCTGCTGCTCATTGGTTGAGGTCAACCTCAATGTGTACTTTTGATTGGCTGATTTGGACGGTGGTACAAAGGAAATGAAGGCAAAGATAAAGGCAGACTGCTGTGGGCCATTGAGCTCCTGCAATGCACCAAGGCCTTGGCATAAACCAAAGTTTCACCAGGTGGAGGAGATTTTTAGTCCTTGATGGGTTAACCACTTTTGATGGGGAAGAAAACATGTTTTTCTCAATTCCCTCTCTTGTGTTATATATTTTTTTGTATTTTTCGTTCAAATTCAGCCAGCGTACGCTTTCTGAAGGTTCTAGCAACAGCACTGTCTGGGGATTGCTTGCAGCGCATCTCAACAAGCCTCTGCGAGCCTCTGGGCAAGGCCGCTAACACAGGGAATTGGTTTTTCCCCCTTTCTCTTTAGATGGCTGAAGGTGAACCTGCCTTTCTAGAACTGGCTGGTTAGCCGAGTCAGTTGGCTCAGAGGTTAGGTCTCAACTCAGGCCATAGCGTCTAGTCTCTTGATTGGAAGGCATTTCTCTTAACAGTCCTTAACTTCTACTCCAGCGTTCTCCCCTCTGATGCAGTAATCCTAGAACCACAAAGACCCAGAACAGAGATTAGAGCCCCCTAAACACTTTTGATATCTCTGGTCTCTGGCAAAGATGAGACTGCCAAGAAACCCCAAGGACATTTCTGACTTTTATCCAAGAGAGAAACTGGCCACTTTTCTTTTGATTCTTTTAGACTGCTTAGTCAATTTTTACATCCGGTTCTTCTCATCACCCTCTTCAAGAGTTAACCCTTAACTGCCTTTATAGTTATCATCGGGGTGCATCATCGGGGTGACAACTGATTTGGCTTCTTTCAAACTGATTGAAGGTATCAGGTGTGGACTGGGTATCCCTCCAAGTGGACCTCTTTCCAAGACCCCCCACAGGTAGCTCTGGTTCCATTTGAACAACAGCCAGGTGTAAGGTGGAAAGGGAACCCTTAACTGATGCCTGGAGTGAGATATGAGGGGCAGCAAGGGGAAGGGGTATCATCAGTATCACAAGTCCCGAGCCAGGAACCAGGAGAAGCCAGAACACAGCACGCATTTAAACGTCCAGACCAAAGTCCATTAGCCTTGCTTGCTGGGCTCGCGAGAGCACCGTCTACTGCCTCATTTTTCCTTTGGCCACAGCATCTCTTTTCAAATCCCACAGACAATGAATGAAAGTATTTTCAAGACGTGACAATGGACAGTTCAGGGTAGAATGATTTTAAGTAGAAATTCAAGTGGTCATTGAGTGTGCAGCTCACACTCTACTTTCCTAGTCAAGTCAGGGAGGCAGCATAGTGGCAACCCTACAAGACAAAGCCGCTGGAGGCAGAGGCGACCTTCGTTGCTGCTGAGGGTCAACCATCTGGGGTACAGCCTGGCAGCATTTCTGCTCCACTCTGGGCTTCTCATTTACTCTCAAATTTCCATGCCCAGGAACCGTGGTGGCTTGGAAAAATGTCCCCTTTAGGGTCAGACATTTGAACTTGGAGAGGCCTAGGTGATGATGTCTTGCTGGAGGAAGTGCATCATCGGGATGGGTTTTGATGTGTAAATCCTTCCACTGCTTCCAGCTTGCTCTCTCTACTTGGTGCTTGTGTATAGCATGAATTCTAATTGTCCTTGATAATAAAAGCCAGCTGTCAGGGGTGAAAGCTGAAGGTCAGAGAAGCAGGGTGCCCAGCCACGAGAGTTCTTACCTCTACCAATGCTCAGACCAAAGGGGCGATGCTATCTCTACTAGTCTTCAGACTGACTGTTTCAGATTACTGCCTATGACTGCATCTGAGCACTCATCTCTTCTCATTTTATATTCCTCTCTCTGCCCAGCCTCTATCACTCCTGTCTCCACCTTCCTAGTACTAGGATTAAAGGTGTGTGACTCCAAGAACTGGGGTTAAACGTGTGAGCCTCCACCATCTGGCTCTGTTTCTCTTTTAGACTGGATCAATTTGGTGTAGCCCTGGGTGGCCTTGAACTCACAGAGAGCCATCTGCCTCTACCTCCAGAGTACTGGGATTAAAGGTGTGTGCCACCACTGCCTGGCCTCTATGGCTAACCAGTGGCTTAGCTCTGCACTCTGATCTTCAGGCAAGCTTTATTTGTTAGATCACAAACAACATTATCACTACACTTGGGCTTCAAGATGTGAGCCCCCACTTCCTGCTCCTAATGCTTGCTGCTATGTCTTTCTGCCATGACAGACTCTTGTCCTTATGGAACCGCAAGCCAAAGTTCACTCTTTTGTCCCTCAGTCACGCTGGCCATAGTGTTTTATGACATTGCAAAAAAGGATCTATTACAGGGACCTATCCTGTAGAATAACAACCAAGAAAAATAGCAAACACATCATAGCCAAAGCCTGCCACACATTTATCACGTATGAGGCGTCTTTGTTTCACTTAGTGTCCCCAGTAATCACGTGAGACAGGGACTGTGACAGCCTCAAGTTCTGTTTCTCCTCTCATTCTTGGAAATATATTATTGTGTTGACCCAAATGTGGTCAAGGCCTCATTCATGCTCAGCAAACATTTCACTCATGACCTGACTCTCCAACACCCTTTCAAAGTCAGGTTCTTACTAGATAGCTCAGGTTGTTCTTGAGTTTGCAATCCTTCTGCCTCAGCCTCCAAAGTGTTAGAATTTCAGGCATGAGCCACCCATGCCTGACAACACCTCTCTCGGTAAACAAGGCTGATTTTTGTTTGTGTTTACAGTGCTGAGGCTTGAACCCAGCCAGACCTGTGCCTTTGCTGTGCAACATGCCAGGCTCTTGAGCTCTACCCCAGTCTCTGAACTTGTTTCTTAGATCATTTTTTAACTAACTCTTTGAAACCTTCATACTTGTATGCTATGTGTTCTGATCATATGCCCTCTCCACTCCTTTCAACGGCCCTCTGGGAGCCATGCCATATCTCCCTCCTGGCTTCGGGCACCTTTTGTTTATTTTTATAACCTACTGACTCCACTTAGTGCTGTCCAGATGCACACCCATGTGGGGACATGCGCAACCTACCAGTGGCTACTTCCCTTTCACAGAAAAGCCACTCTCTCCTGCAGCAGCCATCAAAGGCCAAGAGCTTCTCAGCTAGGGGTGGGGCCTCAGTAGCCCCTCCTTCATCCGTGCTGGAACTGTTTCCTTGGTTTGATCTTGTGCAGGTCATGCTGGTAACCACAGCAGCTTTGAGTTCATGTGTGCCACGGCCGCATCACATCCAAAAGAGCATTTCATGGCAGGTCTCCTCCTTCTCGGGCTCTCGCATTCTTCCCAGTCCACAAGCAACCGAGTCTCTGCATTAATCACTGCCCATAGCCATAAGAATCTTCTCCAGTCGGGGTCGAGAGCAGCGCAAATCTGTGAATATAAACAGATGCCTAGGAAAATAAGAGCAGGCTCTGAGGGACTATGATCTGCTGGCTGTGGGTTTTGACTGTCTATAGTGCCAGAAATGAATTCCCCTTCACTTCTGCAGAAAGTTAGAACAGGAAATATTTATATTTTATTGAAAGTTGTTTCTCTATGAGAGACATAAAACAAATTAAGATATAAGATAAGAATTTGTTAAATCATGTCATAACTGGCCAACATAATTCTGAAATCTTAATATTTAAACAGGCTATAGAATATCTTCAAAGCACAAAGATGTAGATGGTGCATTAATTGTGAGAACATGCTTACAGGGCTGGAGAGAAAGCTGAGCAGCAAAGAGCACGGTCTGCTCTTCTAGAGGACCCACATGTAGGAAGCATTTTTTATTTGACTCATAATACCACTGCAGCTAGTGTCTGCAGCTGCAGTCCCAGGGGATCTGATTCCCTCTCTGGTCTCTGTGGGTACTGTATTCACATGGAATATAGACATACATGTACACAGAACACCAACATACATAAAACAAAAATAAATCTTTAAAGAAATAAAATAGGTTATAAGAGAGTGTTTACAATATTTTACAAACAAAAATCATTTTGGTTAGGAATAAGTATTTATATATTTACATTTGTATATAAATTTTCAAAGTGCACACATCAAAATCTGAATAGCAGTTATGCCTGAGGGATAAGGTTGTACACTATAAGTACTTCCTTCTCTGTGGTGTTTCTTCTTTTTAACACCTTTTACTTGGTTAGCATGTAAGGTTCCTCACTGAAGGCTTTTATGAGACAGAACAGCTTCAATTAATCATTGTTTATTTTTATGAAGAGTTGAAAATAGAAACCCAATTGCAGAACATCCAGTGGTGTTATGATTCAAATAATAAATGTTTCCTACATGGGCTGGAGAAATGGCTCAGCAGTTAAGTGTGCTGGCTACTCTTAATTGGGCATGGTTTAGTTCCCAGCACCCACATGGTTGTAGACAGCCATGGCAACTCCAGCTCCAGGGGACCTGACGCCCTCTTCTGACCTCTGCTGTCACTGTCTGCATATGGCCCCCATGCACACATGCAGGCAAACGCTCAAACACAACATAAAGAAGTAAATCTAACACCCAAGTCCCCATGTACTGAACAGTGGTCCCCAGATGGTGACAATACTTTTATGAAGTGACACCTACCGGAAAGACAAAGTTCTGGGGACAGGCCCTTCGAGCCTCTAAAGGTCTCTGACTCTTTCCCTTTCTGCTCTTCCTGGGTGTCATGTGATGTCCCTCACTGACACAGCCCTGATGTGTTGTTCATACAATCCTCTGAGACACAGAGACAAAAATGAACCTCCCTCCTTCTGAGGTCATTCAGTCGGGTTTTATGTCACTGCAATGAATGTCTCACTGACAAAAGGAGGGGTCAAAGCAGGCCCAAGCAACACAGATCTCAGTTATGGCTCCTGGAAGTTTTTGTGACCAATGGAAATAAAAATCGAGGAGTGTGGTGGTTTGAATAGGAATGGCCCCCTTGGCTCATATCTTAGACACGAGGGAGTAGCCATACTTGACAGGGATAAGGAGATGTGGCCTTGTTGGAGGAAGTGTGTCACTGGGGGTGGCCTTTCAGGTTTCAAACGTTCAAGCCAGGCCCAGAGTCTGTCTCTTCCTGCTGCCTGTGGATCAGGGTGCAGAACTCTCAACTTCTCCAGCACCATCCCTGCATGCCATGTGCTCCCCACCATGATGACAGCAGACTAAACCTCTAGAATAGAATCCAACCCCAACAGAATATTTCCTTTATAAGAGTTGCCGTGGTCAGGTATCTCTTCACAGCCATAGAACAGTGACAGGGCCCATACCACATACAGGTTGCTGGGTCAAGGAATTGCTCAGAAGCTGAACTGCTTGGGCGTTTTCCCCCCTGCACTTGGATCTATTGGGTCTGTGAAAAGGATCAAAGTGCCTGTGAGCTTGAGTGGAAGAAAAGCACAACTTTCCTTTTCGATGTCTAGCTCTAAATTAGACTTTCCTTTAGTTATTAATATAAACACCGATCTGTCAGCAGTGACACCTGTAACTTTGCCATCAGTATTCTATCAATATTAGTTTTTATGTTTATCAGTGCCAAGGAATTGTAGTTATTAGATTTCCCTCTAGTCTTATCAAATTCGATAACAAAGAATCTATAAGTTATGTTCCTTTTGTTTGTTTGTTTTGAAATAGGGATTTCCTGCATACCCCAAGCTGTTCTTGAACCCATAGTAATCTTCTAACTCAAATTTCCCAGGTGCTGGAATTACAAGCATGCGCCACCATGACCAACATATCTTAAAAATGAACAATTTTGTTTTTCATTTCTCAACCACAGAACAATGTTTGGAACTCTATGTGTTCCACTGTGTGTTCACAAATGGGATTCCAAGAAAAGGTTCATAGACTTCAACAGGGTAGCAAAAGAGCCACAGGACAGAGCAGGGGAGCTGGATGTGCACACACCTGCTAGTCCAGCACCAAGGAGGCTTAGTGAGGAGGATGCAAGCTCAGGGCCAGCTTCACAGCGGGACCTTGTCTCTGCTCTCCACCCACAAATAAAACAAGACAGAAAGAACCCATGAGCCAAGCTCAGGGTCTTCTGTGGGCCCTGAGGCGAAAGCAGAGTAACCGAGCTGGTTAGGAGGGTGCAGCAGAGCGGCTGCAGGCAGCCATCACTTCACTGTGAACCATGCTTTCTTTTCTCTCCCTTCCTTGCCTTGCTCTCTCTCTTCCCACAAGCCCGCCGAGAGATACACTGGTATTCTTTAAATGGCCCTCCGTTGAACTGCGCTCACTCGGGCTGGCTATTTCCCTGCTGATGTGCATGTCACTGAGTTGTCTGTTCAGACAACTGTTGTGTATGGTGCAGGTCCAAGGCCTGTGCTGCGGTCTGTGGAGGCACAGGCTCTTGGTCCTGGTCTCTAGTCCTAGTCCCAAACACTTGGGAACTACTCCACAGGAAGGAGAAGGCAACCCACTGAAGGACGCCTGAGAGTTTCATTTGGAGGTGTGTTGTGCAGTGACTTCTGGGATAGTTCCACCTGTGCTGGTTCTCTCTGTGTGTGTGTGTGTGTGTGTGTGTGTGTGTAGTATCATCACCCACATGCCTCTTTGAATGGGTGTGGTGCATGTATGAACCTGCTGAGATGGAGGCCTGAGTTTGAGTTTGTGTGTCTTCTTCCATCTCCACCTTGGATTTCGAGGCAGAGTCTCTCACTGAACCTGGGATCAGCCATTTCCGCTAGGTCAGCTTCTTCAGGAGAATCTGAGTAGGGCCTCCCATTCACTCGGGCTATGAGAAGGTGGTCGTGTCCACTGAATTTCTTGTGTGGATTCTGGGGACTCAGAGCTCAGTCCTCATGTTTGCGTGGACTTTCCTTTATCAATGAGCCTTCCCCTAGCCCTGTGTTCATTCCAAATAGGAGCATTGTTATTTCAGTGTTTCCGATGAGCCCACTTTTCTTGTCTGTGGGTTTTTCTGTCTTGTAATTATTGGGTTCCCACACCGGCATGCAGCATGTACTCTCATAGGTGGCATGCATTCTTGTCTATGGAACACCTTCATATTCACTGACTGATAATGGGTTTTCTCCACTGGGGCCCAGAAAACACTGGAATTGCCTCTGTCTATGGAGCGAGAACCTCTAACACAAACCCTGGCTCTAATATCTTCCCTAATTTGCCCGTTCTTTCTGTGATTTTGTAAGCACTTGAAATTTTGAGAAAATCATCTTACATGACCTTTGTGAAAGTGGTATAAATTAGGGAGGGAAAATACCATCCGCTCTTTCTAGAAACCAGGAATTTACATAGGTTTGTTTGGGAGGAGACAGCTAGACCATGTAAGTCAGTAAGGGACGATTCAGAGAGTAGCTGGGCAGGAAGGGAGTCCCATGAGGAGACCCACATCAGCATCATAAAGAATGGGGGGTCATAATGGTGGACCTAGGAAGCATGAGGCTGCACGGAGGGGAATCCTCTCAGGGAACTAGCCAATGGGAGCCGTTCCACAGCAAGGCTGAGCCTGGTGTGGAAGGGGCCAAGGCTGCCCTTTATCCCTCTTTACAAACCCACCACTTGCAACTTTGCCTCTGGGCTCAAATCTAAAATCAATAGTCTGGTTGTTTTCAGTGGTATTCATGGACATGCATAAATGTCAAATTCGGAGCTGCTCCCACTGATACAGAGCTAGGCGAAGCTTTGCTTTCTGCCTCATTGTTTATGCTCTCGCTCTGAGCCAGGGTTCTCTGACAATTTGTCTAACAGCATCTCATTTTACACAGTGTTGAACATGGTATTGATGACGTCATTGTTTGACACTAATTTCTAGGTTCAGGAAAAGGTATGACCAGGTGAGCCCTCTTATGATTCTGTTTACATTGGTCCAATGTCAAGGAATCAATAAAGCCTGTTGTATAAAGTCTGTTTAAGGAGTAACGTGGAATAGGGGAGAGTTGGTGAGATATTGTAATCTAGGGCTCATAGGAGCTCTGTAGACCAAGAAGGTAGTGGTTCTACCAAGAATAGATCATGAGGAAAAAGTGTGCATGTGGTTCTTTGTCAGCTGGATTTTAGGTAAAAAGGCGAAACTCCACTTTGGCTATAGCTTTTGAGGCTACCCACAAAGATTCATTTACAGTCAAGGGGAAGGAACAGACACTACCACAAGGAGGTGTCCTCAAAAATGCCATTGTCTTCATGACCCAGACATCTCTTAACTGCGACCAACTGGGGCCAGGTTTCAACACAAGAGTCTTTTGGAGGGCCGCTTATATCCAAGGCATAGCAGGAAGTAAAGAGAGAAAGGAGACACAGAGAAAGGGAACAAAACCACAATTAGAGGTAGGGAAGGGGATGATGTCATTAATGTGAATTCTCCACAAAGGTGACAGCGAGCTGGCCCAACCGGTGCCAGACACCAGGGAAGGTCAGCCTGAGGTGGCTGAAGAAAGGGCGCTGTGCTCACTGCAAGAATGTCACTGCTGCCCTTCGTCAATGGTGGGGACAGAAGACCGAGAGAAGGAATGAGTAGGTCCTGAGGACGCAGGAGGCTGCCCTCCCCATCCGCTGGTGCCCAAGGATGAAGAAGAATACCGACAGTCTTGCCTTGGAGGAAATGGTCCTCCAAGACGGGGCAAGGTGGGAAAGGCTGCTTTGAAACACAGGCAGGAAAAGTGGTGACGGGGAAGCTGGGGGTGTGCTTTGGAAAGATGAGCTGAGGGTTTTGTGTTTGTTGTCTTTTTTGAGACAAGATGCAGCTTGCTTGTGCTGGCGCTCTCTCTCTCTCTCTCTCTCTCTCTCTCTCTCTCTCTCTCACACACACACACACACACACACACTCACACACACACACACACACACACAGAGCATGTATGCCTGTGAGACAGAGACAGAGACAGAGAGAAATACAGAGACAGAGCAGGGGGATATGAAGTTCACAGGTAAATTGAGATTTTAACCAATAAACAAAAACATAGAAGATAGATAGATAGATAGATAGATAGATAGATAGATAGATAGATAGATAGATAGATAGATAGATAAAATGAAGAGATTGTAGATCAGCTTACCCACCATCTGGCAGTGATGTCAGGGTATACTGTTGTGTTTGGAGATGATCCCTTCATTCAGCGGAACACGGGTGAGGAATAAACCATCACCTCAGAGCAGGTGGAGTTGAAAATATTTTAGAAGTTACGGCCTGAAGACTTGCTGAGTCTGCCTTTGCCATTAATAAAAGCAATTAGGGCCGGGCGGTGGTGGCACACACTTTTAATCCAGCACTTGGGAGGCAGAGGCAGGCAGATCTCTGTGAGTTCGAGGCCAGCCTGGTCTACAAGAGCTAGTTCCAGGACAGGAACCAAAAAAACTACGGAGAAACCCTGTCTCGAAAAATCAATCAATCAATCAATCAATCAATCAATCAATAAATAAATAAATAAAAGCAATTAGGAGCTGACATCTGGAGGAGAGCCAGGATTAATTTCTTTACAAATAAGACCAAAACCATTGCTTATCTCAAGGAGGTTAAGCTGTCCATTTTTACTTTTCTATTTTTATTATTCACCCAAAAGAAAACAAAAACCCCAGAAAGCCTTTTATCTACAGATGTTGTAGGAGACAGGCTCCAGCCAGCCTTCTGTCAAATTGTCACAAAACTCCGAATTAATAAGACTTGACTGCATGATGCTGTGCACAGGCAGGGCTGAGTGTCCTTAATTGGCCTGCCTCTGGGCACAGGAAAGCAGGCCAGCTGATGGTGATAACAGGCTTCCAGACAGGCTGTAACAAACAGCCGACTCCAGGAAGTCCTGCACAGAAGCAGATGTGGCTAACAGGAGCTCACTCGGACGTGCCCACGCCTCGAGAATTGAGATGTTAAAGTCTCACGTGCCAGGTAGGCCAGTCACCCCTTGCTCCGTCTCACAGCTGCTAGTGCCCTTTCTGTCACTAGACACAGAAGAAGAGCACTCACCACCCCCTGACACTCCTGGACAAGGTCCTCCTGCTCAGCTTCTTGCTGTCTAGCATCCCTCCAGCTACACGCCTCCTCCAAGATCCCTCTGTCGACCAGATCTCGGTTCAAATCTCAGATGCCCCACTCTCTAGCAGTGCAACCTCAATCTCCTCGACCAAGCCTGTGAGAGCCTGTACAGCAGGGATGGGAGAGTGTGGAAGCCTGTATGTGACAGACATGGCTGCAGACAGGCTCTAGCTATGTGATGGAGCTGGCTGCAGACACACATCACACCGGCTACTTTGCACATCAAGTAAGTTAGTAGCTCTAGACTGTTAGGTGATCTCTTCCTTGCCGATTCCTGTAACAATGTGCTCTTTGTGCTAACTCGAAAGATGAAGAGGTGTGCAGAGAAAACCCCTTCTCCTCGTTCTCTTCCAGAACCTCACACAGCCTCCTAGGAACATCCAGGAAGATGTTCTTCAACCTTTCCCTACACTCGACTGTTTCCCCTAGGTTTGTGAGTGTTGTTTGGTCATTTTAAGGTTTATTTTTGTGTGTATAAGTGTTTGCCCACATGTATGAATGGGAGCCATGTGTGCGCAGTGCCTGAGGAGGTAGAAGGTGCCGATGGATTACACGGAACTGGAGCTGCAGACAGTTGAGAGTCACCAGGCTTGAGAGCTACTGAACCCAGATCCTCTTGCAGATCAGTCCCGGCGCTCAATAGCGGAAACCTCTCTCCTTCCTTTAATGATCATTTTCAAACGAAACTCAAGTCATCGACCCAAACAGCAGTCTTTAAAGTCAGATGTTCTGACATGTTGCAAACCCAAAGACAGACTTATCCGATGCACGCAGAGAAGTGATGGTGGGGAATATCGGACACCTGCTTCCTGTCATTAGACTCTTCTGTTTGGATGCGCGTAGGAAACTAGGTGCTCAGAACAGTGTGATCCCCGACAGGGGCTGCTCTCCGACACTGCGCCAGCCGAGGTGTTTCAGGCAAAGTCTGTTGGCACCGCACTGTGTGATGGCGTGCACAGTACAAATATTGCATGTCACGTGTTCAGAGCAGGGGCTTCAGTGAAGCCACTGTGCCACACAGGACAGCAGCCAGAAACACCTGAGACTCATGAACCATTTGATTTTCTACTGAATTTTTACTCATTGTGCACTCAGATGCCCTCTACTCTTTTGAAAAATGTTTACAACCTCCATGTTCAGGTCATGTTCCCATTTGGGTCACAATTTACAGCGTAGGAGGCTGCTGTTTACTAGACAGCTCATTAATATGAGGATAGAACATATGCTACTGTGTTGACTCACGCAGCCCCCTACTGGTGAAAAGCCAAGGTGCCTGTCACTGCCGTAACATTTCTGGCAATAATAGTATCCCATTATGGGCATAAAACTGGACCTCCCATAATTTCACAGTTTTGATGGGGAAATTGAATTTCAGAAGAATTAAGTCCTGTCTTCTATATTGTACTTCCCTACCCCTCCATCTCTCCCACTCCCCTTCCCTTTTTTCTCTCTCCTCACAGCCCTGGCAAATCTGGAATCAAGAGAACTGAGAAGGGCTGTTTTTATTTCTGCAAGTTATCGGCCCAGTCTTTGGGGATCCCTAGTCATTTTTACGACAGAGTGATCGTTGTAAACGGTCTTCACAATCCCTAAGCGGAGAGTCTTATAGAAATGAATTACCAGGCTGTGCTCTACTTGCTGGGTAAACACGGTCCCATCCCTGGCAGGCTTGGTCCATTCTGCTGCTCTCCCCAGGAGAATCACACAGATGAGTATCTCCTGCGCAGGTACACGATTACATCACTCCAGAGAAGCAGCGCTGAAACTCTGCTCTAATTCCTGTCATTCGCCGGATGTGAGTCTGTGGGCTCAGATGTGTGAACTCTTTCTGAGCGCCTTGTTTGCCCTCGTTTTCCTGTGGTCTCAGGCTGTTGAATTAAGAGCGGCGGGGCTGCGTCCCCATCACCCGGCCGCCTGCATGGCTAGCTTTATACCCGAAATAATTACATGGAAACTGTATTCTTTTAAACACTGCCTGGCCTCATTAGTTCCAGCCTCTTTTTGGCTAGCTCTTACATATTAATCTAACCCATTTCTATTAATCTTTGTAGCCCCACGAGCTGGCTTACCAGGAAAGATCTTAACCTGCATCTGCCTGGAGTGCGGGAACCATGGCGACTCCCTGACTCAACTTCTTTCTCCCAGCCTTCTGTTCTGTTTACTCCACCCACCTAAGGGTTGGCCTATCAAGGGGCCTAGGCAGTTTCTTTATTCCTTAACCAATGAAATCAACAGATTGATATATGACACTCCCACATCATCAGGCCCTGGTATATAGAGGAAATGAGCTTGTTGAAAGGGCCGAGACTCAGTCATGGCTCCTTTTGCCTCCCAGTGATGGCCCCTACGGATGACCAGCACTCACCTGTAATGCTTAGGATGGAGTGGAGGAAAAGATGGGAACAGTCCTGGTGGGGCCAACACTGGCTTCTGGAACATGCAAGAATTTCCCCAGCTAAGCCCCCATGCATGACCTCGGCAGCAACAATTAAATTGGGCATTGTCTGCTCTAATCAGTTCAACCTTTATTTTAGTTACATGGAGATTTTACACGTAGTTGAATTTACATCTTTCATTATTGAGGAATTGTAGTTTGGCGCTCCCCAGCCACACACATGCTGATTCCAGATGACTTGAGGTCTGTCCAGGTTTAAGGGACAGAGAGATGCCTGCCTGTAGATCCGCTCTGGGCTCCTCTCTCTCCCTCCCCTCTCTGTCCTCTGGGGTTGGAGGCACAGAGGTTCCACTACCCTGTAAGTCTCAACCTCTGCTCCCCTGGGGGTAGCTTGATAAGCCTGCCTACATTCATCCTGTCTTCTCACCCACTCCATGCCTGTCTGGTCCAGCTGGATGTTGAGGAGGAGCCTGCCTAGCCAAGCTCTTGCTTTGCCTCCCATGATCAGGTAATGTTCAGCCCTGCCGGCTTCCCTTGGAAACACCTCCAGGAATTTTGGTGCCAGAGTCTCGCCTCTAAGGGACTTGTTCTCGAGTGCTCTGTGGACAACAGCATGCCTTAGAGATCACCCAATGAGGAGGGAACATTGGGGGTTCAGGTCTCCAACCTTTGTTGTCCCCTTCTCTTTGCCAGGCTCCTTTTTCTTTCTGTGTTAGTGACAAAAGCCACTGCGCCAGCCAAGCTCCATTCTCCATTGAGGAGGACAGGAAGGCCTGGTCCCCTGAACTACACTACTTCTGGATGGAGGATGAAAGGCATAGCTTAGCTGGCTCTCAGCTGGGGGTCTGCCTTCCAGAACTGGACACTGATGGGGGGAGGGACCCGGTGGACAATGTGAAGGAGCCAAGGGAGTGTCTTCTGGTGACATTCCTGTTGCCTTGTCTCAGCAGTATGTAATTAATTCTGCCACTAGTCACCAAGTGCTGATTTGGTTCCTGTTCCACTGAGGGGGACAGTGGGTCTCACGGGACTGATCCTGTGTAGCTACTCAGTGCTGCTCAGAGTCTGTGCCCAGTGCTCTGCACAAGGCTTGGCACAATACAGCTGCTTGGATTTTGGTGAATGAATCAAAAGAACCGTCAATCCAGTGCCCAAGGTCAGAACCCAATTGTCTCCCAAAGCGAGACGTGCCAATCCCACAAGGGCTGACTTGTTGCCACATCCTAGGGCTAGAGCTAATGATGGAGGCCAGGGCAGCCAGGGGGAGCAGCTGGAGGGAGCTAGAGAAGGTCTGGGGAAATGGGTCTGACCCAACACGGAAGGAGCTGGACTCTCTGCACTCCCGAAGGTCCCTGTTCTGAATTGTGAGCCTTTTACGTCACAGCCCTGAGAACAGACACATTGTCTGGCAGAGCTAGATTGCAGCTGTCATCAGTGGCCATTTTCTATACCTTAACTCGGGTTGAATTTATGAAGGAAAAGGAGAGAAGAATCTAAATCCCATCCACTTTGCTCTTTTATTTGAAAGGGCTTTGTCTGTGTGCTGGGGTGCACGTGACCAAAATCCACAAGTGTGGGGCATGTTCTTCATTCTTCTTCCAGCACTTGCTATTCCTGATTGCACGTGGGAGGCAGCACAATGGAGTGTTTAAAAGGATTTGAAATCCAGATTCTGGCGCTCGTTAGCTGTTTTATCCATTACTAATTTGTAAGTCTCAGATCTCTTATCTGCAAAACAAGAGAATGTGATTATAATAAACATTTAATAAACATTAGCATCTGTCACAGGTATAAACTAAACACACACCTCACACACTCCTACACACACACATCTCCTTTATCAACCGAATTTGTATTCATTCCTCTGCAAACTGGTTCCTTCAATGAACACTTCTGGAGCCACTACAGGGATCCAAATCCTGCAGCTTCACGATTTAGGTTCTAATTCTAGCCCAAATGTTTACTAGATGGGTGATCTCAGGCAAACTACTTAACCTCTCTGTTCCCTTAAAGCTCTGTCTCCAAAGTAAATGTAGATCTTAGAATTTGAGATGACGCCTAATTGCAGGTGTGAAGATCAGGTGGAGATAACATGGTATATTAGGGAAACAGAGACAAGGCTGGTACTGTGGGGGCTAGGGGTCATGGGGGAAGTTAGGCAGGTACCAAGTCCTGCAGGACTTTGGAGGTCAGACAAGAATTTTATACTCGCCAGATGCCATCAGGCAAATTTAAGGGAGCAGATGCCTTCATAGCCTTTTCTGAGGTTGTAACTCAGAGACAGGATAGGGAAGCTCCCACTACAGACAGCAATTCAACCTTCAAAGGGAAGGTGCCTTATTGATCAAAGCCCTTCAGGCACTAAGTCATCCTTTCCGGCTTTCTCACCCAGACCTTGTCCTGGTCTTGTTAGACTAGAGTGGGAAATTAAGGAGACATGGGAAAGGAAAGGGGCCCCTTATTCTGGAATCCAGATGGACGCTTCTCACCAGCAGAAAATCACGAATCCAGCGCAATTAACATTGGCTTGCATCTTTTCTCCTTTTCCAGCTATAAACCAACAGTTTTCTAGGAATCTCACCAGACACCTCCATCTGTGCATCACTGCTGTTATCAGAAATATGAGGGAGCCCCACTGGACTTCCTACCTGTTCCCAAGGAAACTGGGGTCCCATCTTAGGGTTCTTAGACTCATTAACAAGTGAATTTAAGAACAGACTCAAGCAGGAGCTTGAAGACAGTTTTATTAGAGATACGAAGTAAAACTGCTGCCGGAGCAGGGGACACAGCAGAGCAAGGGAGAAAACCCTGCCGATTGGGTTAGGCATGGAGGACAGCACCCACATGGTGGAAAGAGAACCTTAGGAGAAAGAGAGAGGTCGGAGTATTAAGGAATGTGTCCTCAGCAAGAGAAAAAAGAAAAGGAGAAATTATTCTTTTCTGAGTAATTCAAAGAAATGGACGCCGAAGAAGCTGCACAGCTGCAGTTCTGTAAGCAGCTGTGCTGTGGGATTCTGGGAAAGGGGAGTACATTGTTTCTTTTAAGGGATAATTATTCTACCCATCCAGTGATGCTGGTGAGCTTCTGGGGAGAGGGAGAGTACATTGTCTCTTCTAAGGGATAATTATTCCTCCCATCCTATAAGCATGGCTTAGGTTAAACCCTCCTTCCTGAGGGGTGGCCAGGTGATTGACAGGTGCAATTTGCAGCTCCTGATTTTTAACATGCTGGATTGTAATCCCATCCAAGCCACACCTACAGCCATGCCGGAGCTTCCCTTATCAAAGGGAGAGGAAAGGAGAAGTGTCTCACAACTCTTTGAGATGTGTTTTGAGAGCCATCAGACTAGCTTAAACAGCAGTTGCCATTCTTCATAAGTCCACACCCACGCTCTTGAGTGCTTCATTATTTCCCCCTCCTCCTATTTTTAGCTCTGGCTGTGCTTCATTTTGGCTCACCCTGGGCTTTTCTTCTGTGTTGAAAGTAAGGACTTAGTGTTGCTTGAATTGAAGTCCAAGGACATTAAAAGAGAACTCTTCAGGCTGCCAGGGTGACAGAATGGGATCATGCCCCTACCCCCATTCAGTCTTACCTTGTAAGGCAACAAAATTCAAAGACTTCAGATGGCAAAAGTGAGGCCATTTTTATTCACATCTCTAGAGGCAGGTGTCAGCCTAGACAAAAGATGAAATGGCTGGCCCTCAAGTTTGACACCAAACAATTCCTTCTCTTTCTTCCGCATAGTCTGGGTATTTCAGAGAGTTACAGCCTTCTTGTTCATCTAGCATAGCATCTACCCGAGAGTCCCCATCATCCAGGATCTTGGGGTCACCCCCCTCTTTTCCTCAGGTGTTGGCTCAGTCAAGTAATAGACTTTGATTTCTCAATCCTAAGACAGACCAAAGGCACTTGGGTAAGCAGGGGCCAGCTGATACCCAGGGAAGACAGGGACCTGGTACCTCCTGCTAAACTTTCATATTTTGATGAGCTCACACTGAAAGTGGACCAGAGTGATTTATTCCTTACACCCTTAGCTTCCCAGTCCTTATGTCTGGGAAATTCAGATGAGACACATCAAGCATAAATGGAAGATGGGTAGGGTTTATTAGCATAAAGTAGAACAGTCTCAAAGGGAGAGGGTAGGCAGTCGACAGAGTTACAATTATCCTGAGCTATGTTTTAGGTAGACTTTACATCTAAAGCGTCGAGAGCAAGGAACTCTTCTTGGTGAGGACTTCTCTGCGCAGGTGATTGGCAGATCTACCTGGGACAGCAAAGCTGAGGCATTTCTGCTGTTGGCCGCAGCTGCTACCTGAGGACGTTCTTAATTTTTCAGCTGGTGCCAGCTAGTAGTCCTTTAAACCATCCAAGCTTCACATCTTAGCCACAGACGGACAAAGAACAACTATTAAGGAGGCTGCTGTAAATCATAGTTAGGCTCTGGATCTGGCCTGTTCCCACATCTCTGCAGTCACTAAGTTCTAACCGGTTAGCTACCTTTGCAGGAGGATCAGGGAGAGGCACGTGCTTGTTCTTTCTCAGACCACCATGGCTAGGTAGCATGCATGTGCAGAATGGAATGCATCCACCCAGAGCCAGCGATCCCCTTCTCGGTCACTGCAGTCTTGCAGTTGGTGTTCCTGGCTTTACATGCTGACGATTAGGAGGGGGAGGGCGCATCCATAATGGTCTTCAGACCTCCCGTTATCAATCCTGTGGCCTAACAGCTTCACTAATTAATCCATCCCAGAAGCCTCAAAGCCAGGTTCACCTCTCAGGAAACTCTGCCATGAGCAACTCTGATCCTGAACTGTCCCCAAGTAGTAGCCTTGCACACTTTAACAGAAAAGTGATCACGCTCATTTCTCTGCTTCCACCAAACCAGCGGTGTTTACTTAGCATAGTAAAAAGCACCATAAAAATGGATCCATGAACAGTGGCCATTCAGAGTGTCGTCAACACTGACAAGATTGGGTGCTCCACACGTGGAAGCCAGAGGACTTTGTATCCCATCTTAGGGTTCTGGTTAATGGAACAGTGGGAAGTGGGGGCAGAGGTATGTGTGGGGTGCCAGAGTGCTGTCCCTGAATGACACAAAGCTATTTCTGCTTCTGGGAATCTGGGGTTCCCAGTATGAACCAGAGTTCCTGGGTAGAAACGCACCGCATAGTGATCTTTCTGCAAAGCCAATAAACTGACTAGAACCTCAAGGCCTGTCTCCACAGGTGGGAACGCCCAGGTCCAGTGCCTGGTTTCAATTTGTCTTGGGCTATCTTTAGCCTCCTTAGGGGTCATCCTCTGCCCATCTATGCCTGACCTTGTAACTAACAGATGAAACTTTTTAAGACGGGTAGCTTCCACTAGCTAGAAAGCTCCAAATGTCCTTAGGTCGCATCTGAGGCTACAGCAGAGACTCCCTGCTTTGCCTTAAACCGCCTACCTGATATTTCCACCAATGGATTTGAAAGGAAATGTTTTATTTATGACTTAGTCTGTTCTGTTGCTAGAAAAGCTTCATAAATCTGCTACCACACTGGATGGAGGAATTGGGGGTGATCCGCGGCTGTGATCTCTGGCCCCGGCTACTCTCACATCTACTCCTCTAGAACAAACCATCTTTTAGGTAAACCATCTTTTTTGTTTTGTGTTGACGCCAGAGACAAGCCACTGTGGAACTGCCAGGCTTCCTTTCTGTGTTTTGGCTTTGAGCAGTCATTCCTTCCTCCTCTGTAGCTCTTTGAAT
Organism: Microtus ochrogaster; assembly: GCF_000317375.1. Taxonomy (NCBI): domain Eukaryota; kingdom Metazoa; phylum Chordata; class Mammalia; order Rodentia; family Cricetidae; genus Microtus; species Microtus ochrogaster. The sequence goes on from NC_022018.1 coordinate 58,234,162, forward strand.
AGCTCTGAGTTCCAGGAGGAGGATGCATTTGCATTACAATACTTTTCACACCAGCCTAGGTGTCTGCACCAGTGAAACTTCCCCTTGATCAAACACGGCACTGTTGTGGGTGTTTGGAAAGGTACATGCTTTCTTTGCTAGGCCCGAGAAGTGGTCTCAAAGAAGAAAACATTGTATTCTTTTTGTAACAAATCGTAGCTGTCAGGTACACAGCCGGTAGTGGGAAGAAAGACAAGCTGGGCCAAACTCTGCAGTCTTCTCTGGTCGCAGTTGATTTCCTGAGGCTCCATTAAGCAGCGTGTGCAAAGTCTGTACAGGCAAATATAGGTCAACTTCTTTGATGGCTAAATCGCTATCTGCAAGCCAGAGCTGCTTCTGCAAGTCAAGGTTTTGTTTTAGGTTCTACACAGAAGCAGGCTCACAGAACCTCTGCCTCCCAGGCGATTCCCAAGGCCAGCTCTCCCTGTGCTAGCCCCTCGCCTCCTCCCAAGATCCAAGGACTTGAGCCAAATGCAGTGATGATACTGCTCAATTCCGTTTCTGTTTAGGGAATCTTTTGATTTTCTGGTTGAGTTGTTCTAGAAGAGATACAGGTTTAGTCCTGAGTCCAACTGGCTTATTGGATTTATGCATTTAAAAACAACTTTGATTTGCTTCACAGCAGACTTGAAAAATAATCTGGGCTCAATCTGATTTTGGAAATGAGTATGACTTATCCTGACTTTTTCATAATCCTTCCTTCAAGACCCTGAATTCCACACAGAAAGCTCAGTTCTGAGAAACAACTTTTCAGGGTTCTGGACTGACTGCACTCAAGAGCAAAGGGCTTTTGGAAAAGACATTTTCATCAAAGAGTGTGATGTGGGATTCCCCTCTGTATGCTGTGAATACCATTGGTTAATAAAGAAGCTACTTTGAGCCTGCACAGAGCAGAATAGAGCTAGGCAGAGAAAACTAAACTGAATGCTGGGAGAAAGAAGGTGGAGTCAGTGAGATGCGATGTAGTCCTGCCAGAGACAGACGCAGGGGACAGAACTTTACCCAGTAAGCCACAGCCATATGGTGATACACAGATTAATGGAGGTGGGTTAGTTTAAAATATAAGAGTTAGCCAGAAATGTGCTTAAGCTATTGGCTAAACAATATTGCAATTAATACAAATTTCTGTGTGATTATTTCAGAAATGCACAAGAGGCCTCCTAGTACAAGAGTGGTCACAGTCAATTTGAATAAATACATACATATTTACTCAGTATTCATTTTGACAGTGACCATAACATTACCCTTTCACAGAATAAGAGAAGCCTGGAGCTGTAGCAACTTTGTCACAAACTAGGCAGCTGACCTAAGTTATTCTGGGAAATAAAAAATGGGCTTTGCCCCATTGTCTCTGTCCCTAATAGTCTCCATGCTTCTGTTTGGTGTCTAGAATCTCTTTGCTCAATCCTCTGTTTTCTATGTTGTGATTTCTCTTGCCATCCCTGGAACCAATCTGTAGGTGGAAGTTTTTTTGCCCCACCCACCAGTTCCCAGTTAACCACTCAAGAGTCTTAGTATTTATTATAAATGTTCAGCCAATAGTTCAGGCTTATTACTAGCTAACTCTTTTTTTTTTAAATTTATTTATTTATTAAGGATTTCTGCCTCCTCCCCGCCACCGCCTCCCATTTCCCTCCCCCTCCCCCG